>NC_088375.1:126939166-127310000 GCF_037993035.2 Macaca fascicularis
TGAAAGTTGCCAGGGAGTTTGGTTAGATGAAAAATCCTGTTTGAGTCGTTCTAGAGAACCTAGGAGGGAGAAGTGGGTAGACAGGGAGAACAGATGTCCCATGTTAGGTAGGAAGGTCACTAACCCTCATATTTCACTCTGTGGTTCACTCCCAACCAATTCCTTAGTGTTTAATACATGGAAGTACTCAGAGAATGTCGCCGGCAATGAATGAAGTTGCCTAACTTAAAATGTTGTCTCATGTTTAATGAAGTATTTAATGCTCAAACTTGTTTGATAACTAAGAAGGGAATTACAGGGCATTTTAAGCATAGGCAGTAGAATGTCTTTGAATATCCATGCTAGCCCCAGATAAATTTTTCAACTAATAAAGTCATGAGTTCAAACTTCCCTACCCAGTCTTTTTAAGAGATTCTGACAACTTAAGTCAAGCCACTAAAACTTTTTTTTTGTAATTGTGAAGGGAAAGGAAACAATTCATTTAAAATTTTATATTTGTTATAGTTTGGTTTTGTTCATCAATTATTCATTCGTTAAACAGATATATATTAAACACCTAACACATTCAAGGCACTGTTCTGGTTCTGCGATATAGCAATTAAGAAGACAAAGTTCCTACCTTTATGGAGTTTACATTTTAATGGGGAGACTCAGGCAAGTCTAGCTTGGAGGAGTTTCATATTTTTATATAGAGTGGTCAGGGAAGATCTCCATCATAAAGCGGCTTAAAAGGAAAGAAGGGGAGTGGGTTAGTAATGATTGCACTGTGGTTAACACTCCAAGATTAGTCATTCATTACTGCAAAGAGGATTACAATCTTAGATCAAATTTGTGATACCATCCCAATGATTTATTTACTTTACACTAACTTTGTATAAAATTAGAGGAAGACTAAGATGGTTCTGGGAACTAAAGGAGGTGTTCTATATAAAGCACTTAGCATAGTGCTCTTACATGGTAAACAGTAAAAGTTACTGCTGACTCTACAACTTCTACTTCCTCTACTACTGCTGCTACTTCTAACTCTTATTCTAACACAGCACTTTCCTATATTTCTAAGACTTGAATACATTTACTAATTATGACTCATAGCAATGTACATCTTTGCCTTTATGATATTTTAAATATAACTTGCTTATTTTTATACCAAGACTTGATAAAAGTTCACCCTTAAAGAAAGACTGCTTCTGTTTTTATGCATTTTATACATCCCAGGAAGTAGCATGTTTGTATAGAAAGATTGTGCAAGATGTCTTCATATTGCTTACTTTTGGTTCATAGCTTTAGGTATGCTGCTATCATCTAAAAATAACGTTCGCCAAGCAGTATTACCTTTGGATACTGGGTTGGACAGAAATGGCATCTCCATTACTTCTAAAAGTCCTTGGAGGATACAGAGCAGGCAAGGTAAAGCTTGGAACCATTCTGTGTTCTGAGTAGAGGTTGAGAATAGAATTCAACTCCTGAAACCTGCTGTTTTTTATTCTTATTATTTTTAAATAATCTAGTCACCTTGGAAAAGAAAGCCCCAGGGCACTGTAGAGGCCGCTTACTTTTGGGCTACTCTAGGTTAGAATGTCCTTAGAATGTTTACCAATTATTTTTTCAAGTATGTACAATGTGATAAGATTATGACAGGACTATCTTATGCAAATGCAAAATAACATTTAAAAAGATGTTGATTAGAATTAAGCAAGTGTCCAAAGTATTGGGCAAGGAGCATAACATTTTAAAGTTAGGAGCCCATTGTAGGCCATCTGTCAGCCTGTCTCCCAGAGAGATAGGATTTTATCTTTGTCTTTGGAATGACTTAAGAGCATTTCTAACTGAGAAGAAAAGAGAGAAAGAAAAAGAACAAAGGGAGAACTCAGGCATAGCAGGGAGCTATTGGGCTTCCCCTAGAAACTTCAGTGACTCCGTGAAAGTTGTTCTGTGGATCTTTGTAAAAATCCCATTATTTTCCAAAATGGTCATCTCAAACCTGCCTTAGATTGCTTTAGGTTCACCTGTAGGGCTTGCATATTTGTAGGGCATTAAATTGACTTTTGCCTTTCTTGCTCTACAATGAACACTTAATTATTTTCAGGTCTGCCAGAGTAGCTATCTGACCTTAGGCGAGTCACTTAGCCTGTCTGGGCCTTAGCTTTCTCATCTCATAAATGAGGAATGAGATTAGAGATTTTATAATGTTCTTTTAAAAATAGCATCTTAGGTTTTTTCCTTTGTGTGCATGAGAGAAGCAGGTAAGGTAATGTTATCAGATTGATGCATCGGGAAAAGTTATATGATTAGCTATTTGTGACCCATAAGCGGAACTTAAATATTTTGCCTAGTTTTTATTTGTAGAGAATTAGTTGGGCCGCAGAGTAGAGTTGGGTAATTTTTTTAAATAGCTGTCACTGTATTTATATAATATCTAAGGGTCTTCTGTAAGAACTTATTAATTACAAAAGAGTAATAGTAGTAGTAGTAACCAAGTGATCAAAGTTAACATCACTAATAATGGGACAAATAAGTATCATGTACCTCCTAATATAATGCTCCCAGTAGGACACACCAACACTTTGGTGATATTATTGCCCCCCAAAAGCGTAAGTGGAATCTAATCATGAGGAAACGTCAGACAATTCCAAACTAAAAGACATTCTGCAAAATAATTGGTCTATATTCTAAAAATTTCAATGTCATTCAAGATAAAAGAAAGTCTGAGGAACTGTTTCAGATTAAAGGAGACCAACAGATGTGACAATTACATATAACATGTGATTTGGACTGAATCCTAGAACAGGGGTTGAAAAGATACATATATATACACACATGTGTGTGTATATGTGTGTGTGTGTGTGTAGTAACATATATTTTGTATATGTTATAAAACGTGTGTATATATGTTTCTATAAAAGATGTGGTACAATTGGCAAATTTTGAATAAATTCTCTTAAGAAATAGTAGCGCATCAAAGCAATTTTCTGCTTTTGATAATTGTACTGTGGTTATACAAGAGAAGAGAATACCTCTGTTTTTAGGGAACGTGTGCTGAGTATTTAGCAATAAGGGGCATTATGTCTGCAATTTATTATCAAGTGGCTCAGGAAAAATGCATAGGTTGATAAAGCAAACATCATAAATTGTTAACATTTGGGGAGTCTGAATGAAAAATATGTGGGAATTCCTTTTGTTATCCCTGCTACTTTAAGTCTGAAATATTTCAGAATAGAAGTTTTCAGTTGTGGAGATGATCCCGTTTGCTGGCTATATCTGAAGAATTGGGAGGTAGTGACAGTGTCCTTCTTTTGCCTGCTTCAGACATGGAAGGGTCTGGTCCGTTAATGTGGAACACTAGCCTGTACTGAACAGATCATATTTGAAGCCATCTGTTCCTTACCTGGGACCTCACTGGATCTGCTTCATTCATTCATTCATTCATTCATCCCTCTATCCTGCAAATATTTTCAATACTTAGCATATGCTAGGCCCTGTGCTAGATACTGGAATTATAATAGTGAATAAGATTCACAATCTGGAGAACAAGAACAGACAAAAACAAATGCCTTCAATAATCACAATTTTGATCATCCTTATGAAGCTGAAGCATAAGTACAATGAAATGGGAGCAGGGCCATTTAGCCTGTAGGGTCAGAGAAGGACTTTTTGAAGAAGTGAAGTCAGACTAAACTTAAAGAATCTATGAGAGCTGGCAGGGTGCAGAGTGGTGGCCAATAGGGAACCTGCATAGCGAAGAGGTCACTTGTGTGAAGGCTCATAAGCAGTAGAGAACTTTGTATGTTTAAGGAACTGAAAAAGGACCAATGTGTTTGTTGGGAGTATAGTGAGTGGATTCTGATATTTGCAGTAGGAAATTATTGAAGTTTTACAGACAGAAAATGGCATGAACTAATTTACATTGTTTTAAAAGACCGCTGACTGCTCCTGAGGAGTGGCCTGGAGGGAGGCATGCACTGAGGGGAGATGAGTTAGGAGGCTATTGCAGATGTCCCCGAGAGGAATAAGCATGCTTTGGACATGAGTTGCACAGTGACAGTAGAGAAGGACAGTGGCAGGTTTGCATATACCTTAGAGGTTGATTTGATTGGATAAAGGATTTGAAATCAATTTAGTGCAATTATGGTACATAAGTATTTGCTTTGGACAACTGGCAAGTGATAAAACCATTGACAAACCAGGAAACAGAAGAGATAGAACAGATTTAAGAGAAAAGGTAATATATTCAGTTTTGCAGTGTTTAGATACCTGCAGATATTCAATGATTCAGGATGCAGCTGGCACTGAGGAGAGTAGTCTGAATTGAAGGTAGAATTTTATGAATCATTAGTACTTCATTTCATAGTTCACATAGAATATAGTGATGTGAGAATTATAGGCATTTGTATATAGGCTTAATTTCTTCTGGTGCATTGTTCTCTGGAGCCCTAGGAGCCAGGACCCTTTGCTTGTCATTCTCAATTGTACTTTTGCACATGCCTTGCATGAAATAGCCTCAGAAGGGGCTAAACAAGTGAAGTCAGAGTCTAAGGTTCACAGGGGCCTCAGCAGATATTAGAGTGATAAGTTGATACTGGAAAAGCATGGGAATATGGGTGAGTTTGAAAGCAAAATGTAGATCAGCATGTTCCTTTCAATGTGGTGACAAATAGTGTAGAAATTCTTCAAAGATTGACAAAGGCTACTTTTGTCATTGGAGCCATAAGGTTGACCTTGCAGGAAGAAGTAGAAGGCCATCAGAGAAATGCAAATCAAAACCACAATGAGATACCATCTCACACCAGTTAGAATGGCAATCATTAAAAAGTCAGGAAACAACAGGTGCTGGAGAGGATGTGGAGAAATAGGAACACTTTTACACTGTTGGTGGGATTGTAAACTAGTTCAACCATTATGGAAAACAGTATGGCGATTCCTCAAGGATCTAGAACTAGATGTACCATATGACCCAGCCATCCCATTACTGGGTATATACCCAAAGGATTATAAATTATGCTGCTATAAAGACACATGCACACGTATGTTTATTGCGGCACTATTCACAATAGCAAAGACTTGGAATCAACCCAAATGTCCATCAGTGACAGATTGGATTAAGAAAATGTGGCACATATACACCATGGAATACTATGCAGCCATCAAAAAGGATGAGTTTGTGTCCTTTGTAGGGACATGGATGCAGCTGGAAACCATCATTCTTAGCAAACTATCACAAGAACAGAAAACCAAACACCGCATGTTCTCACTCATAGGTGGGAACTGAACAATGAGATCACTTGGACTCAGGAAGGGGAACATCACACACCGGGGCCTATCATGGGGAGGGGGAAGGGGGGAGGGATTGCATTGGGATTTATACCTGATGTAAATGACGAGGTGATGGGTGCAGCACAGCAACATGGCACAAGTATACATATGTAACAAACCTGCACGTTATGCACATGTACCCTACAACTTAAAGTATAATAATAATAAATAAATTAAAAAAAAAAAAAAGAAGAAGCCAGAACAGAGCCTAGGCTGCCTTTCTGGGTGTGGTCTCTTTCCTGCCACCCACTGTCCCCATTATTCTATTCACCATCCAACAACATGCTTATCCTTCATTTTTAGTCTGTATTTTGGGCAGAAACAGAAACTTGGATAATTTGTGTCATATTTATTTAACTCAGTAGAACATAAAGTAGCATTCTTATTCCTGATAATTCCTTAAACATCCTAATAATTCCTCAACTACTATTTATTAGTTACAATATAATGGAGACAATATTTATTATCTCCTTCATACAGGTTCCCAAACATCCACTTAACTTAGTTTCTCCCTTGCCCTTTTAATTCAGCATTCCCATATTCATCTGCCTTTATTTTCTGATTTTATTGTATCCTCAGTTTTTTGTCATCTTTTCCTCAGTCATTTTGCAATTGGGTTTGATATGATCTAATTTTATTCCGGTAATTTAAATATGTGTTTTAATCTCATTATATTAGTTTCCTGGAACTGCTATAAAATTACCATAAACTGAGTGGCTTAAAACAACAGAAATTTACTCTCTCACCTTTCTGGAGGCCAGGAGTTGAAAATCAAAGTGTTAGCAGGGCTAATTCTTTCCGGAGGCTCTGAGGGAGAATCCCTCCCAGGCTCCTCTCCCAGTTTCTAGTGTCAATCCTTGGCGTGGCTTGGAGTATAGATGCACTGCTCCAGTCTCTGCTGGTCTTCATGTCACCTTCTCTGTGTATTATTGTCCCTTCTTTTCTCTTATGGACACTTGTCATTGGATTAGGGTCCACCCAAATACAACTTGATCTCATTTTGAGATCCTTAACTGAATTACATCTGCAAAGACCCCTGTTTCAAATAAAATCACATTCACAGGTTCACAGGTTCTGGGTGGGAATACCTTTTTGAAAGGCCACCATTTGACCTGCTGCAGTTTCGTTGTATTAATTTTTAACTTTTCTCTAAAATGTTCCATCCTTATTCTAATTTTTCTTTTTGTCATTTTTGTAACTTGGAGTTATAAGAGGACTCTACATTATTAGAGCAGTCAGGCAGTCAGTGAATAGGATTTATAAAAGAAAAACACTACCTTAATACAAAAAAAAAAAAAAAGAGTGTTTTCAGTGAATTGTATCGCTTTTCCATGGTGAAATGCGTTATCTTTCTGAGAGACTGCACTTCCTGCCAATGCAGGCTCCTAAACAATACTTGCATGACCATTTGTCTGAAATGTTGTATTAAATATTTGATATGGAATAAGAGTACCTAAGAATTCTGAAATTTAATAATTTGATGATTAGCAGGATACTCTTACTTTTCAAACCCCTTTTACATATATTAGATCAATATCTCCAGTGGAGTATTCCAGGAATCTCTAGCCCTGTGACAAGTACCATGAAAATATTTCTTTTGTCAAACAGTTATATGAGAAATGCTGCTAGTATGATATATTCCCTTCTAGGAAAGTGACAGTTTATCTAGAGTTTTCCCCAGTTTATTTCATCATGCAACACTGTCTCGTAGTGTTTAATGCTCATGTTAGGAGCCTTAAAAGAGTTAGTAGGTGTGAAATACTGAGAATAGCATCTCACATGTGGGAAGTGCTATGTGTTTTGCTCCTGCTATTACCATTGCTGCTCCTGCTACCACTTCCAATACTGTTACCCAGTGTGAAGTGTTACATTAGCCTCATTTGACAATTTTTAAGTATATTTATAAAGTCCTTCTCCTTTTTGCTGATACTTTGGTTTTTACTTCTGTTTCCTGGGGCTTGGCTCCTCTCTTCCAGTATACACACTATTCTATGGACTAAGTTAGTTATAACATATTGCTGACATTTTTATATTCTTCTCTCTCAGTACGTCTGTGGTGCCCACAGAATTTACAGTTCTTGGGCAACTGATCAACTGCAATTGTACATCTTCATTAGTAAGTGATGCTGGGCTTCTCTTTTTTTACTTACTTACTTCAGGATCTTTACCAGCTACTCTAAGGCATTTTTATTCTGAGCCTGATGGCTTTAAAAGTTAGCAACCGGTATCCAGGATCCCTTCAGAATATGGCTTATAGGTGTAAATTCTACAGATTCAGATACCTCATTCAATGCTATCTTTTAAATGTTTCAAGGCTCAGAAGCAGTACTTATGATCTTAGAATTTCTCATCTTTTATACTGTTCATTAATACTTTTATACTGTCTCATATAACCTCATCTTCTAAATTGAAAACTGATCTCGGCCAGGCTCAGTGGCTTATGCCTGTAATCCCCAGCACTTTGAGAGGCTGAAGCAGGCGGATCATTAGAGGTTAGGAGTTTGAAACCTGCCTGGCCAACATGGTGAAACCCCATCTTTACTAAGAATACAAAAATTAGCCAGTTGTGGTGGCAAGCATCTGTAATCCCAGCTACTCGGGAGGCTGAGGCAGAAGAACTGCTTGAACCCAGGAGGCGGAGGTTGTAGTGAGCCAAGATGGCGCCACTGCACTCCAGCCTGGGCGACAGAGGAAGACTCAATATCAAAAATACATACCTACATACATACACACATACATACATAACTGGTCTCAATGCAGTTAATATATGTAACATTCCCTAATTTACCATAGTGCTTTCATATAGCAGCCCTGATCCAAGAATTGGTTTTACTAGTCTCTTGCTTGAAAAACAAACAGAAATTCATCTACATTGGAAGAAATTCCCATTTTTTCTTCCTAAAAATTTAACCAGGATCCTAGTTATGAGGATCAATGCTGATATCTCTTTTTTTCCTGATATTGACTGATATTTGACTTTCTCTGCGGAATCCCAAGTCTGCATAAGGTAGCAGGTTTTAACTCTGCAACTCTCTTGCTCTTAATAGCATTAATAAACTGACTACATATTCAGCTAGGGTTTCCTTTCATTAAGTCATGCTTTCATTCATTGCTTCGTGCATTCAACATTTGTTGAGCCTCTGCTTGCACTAAATACTCTATCACACACATGTCTCAAGTGTTATATACAATACAGCTTAACATCTGAACAATAGCTAGGAATGCCAGAGAAACTCTTCTTGTATTTCGGCACTTCAAACTTACCATCCACATTAGCCATAACACAGGTTTTTTTGAACAAGTATGTTCTATAACACTCCTGAGAAGTCATCATCAGACTTTGCTTGAACACTCAGGGGACTTTATGTTCCATACCACACAAAACATGCTATTTTCTGAACAAAATTAAGTTTTTTTCTTATATTGATCTAGAAATTTGATTTGCTATAGCTATTTGCTATGATTAGTTCAAAATAAATATATATTCTTCCTACCAAGGTAACCCCAAATATACTATAAAATAATGTACATTCAAAATAAATATACTATATACTCTCCCTCTTATGATAACCTTTCATCTGGTATGTTCTTTCCCCTTCCCCACGCTTCCTTCCTGCCTCGTCATTCCTTCCTTTTCTTTTCTTTTCTAAAATAATTAATCAATTCCTCATATAAATGGTTGTCAATCTCTCACCATCCTCTGACAGATGCACTCCAATTTGTCAGACTGGGCACAAAAATTTCAATATTGCTTGACTCGTTGGCTCAGATTTTTCTTTATTCAACACTCATTCTTCCCCAGTTAATTTCCACCCTTCTCTTTCTCCTTCCTCCTCAAAGGGTACAGTTCTACACATTTGAATCGAATCTAAGCACTTCTTTCCTCATTTATTCTTTAGTTGTTGCATCCTCACCATTAACCTCCTCCATAGTTCCCCACATTCATTCATTCATTATTCATTAATGCATTCATTCAACAAATCTTAATTGAGAGCCTACTTCAGGGCAGGCACTGTTAAAATACAGCAGTGAATAGCATGGATAAAATTCCCTGCCCTTATGGAGATTCCACTTGCCAGTAGGGAAGGTAGCTAATGGATTTAGAAAAATAATTAAGTGTATTATGTTAGGCATTACTGAGTGCTCTGGGAAAAAGAAACCCTACTAAAGGAGTGGTACTCATGAGTGCTGAGGGATGGCTTACAATTTTTAACTGGGCTGGTTGGGTGAATAAAACTATAGTCTCATTTTCCCTCTTTCTGGAATCATAGCAGAAAGCCGGTTCATCACTTCTGAGTTAGTTCAATGGTAGAGCAGGCTGACAGCAGCCACTGGCTCTAGAAACTCCCCTTTCTAACAGGCCACTTGTGTGACCGGGGAGCTTCTGTTATTATTAGCTTGCATAAATATCCAGTCAATACATAGAGCAGGATGCTGAAACTGTAACCACAGCGTGTGCAGAGCATTTGTGCCTCACCTCAGCGGTAGGACAATGGGAGTCTGGGAGATTGCAGGCACTCTACCTACTTCTCTGCTTGTGTGTTGTTCCCACAATAAGCTCTGTTTCTGTCAGCATCACATGGCACTAGTGGTACGGATCCATGACTGTTTTATAGGACATGACAGCAGGCCTCATTGTGAAGGTTGCATTTGAGTCAAGACTCGAGGAGGTGAAAGAGAGAATTGCCAGTGCTAAGGAAGGGGTATGTCTGACTGGGCAATGTGGCCAGAGCAGAAGGACCAAGAGGAAGAGTAGCCGGAGATGAGATTCAAGGGACAAGTGAGGCCAGATCACTTAAGGCCTTAAAGCTTTTACCCTTGAAGAAACAGGAAACCATTGGAGGGATTTAGGCAAAGGAGAAACATGGTCTGCCTTTAAAGTTTTAATAGGATTATTCCAGCCTCTGTATTGTAAAAAAGACCATGAAAAAGAGATGACAAGGTAGGCGCAGGAAGACCAGTTAGGCCCATACAGCAATCAAGGTAAGTAATGATAGTGACCTGAACAGTGCGTAGCCATATAGGTGACTATATTTATATTTTGAGGGTGATCCAAAAGGATATTATGACACATGAGATGTGATGTATAATAGTAAGAGAAGTCCTAAGAATAACTCTAAGGTTTTTGCCCTGAACAACTGGAGTTTGAAAGGTTTTGTTTTGTGTTGAGGGCTCCAGTAGAGCCTAAAGTCTAATCATAGCATTCTCAATCCAAAATGAATCATTTCCATATCTCTACCTAATTTCTGTGTCTATCTCTTCACTAATTTCTGAGCTCCTTTGATGTCAGAGGCTCTACCTATCATTGTATCTCCTGTAATATCTTAGCACAGTCTTTGGCACATTAGCAATATAATAAATGTCTGCCAAATATTTTTTAAATATGGATTTAGAATTAACATCTTGATAAACCATATGCATATAAATAATCTGAAATCCCTAGGCAGTTTCCCATAGCAATAAGAAAGACCTTATACTTACTTTGTTTTCTTGTTAATAGCTTTATATGTTTATACTCTGTAACATTGAATACTAAATAGTGGTTTATTTTTTACAATAATCCTAGACATAAGTTTTCCTTGTTACAACTTTGGATTTTGGGTTAACAGAAATTTGTCAACTTACCATTCAATTAAATGAAATTAATCTAAATTGTTCCTAGTTTTTTTCAGTGACAATATATAAAATATACAATAAGCACTAAACAATGGGGTTTTAGGTCATTTTGTTTGGGAGAGATTGGGAGCAGTTAGTTGATACTCTGTCTATGAATTTTGCAGGGCATCTAAAACAATATGCCTGAGTTCTAAAATAAAACCAGGGTAAGGATCACAAATTTAAATTAAGCATTCATTAAATTCTCAGCATGTTCTCTGCTGTTAGGCCATCTGTAGACAATCTTGGCAAAAAGAACCTCCAAGACTGCTCATCAAAGCATCCCACTTAGGAGTGCAGTTCTTCAGGAAAACATCTAGGGCCACTGCTGGGCAGCAAACGCAATGATCACTGTGTTAACGGTACCATTGGCCCAGTCTTCTCATATTCTTACTAACAACTTTTTATTACCGAAGTGAGTGAGAACACATGTGCTTGTTACAACTAAAAGCTGAGTGTTGAAGAATGTCTATGGCAGATAATACTTAGCAAATAACTTAGGGTAATGTTCTCTGATACATGTAAAGGATAATTGTTAGTTCAAAAATACTTAGGATTTGATAACTAGTACCTGAAGGAAGAGTGTCAGTTGAGGTTGGTTTCCAATGTGTAAAAATTTCAAATATTACTGAAAACTGAGTAAATTTTCATTTGCTCATGAACATTAATAGCACGATCAAGGCAGAACATAATACTTTAAAGCAGTCCTTAGCCTTGGCAACAAAAGTATAGGCATCAAATATCCAGTCACTAGTACTTTTTTATCCTACCATAAACACTGTGTTCTTTTTCTTTTTAATTGACATTATTCGTGTTTTGTGGCTTTATCTTCTCAATCAGGTCTCAGAACTGAATAATAACCACTAATGATTTGCCAGTCAGTTATTATGGCTATGCTGATAACTTCTATTCCCAGTTTATTTATTTAACAGATAACTTCTGTTCACATTAGGTAATGTTAGTACTTCAGGTTTTGCTTAACTTGGAAAACTTGATAAATAATATTTGACTGTGCTCTTAATAGTTCCTAATTGGAAACATTAAGTCACTAAATTATGAGCCACTGAGGCATTTGCTAATAATGCCCCATGAATGTTAGCTCAATTGAGAGCCAGGTGTCATACACATGCAAAATAACCAGATACCTACCTAAGTGTGATGGTCTCTGTAAGCAAGGTGTCCTCCCTTGTCTGTGCTAATATGGAGTTGAAAGTGTTGTAAAAGGCGGAAAGTTAGGCCCTTAAATGAAGCATCCAGTTTGCAAATGATTATCTATTGAAAAAGGTCACAGTATTGGTGTAATATTATCTAAATGGATACTGATGTGCATAAAAGGGTTCTCTCAAGAAACTTCCAGAATAACATGATGCAGGTAGGTTATCTGTAGTGTTAGTCAGTGAATGAAGAGTCTAGGAGATGATAATCACCTCAACATCCACATTTAAAAGTCACTGTTACTGAGCTCTTTTTAATTCTATTCCAGGACATGCACCTACCAATAATTTTTGCTTTAGAAGTTTCTTGGTATTGTAGGAGGAGTTTGATGATGAAACCATGCATCTGTATATATAGAAACATGTGGATATATTGTCAGTATGGATGGAAATATATTTTACAGGTTAAAGCATTCTAAAAATATTTTTATCAAATACCTTATTCTGATATTGCTTGCATCTGGGTTTAAATCTATACTTTCCTGGAGAAACATGTTATCTTTTACTCTTGTCTCAGTAGGTGCCAGGCATTCAAATGCTGTTTTCCCAGCTCAAAGGAACTAAGGACCCAAAGGCAGTTACCACTGATATATAGGAAGAGTGACAACAATAAGTCACGCTACAGTGTGTAGAAAAGTAGAAAGCATCCCTACCAATCCTTAAAATGTTTGGCTGAGAGCTATACACTGGGTGGCAGGAGAAACTGATTAACCTTTTACTCCTAAGAAGATTCCTCAGGCATAGAGTATAGTTAATGCCATGAGACATACAGTATTTAATAGGTGTTCAGCATCTCAGAAAAAATAAAATAGTTATTGTAGGAATATCACTGATAGATTGTGGCTCTCAGGAAGCCTGGGGAATAGGACCTGAACATATTTCACTCTTTCCTTTGTGTTTTGCTGGCCTTTGTTGGAAGTCTTATGGAGCAGTTTAAGTGAGCAGATGATGAGCTGAAGGAATGGAAGGAGGAGACATAAGGAACTTGCAAAATTAAATACCCTGCCGAGATACTTGTCCATTCAGCAGCCTCAGTTTCTTAGCACTGGACCTGATCCTGTGGAGGATGCAGAAGCATATAAGGACTGGCCCCTGCCCTCCAGAATCACCATCTAATTGGGGATACAACACAGAACCTACAGTAATTAAATATCAGAGCCATGAAGTGCCATGATGCAGATGCCTACCAGAGGGCTAGAAAAGGTCAAAGAAGGGGCCAGAGTGTTGTCTGGATTGTCAGGGAAGGCTCCTGGGAGGGGTCTGGGCTAAACTTTTGAGACAGGGAAGTTAAGGTTAGCAGAGGCCAGGGAAGGAGCAGCATTCCAGAATGAGCAGATATTTGGAGTTGGAAATGTAGCTGAGGGCCTCAGGAGGTAGTAGGAAGCTGGTCTGGGTAAAGAGAACACATGTGGAAATGTATGCAAATTTCATTAGAGAGGCAAGAGTGGCCAGATTATGAATTGTTATGAAATTCAGGTCAAGGGTTTGGATTTCCTAATTTAATAAATAGTACGATGGACTCTACATCAAAGGTGAGTTGCTGCGAGGCAGTATTTAGAACAGAAGAGAAAGAAAGCCAGAAGAAAGAAGACCATTTGCCTGGCAGTTTTCTGATGGTAGGAATGATATAGATGCCTGAATTGGGATGGTGCAGCTGAGAAGTACTGAAAGATTAACTTCATATTGCAGAGGAAGAAAGCACTTTACTTAGAAAAGGGACAGGAAGAGCTGAACGGTGTACTAACTTTGCAAGGGTAGTTCACAGAGAGAACAGGGGAGTTCTTGCCGAGGGGAAACCTGGGAGTTTGAGCTAGATTACAGGGAAGAAGATGAGGAATTTGGTTTCAGACACATTCAATCAGACGTAAAAGCTAGTCTTTGTAGTAGTGTCATGAAAACATTTGAAGCCATTGACTGAAATTCAGTTGAGAAGCCAAGTCATATCCAAGAATCTCCTGCATTCATCAGGGAAAAAATTAGTTTAAGTGAAGACAGCAGCAGGGCCAAAGCCTAACTGTGGGGACTAACTGCTGTTTGGATGGAATTATAATATTTTAGATAAGATTTAAGAGGATTCTAATTCTAGCTACTTGATAGGAATGCAAATGATGATAAGGCTTTTAGAGTTAGATAAGAGAGACGGCTAGCACCCTGATATTCTGTAATTGAAACAGAGATTCAAGTCCTTTGGTGAAGCATTACCCATATTCATTCAGGAATATTAGATATTTTAAGATTACAGATAGGTTATCTTATCTAATTTATCTACCTATTGTTGAAATTATTTAATTTGCATTTAACTGTGTTTTCACTGGCTTATCATTTCTCTCTTCTGGAGCTAACTTATCTCTTGTTATATTCCAGACTCTTGGTGTAAATTACCTTCATTGGAAATTTTGGAGAAATATAGTGTTTTATTTATTTATGGATAAAATAGTCCCAGAGAGAGAGAGAGACACAAGGATGGACACTTAGAAAATAGTCCCAGCGGCCGGGCGCGGTGGCTCAAGCCTGTAATCCCAGCACTTTGGGAGGCCGAGACGGGCGGATCACGAGGTCAGGAGTTCGAGACCATCCTGGCTAACACGGTGAAACCCCGTCTCTACTAAAAAATACAAAAAACTAGCCGGGCGAGGTGGCGGGCGCCTGTAGTCCCGGCTACTCGGGAGGCTGAGGCAGGAGAATGGCGTAAAAACCCGGGAGGCAGAGCTTGCAGTGAGCTGAGATCCGGCCACTGCACTCCAGCCTGGGCGACACAGCGAAACTCCGTCTCAAAAAAAAAAAAAAAAAAAAAAAAAGAAAAGAAAACAGTCCCAGCTACTCGGGAGGCTGAGGCAGGAGAATGGCGTTAACCCGGGAGGAGGAGCTTGCAGTGAGCCGAGATCGCTCAACTGCACTCCAAACTAGGTGACAGAGCGAAACTCCGTCTCAAAAAAAAGAAAAGAAAACAGTCCAAGGAGAGAATTCTAATGCCCAACAGAAGTAACGTTTAGAATGTTAGAATGAGGGCTTCTAACTACAGTTTTCACAGACATGGGATAGGAATCTTAGCACCAGATTTTCTACCAGTAATAGAGTTAGATGTATCATTTGCTCATTAAAATGGAGGTGACATCCTATCCTCTAACAGTGTATCATGATCTCAAGAAAATGAAAATGTGCCATTTCTACTGCATGACTGAACATGACTTGGGCTGATTATAAAAATTAGTTGTAATGGCATATATCAGTATACTTAAAAATAATAAATGTACTGCAGAATGTGCAACGGAATAGAAAAGGACTTTGATTATCAACAAGAGTATACTTCATGGTAGGTGAAAAGTAAATATGAGGCCATTTGTGAGAAAAGTCTGTCATGAATGCATCAGTGTGTATATGAGGGCTCCAAGGCCATTGATTCTAAGAATAACTAAACTCCCTCCAATTCTCTTGGCCAGTCTGCTTGAGTGGTGTCTGGGAATCTCCTTAATAAGTCCCTGCTATCCACAGATATACTTAGGACCCTTTCATGTCAAGAATATTAACTCTGGAAGAATTCTGTGGCTGTCAAGTCAAGCGGTTACCTGAAGAGAGGCAGAATATATTGGAAGATGATGTGAACTCATTCCCAGTTGTCTTAGCTCACTTTTTCCTCATCCTTGGCTGTAGAAAACTTTTTGTCACAGTTCAGATTAGGCCATGGTACAAGTAACAGCAACCCAAAAACCTTAAATAGGCTTCAAGAAGATAGTTATTTCTCTTTCCCAAAAAATCCTGGAAATACTCCAGGGCTGGAGAGCAGGGCTGGTCATCTCTGTTCCAGGAAACCTTTAGTGATCCAGGTTCCTTCAGGCTCATACTCCACCATCCTGAAAGGGAGGCTTTCCTCCTCATGGACCAACATAGTAGCTTTCACATTCCAGACAGCAGGATAGAATGAAGAGCCAAAAAGAAAGGCAAAGGCCTGTGCCCACTGTATTCTTAGGAAAGGTCCCTGAACCTGTCTCATGACACCGTTGTTTATATTCCACTGGCCAGAACTTGGTTGTATGGCTCTACCGAATTGCAAGGGAGGCTGAGAAATGTAGCCTTCTCTCTAGGCAAACACAGCCCAATGCATAATCTAAGACATGAAAGAAGGGGAGAATCAATACTGGGAGAAAGTATACAACCACACCTTCCTTTTCCATTGCAGTGGCACCATGGTATCAGCAGGTCACGTTATATAGCTGCCTGCGGAGGTGCCTGAAGCAGAGCGGCAGTTGCAGAGTAGTCCAACAGTCTCTAAGAGCAGGTACCCTGGAGTCACATCACTTAAGTTTGATTCCAGATTTTTCTCAGATGTAAAGGGGAAATAATATTAGTACCTTCCTCTTAGAGTTGTGACAATTAAGTGGAATACTGAATATGGCACTTTCAGCATGGTATCTAAGACTTCAAAACCATTTGATAAGTGTGATTTAGCTCTTGTATTAACAGTAAAATGAAAAGTTTTACAGCATCCATATACATGTAGCTTTTTTGTACATCTCTACAATTTGGAGGATATATTTGCTTTTTTCCAGCTATAAGAGCCAGAGTGGTTTTCATTTCTAATTGCACTTTTCTCCTTTTGAAAATAAGCTTACATGTGCATGCTTGGTTGGGAGGATGGCGGTAATTTCTAACAAATTGTATGAATGATTTTCTTGAATTTTCCATGGGTTCTGCATGTTTCATTGATACAATCTTACAGGCTTTTCTTTATAATGGTTTTGATGTGAAGGATTACTTTACAGTAAGCATCTACAGGATACCCCTTTCCACTGATGTAACAAAGTGGGAATTGGGCACTACCTCAAGAGGATGAGGCCATTGTTGGCCATCCTTGGATGGATGGGGTTCAAAGATGGCAATGTGGAGTGGGTATTCTCTGTGTTTGCCTATAAAAGGATAGACAGCTCTGAATTGCAAAATACTATTGTCTATCAAAATGTAAAAGTTCGACTTGTTCTTCATTTAGAAATGGTGATAGGAAAGAAGTGGGTGAAAGTGAAGCTTGGCATTCCAACTTTGATGTGACAGTTTTCTCATGATTACAGACCACAAAATAGTTGTGTTGAGATATTTTTGCCAATACCTAAATGCTCTTTTGCTTCTCTCTTTTTCTTTCTTTCTTGAAGCCCCCTCTTTGTTCTGTGGCTTTTCTTTTGTAACTCCTCCAGACTACAGCTTTGTTCCCCCTTCTTCCACTCCTTTCTGGTCAGGTACTGCTTTACTACTTTTATTTGTCTCTTCAACTTGCTTCTGCTTGCATATAAAATATTTGAGTTCCATGTATGGCTTCTCATATGGATACATCTCCTCACAGACACTCCCTCGAGTTCCATTACCACCATGCACTTTACTCTTCCCCGTCATAAAGTCACTGTTCATCATGACATTTCACTCCTCTGGTGTTTGTGTGTGTGCTCATGCCATGAGACATTTTATAATTTATCTGTTGGGGAGAGTTTGCAGAGGGATGGGGCTGAAAGTATAAAGAGGGATGAAAATCTATGAAATCATTATTTTTCTTGAAGACCAGAAAGTTTAGTTGAAAAAAAGCCAATGTTTATGTATTTTCATGAAGAAAATAAATAGAATTAAAATCCCAAGTTTGTTTTCAAATATAAAAGTAAAATACAGTGCACATTACTTGAAAAGATGACTGGCGCCCATGAATTCTGCAGTTCTTCAGTTTGTGTACGGGCATTTTGGTCTTGATTTCTGTCATTACCCAGAGAGTTTAATGGCTGTTTACATGACATTTAGGGTGTACATTAGATAAAGTCTGTTTTTCTGATAGATTTTTAAAAATTAACCTGCACATCCCAATAAAAATCATAGAATTTAGAACTAGAAAAAACTTACAAGTCATCTAGTACAAACCTTTCATTTCGTAGATGAGAAAAAATGTGGCCTTGAGGGGTTAGGAGACCTGTGCAAGGTCACACAGTTAAGTTGATGATTGGTTTTTTCCATCACAGGGGTGTTTTTATGTGCACCGACTCTAACAGTAGTGCCCCAGTAATGGGACAGTTTTCAGTGAGAAAGCTATTAAAGTGGTTTGTGTCCTGAACAGTAAAATAAAATGACCTATTTTTACTCCCTTTACAGTTCTGAAATCTACAGTATTGCCATTCATTTATCTCATGATGGACACCTGGAGTCTAAAAACATTTCTGTCATTACAAAGCCATGAATAATGGTTCAGAGATCCCTGTGGCCAAGTGGGCAGGCTCTTCCAGGGTAACACGGGTCATAACTTCTGCTGCCTGAGCCCTGGGAACTGTTAAAAATACAGATGGATGGTGTTTCCCATTTGTCTCTTTTTCTCACACTTAAGTTCCTTTACCATTTAAGATTTATAAAGTTTCACCAACCTCCGATGAGTGATTCTCAGAATCACTGAACATATAATTGAAAACACTTTATAACCCCAAAGAGCAACAGGTAGAGAAGTTAATATAAAATGTGCTATGAAACACTAGAGACTAACAAACATGAACCACTGGAATGGAGTTTTGTTTTCAGAACAGGGCCAGCAGGGGCAGGGAGAAAGTTAGCTCCTGTTCTGCCATTGAAAATTAAAGACACACACACACACACACACACACACACACACACACACACACAGAGAGAGAGAGAGAGAGAGAGAGAGAGAGAGAGAGAGAGAGAGAGAGAAAGAGAGAGAGAGAACTCAACTCTGAACTGAACATGAATACCCTGACATCTTATTTTTGATTAGATACGTCAGTAAAGTTTTTCGGTAAGGCAGTATTTGTTTCAAAGAAAGAAAATATATGGATGGCATTTATGTGTTCCTTCTGTGAGACCTGATTCACACCTCTGAATTATATAGAAAACAATAACTAAATTTATCCCCAAATAGTTTTAACGTAGAAAGCTTCATTAGGGAAGAAAGTGCCACTTAACCAGAAGTGATAACATAGATTTGATAGGAGACTTACATCAGAGCAAACTGTTTCGTTGTTTTGAGTGTTAGTTGAAGCAGTTACTGGATGAAATCATAAAGCTTTACCTTGGAGGTGCTAGTTAGATTACTGGGCCATCAATAGGAAATTTATGATGAAATTCTTTTAGAATCTATCTCCTTAGATACTTAGATATTAACCAGTTTTTTTAATTTTTTTTTCTGTTTTGTTTCGTTTTTATAAAAACTAGTCCTAACTTTGAAGTTCTTATGAAGAATGGAAAAACAGGACAATGATTCTTTAAACTTATGAAGCGAATTTGCCTGCACCTGATTGAATTGAAACAGCAATTTTGCTGCTTTCAAGCTCCTCTACCATTATCGCTGGTCTGTACTGAAATCACGACACTGCATTTGATAGCATCAATAACAGTCATCTGATTAGGTTCTTATGGTTGTTAACGAACTGCAAACGTACTCTCACTCCTTGTCATTTCTTGACAGTGTTAAGTCCAAAAGTGCTGGGCATTGCCATCGCTCGGTACGACTTCTGTGCAAGAGATATGCGAGAGTTGTCCTTGTTGAAGGGAGATGTGGTGAAGATTTACACAAAGATGAGTGCAAATGGCTGGTGGAGAGGAGAAGTAAACGGCAGGGTAAGTTGGTCCTTAAGTAAAGAAGTAAACGGCAGGGTAAGCTGGTGCACATGAATGAAGGGGACCGAGCAGTTGTTGGCACCTATTGTGGTGCCAGGGAGAAGCCTCCATCCTGTATTGCAGCTGTCAGCCCACAGGCCCCTGCCCTCTGGAAACTGGTGCTATATTTTGCTGATACCAGGGACTCGCTGAAAATATTTGAAATGAATATGATAGTGACATATGTAAAATTCACTTGGGCAAGTGGGACAGCTTCCTGCTTGGAAAAGAGTTGAGGAGCATTTCAGTTCTTTTTAGACCCTGAGCCATAGAGCTAAACTTTATGTGTATTGCAAAATATCTGTAAGAGCTGCTGATCTAAATTGGAAAGAATGGGACATAGTACCTCTGTCTTTTCATTCTGTTCTACAGCAGAAATAGGAATCATTATGCAGCAGAGCCCCCCGTATTATACTTAATTTACATATTTATTTGTGTGCTAGTGGATTAGAACACTGTTTATTTTATTCCTCCATTTCGATCATTCACTCTATTAGGCTTCTAAGAGCAGTTAAACCAATCTTCTCACCTACAATGGGCATAAAACCCCAGTTTAATTGGGGTGTTATGAAAACAAAATGCTCTGTTTGTAGAATCCTTTGAAGTGTCAGATACAAAGTCATGTTGCTATGTTGGTTGTTTTTCTTTTTTAGGTGGGCTGGTTTCCGTCCACGTATGTGGAAGAGGATGAATAAATTCAAATCCAGCATCGCACCCTGCACCAAAAATTTCAGAGAAGGGATAAGTTAAAGCCTGCACAGCGTTGTGAATTAACTGAAGTGTTTAAAAAGCTGCATTTCTGGCTGTTCAACATCCTCCCTCCTTAGCCCCTCCTAAGTCTTAATGCTGAGATTTCTAAAGATGCTGGTACTGACAGATTAATGGCTTGCCTAGAGCTGTGCAAGAAACAGCCTGCCAGTCTGTCATTGTCAGGGACCAGGGCAAAACCAAGAGCTGTTCTTCCCAGAAGAGCCCTGCAAACACATTGGTTCATGCTTCCCTTTACTTCATCCGGTCAGATACCATGAGTGCCAGTCATCAGTAAATCTTTAATACACTTTTGCTTTATTCTCACATGCCATTCACCAGATTATTTGATGGTACAAAGAAGCAGAAGTGTAATTTTTATTTTCCCAGCATGAAGAAAAATTGGAGTTCTGCCATTTGAGCAGCTTACTGGAAAGATCCAGCCTTACTTGTCTTAAATTGTCCAACAAGGTGACTCATTGCCCGGGAAACACTTTTACCCTCAGATGTTACTCATGATATTATAAAATATGAGGCCAATGCTCAGGTTTGCCTCATAAGTGAGATATCCCTGAAGGAATTTAATTATTCATGTGGTGTCCTGATTATATTTGCAAACTTCTTTATAAAAGGTGAAAAAAGCACATAAAAGAGAGGGTGTCTTCATATTAAACCTTCACAACCTTCATGATTTCATAGGATTATTTTGGAAATATAGTACTTGACTTTATGAAAGAATGTGGGCTAGGTATATTAGGAGTAGTTGCCAATAATCTGAATAAGGTGGCATTGTTTACAGAAACAGATCAAGGGCTATAATTTATGTCATTTTATAGCAGCAGTATCTATTAACACATGCCTTTTCCTCCCATCCACCTCCCCGTCCCCTCCCCTTCCGTCCCCCACAAAGATGATCTGGGACATGACTTTTTTATTCCCACATTTTCTTGGAGCACAAACAACCTTGTTGAGGATTTTGGAAGGAAAGCACAGCTGGGTCCTTTATTCATTTCTGGGACAGAAAGAGGGTCAGTGGGCTTTTGTGGGCTTCCAGCTTCTCTCAGAGTCTCCCCCTCTGCAGCCCATCCTGGGAGTGTATTAACTGGAAGGAATATGAGTCTTGCAGTACATTTGTTTTGCCAAGCCATCACTCTTTTATGTGAGGAGCCTAAATACATTCTTCCTGGGGTCCAGAGTCCCCATTCAAGGCAGTCAAGTTAAGACATTAACTTGGCCCTTTCCCGATGAAATATTTCCTCCACAGCAGAAGTTGTGTTCTGACAAGATTCAGAGAGTGTTTCATGTTTGGAAAAAAAGAAGCAGCATTAACTTAGTAGAGCTGAACCAGGGCATTCCGTTCTGAAATTTTGAATCATCTCTGAAATGAAGCGGGTGTGGCCTGCCCTCTCCTCAAGCTGTTTGGGTGCCAGAACTCAAGGTTCAGTGGACACATCCCCCTGTTAGAGATCCTCATGGGCTAGGACTTTTCATCTAGGATAGATTCAAGATCTTTACCTCAGAATTATGTAAACTGTGATTGTGTTTTAGAAAAATTATTATTTGCTAAAACCATTTAAGTCTTTGTATATGTGTAAATGATCACAAAAATGTATTTTATAAAATGTTCTGTACAGTGAAGTTACACCTCAAAGTGTACTCTTGGAATGGATTCTTTCCTGTAAAGTCTTATCTGTGACTCTGTCTCGGGAATGTTTTGTCTGTTGCCATCAGCTGAACTTTGTTATGGAGGGAGCAGCCTCACACAAGCAGAAACACTCCTGTGGATGGTATTGTAGCATGTATTGTTTATTTTAGTCAATAAACCCTCTCCTTATAAATGGTGTTTAGTCTTCCTATTGCATTTCATGGGCCTGGGGGTTTCCTAGCAGAGGCTATTAGAGCTCCTTTTTGTGACATTACCAATTACATTTTTGTCTACGTTTAATACTTTGTATTGGAAACTTTAAATGCTGCGGATTTGTGTAGAGTTCTAATACCAAAGACAGAAGTAAATGTTTTCCATATACTTTGTCTTGCCTGTATGCAGCCCTTGTGTAATATGGTGAATTAGAGTGGTATTTCACTTTGTATTATTTTGTAAATATGTCAATACAATAAATAGTGACTAAGTTGATTTCTAAGAGTTGGAGTCTTTTTATTGAATGATCCCTGTATTAGTAAGCGTTCCCCTGAAAATGGATGACACTGGATCGTCGGGCCTGTACCCGGTCATTGCCAGCAGTCCAGAGAGGACGGGAGCCGTGTATGTGGGGGGATCACCCCCGCACCCCTGCAAGCCCCGCCGACGCTATGCGTCTAGTAGGAGGGCCGCTGCGGTGAGTCTTGAAGCCCAGGGCTGGATCCGGGCAGAGCCGCCGCAGGTGCAGATCTTGGTGATAGTAGTAAATATTCAAAGGAGAACTTCCAAGGCCGAAGTGGAGAAGGGTTGCATGTGAATAGCAGTTGAACGTGGATCAGTCGGTCCTGAGAAATAGGCAAGCGCCGCTCTGAATGGACAGGCGATGGCCTCGTTGCCCTCAGCCGATGGAAAGGGAGTCCCGTTCTGATCCCCGAATCTGGAGTGGCGGAGGTGGACGCCGCCAAGCATCCAGCGCGGTAATGCGAAAGATCCCAGAGAAGCTGGCGGAAGGCCCGGGGGAGAGTTCTTTTCTCCTTGTGAAGGGCAGGGCACCCTGGAATTGGGTTGGCCTGGAGAGAGGGGTCCCTGCCTTGGAAAGCGTCACAGTTCCAGTGGCGTCTGATGAGCTCTGGCTGGCCCTTGAAAATGCGGGGAAGAGGGTGTAAATCTCGCACCAGGCTGTACCCATATCCGCAGCATTCCTCCCTCTGAACTAAGACCTCTAGGCCAGCAGAACAGAATGTCACGTGAACAGGAAGCAAAAATTTTGCTAGTGGATCACTAGGAGTGATGGTGAGTGGTGCGACTTCCACCCCGTGATTCCTGGACCCCTGAATCCTGGCTATGGGAGAAGCAGTACCATATATTGGACACTGATTCAGAGCATACACGGCCTTCTAAAGAATTTTGTCCCATCCCTGCACAGTATTGTCACCTAGTTGGCGTAATTGTGACTTCAAAAGGCCATTCCACCTATCGATCCAGTTGCTTCAGGATGATGGTGAATTCCATGAACATGAGCCCACTGCTGTATTTTTTTGACCCTAAAGCGAGTGCCTTGGACAGAGGCAATGCTGTGTGGAATATGACGGTGGATAAGGCATTCCGTGAGCTCATGGATGGTAGTCTTGGCAGAAGCATTGCGTACAGGATGGGCAAACCCATATCCGGAATGTCTATTCCAGTGAGGACAAACTTCTGCCTTTTCCATGATGGAAGAGGTCCAATATAATCAGCCTGTCACCAGGTAGCTGACTGATCACCCCAAGGAATGGTGCCATATCAAGGTCTCAGTGTTGGTCTCTGCTGCTGGCAAATTGGGCACTCAACACTGGCTGTAGTCAGGTCAGCCTTGGTGAGTGGAAGTCCAAGTTGCTGAGCCCATGCGTAACCTCCATCCCTGCCACCATGGCCATTTTGTTCATGGGCCCATTGAGTGATGACAGGAGTGGCTGGAGAAGGAGGCTGAGTGGTGTCCACAGAACGGGTCACACTAACCAGCTGATTATTAAAATAATCTTTTGCTGAGGTCACCCATTGGTGAGCACTCACATGGGATACAAATATCTTCACAGTTTTTGGCCACTCAGAGAGGCCCATCCACATACCTCTTCCCCAGATTTCTTTGTCACCGATTTTCCAATCATGCTTCTTCCAAGTCACTGACCACCCAGCCAAACCTCTGGCTACAGCCCATGTATCAGTATATAATACACAACCAGGTGCAGTGCTCGACTTTCTGTCGTCTGGGAAGATTTCCCTTCGGTGCTGTCCTTCAGGGATGTCTTGGAAAGGGGCTGTAGTGCCGCAGCTGTCCACTTTCAGGTGTTGCCTGCATATCATGCAGAACCATTTGTGAATCAGGCCCTAGTCTTCTCTGTGAATTCATCATAGAGTGCTCCTTATGTAGCCATTGGTGCAGGCTAGGGAAGAGAAAGCAGGGTGGCAGGGGTGGAGACCAGGGGCATTTGAGCCACTTCCTCATGTAACTTACTTGGCCTTCAGGACCTGCTCGAGCCCGATCACGTATATATCACTTTCATTTGATGATGGACTGCTGCTGTGCATGACCCACTTTATTGCTAGGTGGGTCAGAAAGCACCCAGTTCATGATAGGCAGTTCAGGTTGCAGGGTGACTTGATGACCCATAGTTTCCACCAAAGCCCAGTAACAAGCCAAGAGCTGTCTCTCAAAAGGAGAGTAGTTATCTGCAGAAGATGGCAGGGCCTTGCTCCAAAATCCTAGAGGCCTCCACTGTGATTCACCTATGGAGGCCTGCCAAAGGCTCCAAACAGCATTCCTATCTGCCACTGACACTCAAGCACCATTGGATCTGCTGGGTCATATGGCCCAAGTGGCAGAGCAGCTTGCACAGCAGCCCAGACCTGTAGCAGAGCCTTCTGTTCTGGACTCCACTCAAAACTGGCAGGCTTTTGGGTCACTTGATAAATGGGCAGGACTAATACACCCAAATGAGGAATGTGTTGCCTCCAAAAGTCAAATAGGCCCACTAGGCATTGTGCCTCTTTCTTGGTTGTAGGAGGGGCCAAATGCGACAACTTATCCTTTACCTTAGAAGGACTATCTCGACAAGCCCCACAATCCCATAACTCACATATACCAGCCCAAAAATTAACATGGGAATTAAGCCCTAATTTTGTTTAGGTTTAGCTCAGGATTGCTGCCTAAGTTATGAACAGTGAACTACAAAGTAAACTCAGTAGTTGCCAATAGCATTTATTGGCGTGCTTACCATGTGCCATGCTCTGTACTAAGTGCTTCATTTGCACTAACAACAACCCCCAAAGGTAGAACCCCATAATATTTTCATTTGTACATGAAGAAACTGAGGTACATCAAGAGGATGCAGTTTTCCCAAAGTCACACAGCTGCTAAGTGTCAGAGCTGAATTCTAACTTGGGTAGTCTGGCTCCAGAGTCCATATAACCACTATCCTATCCTGTCACGCTTTGTAGGGCAAGAGAGAGATTTCATACATTTTTAAACTTACATAACCAAGAAGAAACTATTTGATACTATACAGTGGTTTGAACAAAGGAAGAGTAACACAGAATTAAGAAATATGCCACTATTCCTGCCACCTAAAAGAAACCCGAAAAAAGATATTCCCTAGAGAGATTGGTATCAGATTGAATTTTCGTTTCTACTTTGATGCACTCTTGCACTAGAAAATGGCTGCTAGTCCAGAGAGGCTTGGAGTCAAGATTCCCATGGTGGAGCAGGCCAGCTGATAATCCACAGTGATGGAGTCTGTCTTAGGGAGAGGCTGGAATCACTTCATTCCTTCTAAAGACCAGGAAGGGCCATGGTGGTAGCTTCTGCTTGACTTTACCATCACAACCTTGCTACAAACACAAAATTCCTGCCATTTTCGTTATAATACAGTGGGTTATACAGCCCTCAATCCATTATTTGAGGAGCCAACTCCATTGGTATCTTTTTCGCTTCTCTTTGACATACTAACATGTGACTGTTAGACCTCGTATCAGTTCATCACCATCCTCACCACTATCAATTGTACTCACCGTTGACCCCTTTATTTGGTAGTTAACATGGGAACATAGTTTTGTAACAAGTATTTTGTCTTCCACCAAACAAGTGAAGTAAATATGCTGGTAGTTAGTTTTTTGTTTGTTGTTTGTTTTGAGACAGAGTTTTGCTCTTGTCACCCAGGCTCAAGTTCAATGGTGGGATCTTGGCTCACTGCAGCCTCCACCTCCCAGGTCCAAGCAATTCTTCTGCCTCTGCCTCCTGAGTAGCTGGGATTACAGGCACCCGCCATCAGGCCCAGCTAATTTTTGTATTTTTAGTAGAGATGGGGTTTCACCATATTTCCCAGGCTGGTCTCGAACTCCTGACCTCAGGTGATCCGCCCACCTCGGCCTTCCAAAGTGCTGGAATTACAGGCGTGAGCCACCGTGCCCAGCCACTGGTAGTTAGTTAGTTTTGAGGCATCTTGCTTTGTTCTACTTAATCTGACAGCTGTATAGAAGAGCGAAAAGGCATGGCCCTATAAGTCAGACTGACTGTCTCGGTTTATGTCTCATCTGTACCATGCAGAACCTCTGTCAATCAGTACCGCAACACCTACTTCATAGAATGGTTGTGTGACACAACTGAGATCATCCATGTGAAGTGGAATGATGCCTGACTTATACAAAGCCATATTTGTCATTATCATCCTTGTTGTGATTGTCAGATGGATTTGCTGACAAGTTTGGATAGTTGCCATCTCAATATTTGAATTTCTTTAGCATAAGTTAGGCTCATTTATCGGATTAAGGAGAAAAACTCTGCAGATTCTAAATTAGCCTCTCTAGGATGGGAATTAAACTATTTGGTTTCATAGATAGAAGGAGAGTTTTAGCATCAGTCAGACCGGGGTTCAAACCCCAACCCTGCCACTAACTTGTATGAGCATCCACTACCTCTTCTGTACTGAAGGATCATTAAAAGTGCCTTAGAGAGCTGTTGTGAAGAATAAATGATAACATATGAGAAAGGTCCCTAGTACAGAGCCTCACACATACTAGGTATGCAAGAAATGTTGATTTCCCTCCCTTTATGAAAGATAAGATACTCAGGCACCAAATTATGTACTTGCTGCCTTTATTTTGAATATTATTGAGAGTTCATGCTTTGTTTTTTACATATAGTTTAATCTGCACTTAAATTATGGACAGAGTTAAAGGTATACATGTTCAGGAACATTAATATGCAAACCCACAAACAATCTCAGAAGTTGAATTTAACAGCTCTACATTATTTTGACTAGGAAAATGGAATTTTTACTCAGCTCATAATCATTTAGACTCTGTCCATTAGTCACTTCATTTTTCACTGAAACTTGTTTGCTGTGATTGGTTGGACTCTGATTAGAAATGTTATGCACCCACATCTCATCTGGCACCTTATTCTAAGTAATAGGTGGTTTGGAAGCCACCTTATTCTAAGTAATGAACAAGTCCCAGAAAGGATATCATAAAGGAATTCTGTCTCATTCGGTGCCATTGATTAAACCAGATCGAGGGAAACTGTGACAGAAAACAAACTCCTTTGGAAGCACTCTGGACACTGGCTCTCTCAAAGTCCCTGAATTTCTAGGCACAATGCAACTACAAATGATGACCCAGGCACACGGCCAGATGGGAAGAGGCCTCAGTACAGAAACACAGTGTACACAAAAGTCACTCCACACCCTGTCCTCTAATGGACGTTGGGGTCCACGTTGAGAGTCGTGAATAGGAGGGAAGGTGGACTCCAGAAGAACCAATGTGTCCAATTCATGATCTGGCTTGCCCAAGGTCATGATAGAAAATACTGTCAAGGTAAAGACTCAAACATGGGTGTCTCAGCTCTAAGTCAAATAAATGCCCTCTATTCCTCTGTCATACATCAGTACTCAAGACCTTCTGACTCCAGAATTATTTCCTCCATTCTTAAGGCCTTTCTTCTGGGAATCATTCTGGGTGCTATAGCTGTAAAATGTTTAGGAGAGTGCCTGGCAGAGAGTAGACATTCAGTAAACAAGAGAGTTTAAAATTGCATTTTGGCCACTACTTTAAATATACATACAAAAATAAGTGTTACAAATTTTAAAAACTCAGATATGTTAAAAACTCTCTTTGAATATATATTAGCCTTTGGAAGAAACCTCTTAATTTTTTTTTTTTTTTTTTTTGAGATGGAGTTTCGCTCTTGTTGACGAGGCTGGAGTACAATGACGTGACCTTGGCTCACTGCAAACCTCCACCTCCTGGGTTGAAGCAATTCTCCTGCCTCAGGTGCCCGCCACCACTTCCAGCTATTTATTATTATTATTATTTTTAGTAGAGACGGGGTATTACTGTGTTGGCCAGGCTGGTCTCGAACTCCTGACCTCAGGCGATCCTCCCTCCTTGGCCTTCCAAAGTGCTGGGATTACAGGCGTGAGCCACCATGCCCGGCCTTGAGTTAGCTTTTCACATTAGTAATCCTTTCAAAATGATGCACAAATGGAGCCCAAATCAAACGCTCTACCAGAGCACCATATATCAGTTATCTACTGCTACCCGACAAATTCGGTGCTCCCAAACTTCGCAGTTGGGTCCAGCAAACATCTATTATTTCACCATTTCTGTGGGTAAGAAATACGGGAGCAGATTCACTGTGTATTTCTGACTTCAGGTCTCCCATGAGGCTTCTTTCAAGGTGCCAGCCAGGCTGCAGTCATCTCCAGGCCCAACCCGGGGAGAGTCTGCTCCTGAGTTCACTCCTGTGGACCTCTCCACATGGCTGCCTCACAACATGGCAGCTGGCTTCTCCCAAAATTAGCATCCAAGAGGGAAAGAGCAAAAGCACTGGAGATGAAAGCTAGTCTTTTTATAACCGTCTTAGAAGTGACAGCCCAGCACTCAGCTCTATTCTATCCCTTAGCATTGAGTTACTAAATCCAGCTCATGCTCAAGGGGAGGGGATTACACAGGACAAACACCAGGATGAAGGGATTGTTGGGGGCCATCCCACTGGCTGCCTACAACAGATGGGTGCAATGAATGGTCATTGGAGCCAACAATGGGGCCTGTCTGAAAGGCATGGGTTACTTCAGAGAAACTTAGGTGAATCTAAAATGCAGTTCTTCATAAAAAACAATTTCCTGTTGATTCCTTTAATCAGTGTTTACTGAACCCACTCTATACCAGCCTCTGCAGGGAATAAAGGGATGCATAAGAGAAGGAGCTGTCCCCAGGGGAACTCATTTTCTTTGCCCCTTTCCTCATTTAGGAAATGCCTTTCCTGAGGCTCAAATTGTTGGGATAGAGAAAGGGGGAGAGAGGAGTGTGGGAGAAGTGTCCAATATGTGAGATGCTTCATCTCACAGGATCACGGGGAAAAGTGGAAACGGCAACCAGGCATGCCCTGGAAGTAGCTGTTGGGAATGTAAAACTCTAAAATCCCAGAGTATGTGGCCAATCATTCATTCCTTCATTCTTTCATTCATTCCTTCAACAAATGTGTACTGAGCTCCTTCTACAAACTCTATAATTCTAGCCTTTGAGGATACAACAATGAAGCTGACACAATTCCTACCCTTGAAAAGCTTATCTGCTTGCAGGTGGTGACGAGCAAGACACAGGTACATAATGTTAGGCACTGGTAAGTGTTATTGAGGGGAAAAAAAAGCAAAATAAGCGAGGAAAATGTTAGTTGAATATGGTGATCAAAGAAAGCTTTATGAGGAAATGATTTTTTTTTTTTTTTTTAGCAGAGACCTAATTTAAGTGAGAATAAAAAAAAATATGTGAATATCTGAGTGTTTAGTGTTTGGAGAACTACAAGGACCCAGTGTGGTTGGAGAGGGTGAAAAGGAAGAGAGCTTTCTGGAACAGATCTGGTAGATCTTATAGACGGGGAAAGGAGGGTGACAGGAGCCACTGGAAGCTGTTAAGCCGTGATGTGAGGTGATCTCATTTACATTTCAGAAAGCTCACACTGGATGCTGTGGACTGAGATAGAGCTAGACCCGTGCAATCAACACACTGCCATTCTTTGATAATAGCTCCTGTATTTGTTTGCCAGGGATGCCATAATAAAGTACCACAAACCCAGTGGCTTAAATAGCAGAAATTTATTGTCTCACAGTTCTTAAGGCCAGAAATCCAAGATCAAGGTGCCTGCAGGGCCATGCCCTCTCTGAAGGCACTAAAGAAGGATGCATTCCAAGGCTCTCTCCGGGCCTCTGTAGTCCTTGGCTGCAGCAGCATAACTGTAATCTTCACATGGCATTCTCCCTGTGTGTGTTTCTGCGTCTAAGATTCTCCTTTTTATAAGGACACCAGTTATATTTAATTAGGGGCTCACCCTCCACCAGTATGACCCAGTCTTGACTAATTACATCTGCAACCACCCCATTTCCAAATAAGGTCACATTTTGAGGTACCAGGGTTTAGCACTTTAACATTTAGCATTTGAAGGGGACACAATTAAATCCATAACAGCTCTCTTCCTTATATTCTCGTGTTATTAGAGTCCACGCTAAATGATACAAATGCTTCAGCAGAGATTACTAGGGACAGGGTGCAGCGTGGGAAGAGGGAAGCGAGCCAGAGAGAGGCTATACTTAGGGACAGATGTGTCCACAGCCTGTCTCTGTCCTGCTCAACCTCAAGGGGCGTAAACAAAGGTCAAACTTTTGTAGAAATTCAAGTAGCTGCTGATAGAAAAACAATACCATTTCCACTCATGTATTTGTCATCTTCTCAGGCCATCAGCCCCAAGTGAATTACCTTTTTTTTTTTCTCACCCTATGTGTCAGAATCACACGTCTTCCCGCCGGGAGAGGAAAGCTCCTAGGTGCTTTTGTGTAGGTAAGCTCATTAGGAAAAAGCAACCTATTTAAGTGAATAAATGAAACACTTCTGGATTCTGTGCAAATTAGGCCTGCGTAATATGAAGAAGGGAGAAAAAAATGTGCTGTGGTTTTATAGAGAGGTGGGAAATGCCCTCAGCATTTATTATACTTAATGATGAGATATTGTTGCTAGGTGGTTTGAAGGATGAAGTTTACATTAATAATATGTGATGCAATGCATCTACATTAGTGTGAAAAAATTGTTTTATTTACCTTTATGCAGCCTATCTGGTCTACTCATTATGTGGTTTATTTTACAATGTCCTTAAAATACTGGACATAATCCCATTTATAAATTCCTGCCTCAAAGATGCCATTGAGTGGATATTTAGGAGGGGCATCCAGGAAAGGGGGAGTGGATAAACCCTAAATTAATAATCCTGGAATGATATATTGAATGCTGCACTATTAGTTTGAAGCTGTTGGGTGGAAAGATGCAAATGAAAATATATTGTGTCCTCTTGGGACTTCGCAGCACAGCCCAAAATACAATTAAAATTGTGCAGGAGGCCTAAGTTGAACTTTTAAAATCATATGGCAAGTTATTTTTACAACAATTAGCAGTTTCAAAGTTCTTAATACGTTATAAGTACATATAGTTTTTCCAGACTCATTTTGCAATGCAACTACTGGGGAAGTGGAAAGAGCACAGGAATGAAAATAAGACAAACCAGATTCTAGTTCTTGATTCTTCCACTAATGAATCAAGAGGCTCTGGATGGAACTCCCAACCTCTCTGAGGCTCAGTTTTCTTATCTAAAGAATGAAGACAGCAAGCCCACTTCCAGTTCTAACATCCTATTATTCTGCATGAAGACATTCAATAAATGTTTGGCCATGATACATCTGCATGGAATCAACTTTGTAAATGGAACAGAGAACCGAGGCTCAAACAAAAGTAGGTGGACAACTTTGAAGGGCATAAATCTTGCATCATTCTCTTCTTAATATGTCCACTTCTTTCACCTTAGTCTCAGGCAACCTCATGTCACCTAGATGATTGCAAGAGCCCCTAACTAGCATCCCTGCTTCCATTCCCACCTCCCTCTAATCTTTTGATTATATTATTTCATTTCCTTTTTCAGAACTCTTCAACACCTCCCATTTATTTAATGCATTTGTGGAGTACTTAACCCATGGCACAGGTGCTGGAAATACATGATTAACAAAACAGACAATTCTCTGCTCTTACAGAGTCTTCTTTATATTGGAAAGAACAGGGAGATAGACAATAAATGAATATACATGACATAATATCAGGAAATGATAAATACAATGAAAAAAAGCAAAGGAAGGAGAGTGTAAGACGAAAGTGCTACTTTAGACATGCTAGTCAGGGAAGACCTCTCTTGGCATAAGATGAGTTAGAGAGCTAATCTTCAGCCAGATCATTTTGGTCCAGGATGACCTTGTAGGTCATTCAAAATATAAAGATTTTATATTTTGAAAAATCATTGGAGAGTCTTAAGCAGTGGTATGGTTTGGATGTGGTTTGTTGCAGCCACGACTCATGCTGAAGTTTAATTGCCAGTGTGGCTGTGTTAGAAGGTGGAACCTAGTGGGAGATTTTTTCATCATGGGAGTGGATCCCTCATGAACAGAATAATGCCCTTCCTTGGTGGTGAGTGAGTTCTTGCTCTCTCGAAAATGGATTAGTTACCATGAGAGCAGGTTGTTGAAAAGTCTGGCTTCCTTAATTTCATTCTCTTGCTTTCTTTCTCACCATGTGATTTCTGCCTGATCTTGGACTTTCCACCCACCAGAATCATGAGCCAAATAAACATCTTTTCTTTATCTGTTACCCAGGTTCAGGTATTTTTTCTAGCAACACAAAATGGACTAAAACAAGCAGAAAAGAGAAATGATCAGATTTGCCTTATTAAAGAATCACTGTGGATTCTTGGTGGAAGTTTTACTAAAGAGAGACAGAAGTGGAAGCAGAGAGACCACAAAAGTACTATTAGGTAACACAGGTGAAAAATGTTGGTGGCTCACATTAGCATGATATCAAGGGATGTGTAAGAAATATTGGGATTTCAGATGTATTTTGAAGTTACTGCTGGCCTAGCTTATGGTTTGAATGTAAAGTGACAATGGGAGAAAAAATCATTATGTGAGGTGTCAACATTTTTGGCTTAAGCAACTCTGTGCATGGTGTTATACATACATGGTTGAGGATGAGCAGCTTATTTGGGAAGGAAGGTAAGAAATCAATTATTCAGTTCTAGACACATTAAGCTTAAGATGCTCATTAGATATTAAACAGATATTAGGTAAGCAGTTGGGTCTGGGTCTGGAGTTTGAGGAGAGGTTGGGTCAGGAGAAAAACATTTGGAAATGAGTAGCATATTTGAAACCATGAGACTAAATGATACCATCTTAGCAAATGAGTATAGGAGAAGCAGCAAGCTAATACCTGAATCTTGGGGTTCTCCAGTGTTTAGAGTTTGGGTAGAAAAGAATACTCCAGCAATGGGGATAAATTACAGGAGACTATCTACAAATATTCCCCACCACACCTACTGGTCTACTTGCACCAATATCCTTATCTCCTCTTGCTCCACGAACTGGGCCTGTGCTCTTCTCCAAAGTCCACCAGTTCACCTACCCACAGAATCCTATTTCTTTTCCTGTGCTCAAATACATCACTTCAGCAATTATCCCCTCTCCATTATTCAAATTCAAACTTCATTTACCTATCAGACCCTTCCATCAGGATACAGATAATCCTTCTTAAAAAACAAATACACAAAAAGGGAAAGCTTCTTTCCTCTTGTATTTACCTTCAGCTACTGTTCATTTTATGATCTCCTAGAAAGCAACACTCCTCAAAACAGCTGACCAAAGTTGCTACCATTAATTCCTCTTCTTCTATTCTCTTTTGAACCCACTCTAATCTGACTTTTGACCTTAACACTCCATACAAAACCTTCACCAAAAACTTCCACATTGCCAAATCCGGAAGTCAACTGTCCGCAGCATTTAAATCGCTGATCACCCTCTTCCTTCTTGAGATCGTTGTTTCACTTAGTTCTCAAAACATCATTTATTCTTGTTCCTTTTTCTGTCTTACTAGCTGCTTCTTCCTGGACTCCTTTAATTCATTCAACAATTATGTACTGCCTATTTTGCGCCAGGCATTGTTCTTGGCACTAGAGATACAGCAGTGAACAAGCCAAAACCCTTGCTCTCATGGAACATATCACCTTCTATTAGGTAGAAACAAACGAGGATGCACTGGGATCCAGGTGAAGGCAGGATTTCAACAAGGCAGGGTGTTCATCTGGTGGAGGTCAAGTGAGATGAGGGCCGTGAATTAACCACTGCACTTGGCATTTAGGGAGTTCAGCACAGCCTGACATTTTGAGTTTTAGTGAAGAAGTAGAAACGAAACTCTGCTTGAAGTGGGTTTAAGATAAAATGGCAAGTAAGGAAGAGGTTGTTGCAAGTGTACTCAGCCCCTTTCAGGACATTTTGAGATAGATAGGGCTACTTGCTTTTTTTTTTTTTTTTTTCTGGAGTATTTTCCTGCACTCTTCATTTTTTATGTCTCAGCTTACATGTCATCTCTCAGTGAAGTATTCTTTACCACTCAATCTAACTTCTTCCTACTTCGTCATTTTCTCTCATGGGCCCATGTTAATTTTCCTTCATAGCACTATCATGTTTACAATTATAGACTTCAATATTTGAAATGTGTTTATAATGTCTGTTCCGCTATGTTTTAAACTCCACTAAGTCTCTTTGAAGCTCTGCAAGCTGAGTGCCTAGAGTGTTACTGGCACAATGTACTTCTTATCTAAATGAATGAATGAATGACCAGCCTTTTTCCTCTGGAACTTTGCTGAAGTGTGCCATATCACTTGGTTAAAGTGGAACTACATTTCCCAGAATCCCATTCCCTTTATGTCTCCTGAACACAATTGATATGGGAGGAATTCGTACAAAGTTTAGAAAGTAGAAGTAAATCATTAGTCATAATCTTGGAAGGTCTAGTAGTCAAATATATGGAGAATAGACAGATTCAGAAGTGCCCAGGAGATTCAAACTTGTCACTTATCTCCTGCATTCCTTGTCTAGCTCTTCTTTATGACTACTAGACCTGGCTTCAAAACCAGTTTCAAAGCCAGATGTTTGGCTGTTTCCCAGAGGTGGAACTAATCAGAGGCCATAGTTTCCCCTAGCCCTATTAAGGACATTCCCTTTGCAGTCTCAGTAAACTCTTTTAGATTTCCCTGTAAGCCTATGCTTGTCCACCCTGCACCAGTTCTTCAGAAGGACCAGATGGTGACTCTATCTCCTTTCCTCCAACTCTCCCTTCTACATATTACTTCCCTAGTATTTGCCACCATTAGATAGGTATAATTCTATAATAAATCTCTTACCCAAAGTCACAGTGGCTCTAGTTTCCCAACTAACCTTGGTTGTTGGCATTGCTACTTCTGAGCTTGGATACATGAAATTCTCTTCTTCAGAACTGAGTGCTTTTCCTGTGTATTTTATAGAATTATATCACATACTGTTTGATAGACTACATAAGCTGTGTTAATCATGGTCCCAATGAGAGAAACATGGCACATCCGTAATGGAGAGTTTAATGAAGGGATTGTTTACAGAGCCTAGAGCAGAGTTAAGGATTAAGTGAAACCAGTGAGGCTTGGTAAGACCTCCTGAGCTAGGAACAATGAAGAACAAAGACCTAGTCCAAATAAACAAGGGGACCGAGCAATTTCAGAAACCTGGAAAGCTGGAGGAATCTGTAAGAGAGGGCCTGAAATGAGTCATGGCCAACCCACAACCCCAACGAGAGAGATCTCTGGAATAAATACCTTGACTTCAGGGTCTCCCATCCTCCCATCCCTGCCAAGGCCTCCCATTGCCCAAATTCAATCATAAGTCAGAGGGCAAGGGACTGTGGTTGGCACAGTCCATGAAGATCAGCCTTCTAGGGCCTGCAGCAGGGGGATGGGATGGTACAGAGTGCACAGAGGGGCAAACGGAGAATGTCCACCAGGCTGTTGTATTCAGATTTATGTGAGAGTAAACTAGTGTTCTTCCTCCAGATGCAACAACCATGTTATTAGGAATCTCATTCCTGCCACAAATATGCCTGAAAGGGCACTCTTAACTCAGGAGGACACTGTCTAGTTCTTTATCTGGTGCATATTAAAGTGAGCAAGATAACAAATGTTCATTCAGGTGGAAATCATTCGGCTGAAATGTTTCAATGTCTCTTTTGTATTTTTGTCTTTTTTAAGAATCATGAAGGCATAGATTTTTAATTTAGCTGCAGTGACCTATGTATAAAAACTTACAGGCCTGTTTTGGGATTTTCACATTTGGGATTACCAAGAAAAAAGTCATAGTTTTATTGTCATTAGGAAAATTAATTGAGAAGCACAAAAACCTTGATGATGGCTTCACAGTGACTCAAATGAATTTAATTGGATATTGCCTCATCCTCATTCAACATTAGAGGTTTCCTTGAATGTCACAGTATTCCAAATACCAAATGATTTGACAGAGCAAAACAAGTCATTTTAATCAGAGAAATGACATTCAATAATCACAAAAAGTCTATGTGGAATGACTTGTGCTGGGAATTAACAGGTTTTCCCTCTAACAGTGGGGCATGTAGCAGCCAGGCCTATCTCCTTGGCCATTCGCTGGCAATAGCAGGCTGAGATTTCCTGTGGCTGAAAGAAGGATCTCTGGATTCTGTCACTGGCAATGGTAGGCCACTGCCCTATCATTAAACCTCTGGGGTAATTTATTTGTCCTTGATGAAACTACTTGGTTACTCTCTTCCATGCCAGGTTTTAGTATCTTCCATGCCAGTTACTCTCCACGCCAGATTTTAGTATCTTCTATCCATTTGCTTTTTTTCAGCTTTATGCCACTGAATAAGATTCGTACTCACATTCAGGTCCATCATTGTTTTCTTTCATCTTCACATCTTTATTTGATGAATTATTATATTAGGTAAATCCCAGTAAAGAACAATTTGTTCTCAAAATTTCTACCAAAGTTTACCTACTGCAGCAAAAAGGGAACTTGTACTTCTGGGATTTGTGGGAAGGAAGAGAAGACAGGTGCATCCCATTGTAAACAGGAAATCTTCTGTTTCTCATGATTGATCAATACAATTTATATGGATTTTGTATTCTGTGTCATGATATCATAAAATGTAAACATAACAGTTTTCTGTGAATCTGAAAAAATTGCAGTTCCGTGGAGATGTGCCATATTTTTCTGCAGCCTCACACACCCCAGCGCCAGCACACCACTGTGGCATGTTATCCGAGAAGAACAAACTTTTGCCTATCAAATTAGCACACACAACTCCCAGTATTATGTATATGAGGATATTAGTTATGGGAAACAAACTTACTGGAAGAAAATGTATCAAGACCAGTCAAACATGCATATACTTTGACCCTGAAATTCAGCATTGAAATTTATCCCGGATAGGCACAAAGACAGAGCCACAAGAGTGTCTGTCACAGGACAAGGTGTAAGCATGAAAGTCCGAAAGAACATGAATGTCCAACAGTAGTGAACTTGAATAAATTGTGCTGCATCCAAACAGGGACTATTGTACATTTGCTTCCTTTCCCTTCCTAACAGTATCCAGCTTTTGTTAGGGTATTCTCCTCTACTACTCCCAACTCATATACTTTAGTCGAGGAGCACACTCTCTGCTCAAGGAATAAGCCTTGATCACTTTCAGCCAATCAGGATAAGCCTGTTCTTTGCACTACAGTCATTGGTTCAGGTAAACAAGCCCAAACCAATAGGTACAATGTCTTTCTCTCTAGGGCTTCCTACTAGAATTGACTTTCTCACTACCTCTATTCTACCCTCTTTGGGTTCCTGGAGCTAGAAAATTAAATATTGTGTTTAATATGTTCAAGACTCCTTGAAAACAAGTTTCTCCGATTAAGTTCTCCCAGTTGAGTACAGTCATGTGAGACTTGGAAGCTGGCAGGAGGGTGGACCCATCTTTCTATGACAATGTAGACAGACTTGAATGCTGGCAGTTGCCAGCATCCCTGAACCTGTTTCTTCATCTGTAAGGCAGGGGGAACATTGAATACCTTGAGTGGAAATGTGGTAGATGCCTTTATGCCCTCTTTTTCAATATTTCTTATCTAGACATTGCAATGGCAGTGTCGTTCACCTGAGTGGTCTGAGAATTCTTAGATTCTTGGATACAGATGACTATGATCGTGACTTTATTATGTCCAGAATCGGGGTGTGTTTAAGAACTTAAGCAAAGTAGGTCACTGCATTCAGGGCAGGAAGGATCTGCTCAGACCCTGGGTTTTCCACACCATGCCTGTGGCTTCTTTATAAATGTATCCTGGACCACCCTGAAAAGAAGAATGCAATTTAAACAATTTAAAGATCAATTTACAATAGATACTTGGTTTTTCCATGGGAGAAACTGAATAGGATCTCAGGGACCAGAGAGTTGTTCTTGGCTCCGATATGTTCTAATTGACCCTTGGTAAATAAATTCACCCCTCAGGACCTCTGTTAGTTCATCAGAAGAAAGGTTTGAAATAAACTCTTTCAATTTTAACAGCGTCATGTATTAGTAAGACAAAATCATTCAAAGTTTTTATGTAAACTCAATGTTTATGTAACTGAAAGTCAGCCCTGAAATGCCTTTATTTCATATACATCTTTTAAAGCATGCCCTTTAATAAATCTGTCCTGTAGTATAAAACATAAAAAAAAACAATAAATTGTGTTGCACAGAACAGCAAGGTCCAGGACATATTATAAATTGACACGTATGAAAATTGCTGATATTTTATCTTACTTTACCCACAAATGGGCAATTTCATGAGAGTCAACCTAGTGATATTATAATAATTTTTAAATGTGTTTGTCTTGAGCATCAGCAGATTAGGAAAAACAAACCTGACAATAGTCACATCAAGGACTGTGAGTTTTAAGTGAAGGGGCATAGTCATTTGGGGGAATTGATATTGGGAATCACATTTTTCTTTGACTTCACATGTTGATGCCAAAATCTTTTCAGTTATTTTATTTTTTCAGAGGTGGGGAGTATGGTGGAAGAGAGAAAGATACAATCATATTTTAATTTCTATAAAATACAGAAAGGTATCTGAATACCCTCTTGTCCTCTAGCCAGAAAGCCCTCCCCGTTCATTCTCTCCCACACACCAGAGCCTAAAAATGTGCTCCTGAGCTCTGTGATAACCCATCGTGCCCTGCTTTCCTGGGCATCCTCATGGTGGCAATCATCACAGGCTCGTGGACACTATGGGAAACTTGTTTCCTTGTGTTTTTAAATCCAGTTCTTTGGCAGAGTGGGCAGAGATCCCATGTCTATATCAATAATGCTGGTAATATTACAATGGCAAACACTACATAGCACTTATTATGTGCAAGGTACCAGTTGAAGTGAGTTCTCTTTACTTGCCCCAGATCACAACTAGCAAGGCCCCAAAAATGACCCCAGCCTCTGCTGCGACCTCATGCTCTGCTACATTTCTGGTTGGTCTTCCAAACACATCATTAGCATGTCAGTGCTGCAGGCACAATTCCAGAGTAAGTCTCAGGAAAGAGTAACTGCCATCTACAATCACAATTTATCTTATGATGAATAAACTGACCATTCATTCCCTTTGTATCTGTGTGGGGATGGAGGTACAGGCCTTGTACCCGTAGCAGGCTAGAATTTCCAGGTGAAGGGAGGGCAGTGTAGTTTCTACAAGTAACTTCCCTCTCTGAGATTCGGACGCAACCCTGTAGACTCACCCCCACTTGAAGCTCTGCCCTAGATATTGATAGGGCACAGAACCTACTTGAACTATTTCTATTGCTTTTCAAGGTTTAGATTGATAAGAAAGTATATGCTATTTAATACGTTTTAATAAAATTACTTCATTTATTCCTATTTACCTAGTGCCTTACTTATTTATCTACTTTAGATGAAATAATTTTTAGACCATAAACCTATGGTATTTTATATTCAAATGTATGTTATTGTCTTCACAGTACTCCCTCAGGAGCTCTATTCCCACTTCACTGATGATGCTTTTTCTTTTCTTTTTTTTTTTTTTTTGAAGAGGTTGAAAATCTTGATGATCAGTCTTCAGAGCTATTTCGCAGACCGAGAAACCAAGCTGGTTCTTGATAGATGCTCCTTGTCCCTATCATGGGACAGTATGAGAACAGCAAGTGAAGCACTGTTCAAGACTGCCCTAGGAATTCAACTGGAACCCTTACCCCATGGGTCCTCCAAGAGGGGACAACTCATTCCAAATTGAGACATTAAAGTTTTAACCACCCCAGGGTCTGTCATAAGAACTTGCAGGTGGATGAAGGACGGTCTTTAGAGCTTGGCTGTTTTCCTTGGATGCACTTTTGAGTCTGAGAAATTTGCACATCTTTTCCCTTAGCAAGCAAGTTATTTTAAGAAAAGAAAATGCACTCACCCATTTAGCATTGTAGATTAAAGTTAAAACTTTTGTCTTTCAGCAGGTTGAGGTTTGGTAATTTTTTTTTTTTTTCATTTTATTCATAGGGTAACATCTGTTCCCAATTTACATACAGGAGTTTTCTTAGGGACTTGTTGGGCTTGAGTATTCCATCCTTGGGTCAACAGTGATTTCACTGGTCTAAGAAGGCCTGAAGGGACATTATCTGGTGATGTCCTTGGTGGCTCAGGCACAATGATTTGAAAACATGCCCACCGTTATCCCTTTGCCTTCTCTATCCAGACTAGAGTCCTTATACAGCCCCATCTGGAGCTCTTGGCTCAGTGTTACCGAAGGACAGATTCCTAGCAGATGGTTCATCAGAGGACCTGGCACATGGTTTGGCCAAGAAAACCTTATCTAATACCTCTGAGTTTGGGAAGCTTTAGAGTGAAGAGTAGCTCCGAGCCTTCTGCACAACCAGGAATGTTTTGCTTATTAGATTTTTTAAAAGATGCTCAGAATAAATATCTAGACAGCAGTAGTTCTGGAGATCTGGTGCCACAGATGGCACCAAACTAATGTAATATCCCCTTACGCCAGTTTTACGACATCTATGAAATTTGGGATAGGACCAGAGTCTTGGGCTTGAAAGGAATGGGGCTAATCCTAAAACATTTCAGCCATTTTGACAAGTGATATTTTAATTTAAAAAGATGCAATTCTGATCAGCATGAAGTGTCTTGGATGTCTACTAGCCTGCTTAAAATTAATATGTTGTAACCTACTCCTTCCACAGTCTTTTCATTTCGGTTAATAGTAACTCCATCTTTCCATTTGCTCAGGCCAAACCCCTTGGAATACTTCTTGATTCCTCTCTTTTATATGGAACATCTAGTCCATCAGTAGGTTTTGTCAACTCTACCTTCAAAATATGTTCCTCATTCAACATTTCTGCTACCACTCTGGTTGGAATTGCCATTATCTTTCAACCAGATTATGACAATAGCCTCCTATCTGGCATTTTGCCTCCCATCTTTTCTCCTCCTCAGTCTATCCTCAACAGAGCCATCTCAGTGAGAGTGCTAAAATGTATGTCCCACTGTGTCACTCTTCTGCTAAAAACCCTCCAGTGACCTCCTATTGCCCTCATTGTGAAAGTTCCACAGGTCTGCAGGGCCCTGTATGATGAAGCCCTGGTGTCTCTACTCTCTCTGCAATAACCTCCCACTGGTTCATTTATCCAGCCATATTGGCCTCCTTTCTGGTCCATCAACTCACAAGGTACCAAGGTATATACCTGGTATTGTTTGGCTGTGTCCCCACCCAAATCTCATCTCGAATTGCACTCCCATAATTCCTTTGTGTTGTGGGAGGGACCCGGTGGGAGAGAATTTGAATCATGGGGGTGATTTACCCCATACTGTTCTCATGGTAATGAATAAGTCTCACAAGAGCTGATGGTTTTATCAGGGGTTTCCGCTTTTGCATCTTCCTCATTTTGTCCTGCCGCTGCCACATAAGAAGTGCCTTTCACCTCCCGCCATGATTCTGAGGTCTCCCTAGCCATGTGAAACTGTAAGTCCAATTAAACCTCTTTTTCTTCCCAGTCTCGGGTACGTCTTTATCAGCAGCATGAAAACGGACTAATACAATACCCTTCTAGGACCTTGAACTTGCTGCTCTATGTGCTGGAGCACTATTCCCCTAGACATTCACCTAATGTCTCCTCTCTCTCTCCCTCCTGTTCTTCCTCCTTCTCCTCCTTCTCCCTCTTTGGATCCTTTATCAAATGTTATCTTTGACCTTTCCTGACAACCCAAAACCTCTTATCACATAGTTCCCTTTTCCCATTTGATGTTTTTCCATAGCGTTTATTACCTTCAAGTGTACTACATTAAATATAGTATGTTAAATTATATTAAATATACTATATATACAAATATACTATATATACACAAACATATATATGTATATATGTAATATATATAAATATATACATATTTTCTTATTTGTTTTGTATATTCTGTCTCTCTTCACTAGAATGTAACTCCTTAGGACAGAGAGGTTTGTCCCTTAAAGCAATTATTATTGTTTCTGTATCACCAGCACTGGGAATAGAGCCTGAGACAGAGTAGGCAGTCAAAAAACATTTTTTTGAATAAATGAATCATATATTTTGTAAATATATGTCAGGCACTGTGCTACTTGCTAGACACACACTGGTGAACAAAATAGATAAAGATTCATGACCTCATGGTTCTTAAAATCTAAGGGGGATGGCCTATGGTCATTTTACAATTAATGAATTAAACAGAGAAGTAAGAAAGAGTTGAAGCATTTGAGGAACTGAAACATGTTGAATTGAGCTGGAGAGTAAAGTTTAAGAAATAGCATTGTGAGACAGATATCAAGCCCTGTTTAGGTTTGAGGTGTCAGCCTAATCATGGGACACCATTGAAGGATTTTAAGCTGGTGAGTGATATTGTCCCATGTGCATTTTGTAAAGTACCCTCTGGCTGCCATGTGAGAAGTGAGAATGGTTGGGAAGGGGTCAAGAGTGGATGCCGAGTGATGTGATAGGAGGTGATTGCTGTAGTGAGAGATGGGGGCAGTCTGCATTAGAGAGACGAACGAGAACTTAGAGCCTGTTTGAATAGGACTGGGTGGATTTGAGGAATCAGGGAGTGAGAGAGTCACAGATGAACCCCAGGGTTCTTCCTTGAGCAATAGCTGTATGCCATTTCCGGGGAGGCATACTACAGTAAATGAGGTTTGGGATGCAGAGTGATGAGAGCAAGAATGGGAAGAAGGTCATGAGTCAGCTTCTGACACATCAAGTGTGACATATACACATGTAGCATCCCTGCGATGACATCTTGCTTAGGAGAAAGTCTGAGTAGGAGTAATGAAGTCATTAGTTTGCAGATAGATGGTGATCCAAGTCATCAGGATGGATGAGATTACAAGGAGTGAATTAGGATGAACAAGGAAGGAGGTCTGGGACAGACATTGCCTGACTCCAATATTTCAAGGCCTGATAGCATAGGCAAAAAAAGTCCATCATGAAAGAAGGAGACAGTGTGTCAAGGAAGCCAAGAGAAAGGAGGATTTTGCAGAGGAAGGTATTGTCAATTGTACTAAATATTATCAATAGATCAAGTAAGATGGGGCCTAAAGTTAAACTTTATAATTAGCAACATAGAAGCCATTGGTGAGAGTAATTTCAGGGGAGCTTCGAGGACATAAAACAGATGAGGTAATGATAAGAGCAGAAGGGAAGGTGAAGAAATGGAAGCAGAGGGTGGACATTCTTTGCGAAATTCATCTGTGAAAGGGAGAAATGGAAACTGTCAGAGCAAAAAATGGTGTCCGGACAAGTACATTACTTTTAAGGCAAGTGGAACTTAAGCAGGTTAATTATGTTTGGAGGAGGCAGTGGTCAGAGTGGCTGCATACATGTTGGCAGCCATACAAGGATCAGAGGGGACGTATTCCAGCTAGATGAATGGCTGAGGCTTAAGGTGGGAGTGAGTTTGGCACATTTGAGAAATTGAAAGATCAATGTAGTCAAAATTTAGTGTTGAAGGGATGGGGGTAACTTTGGGGAATTAGGCTGCTCATGGAGTGCCCTGATGGCCATGGCAAGAAGTCTGTATTTTATTTATTTTTTCAATAGCTTTCAGAGTACAAGTGGTTTTTGGTTATACAGATGAATAAATTGTACAGTGTTGAAGTCTGGGCTTTTAGTGTACCTATGATCTGAGTTGTGTACATTGTACCTAATAGGTGATTTTTTTAAATCCCTCACCCCCATTCCCACCTTCCCCTATTCTGAGTCTCCATAGTTCATTATACCACTCTGTATGCCCTTGCATACCCGTAGCTTAGCTCCCAGTTATAAGTGAGAAGATGTGGTATTTTGTTTTCTGTTCCTGAGTTACTTCATGGAAGATAATGGCCTCCAGATTTTCAATATGACACTAAGCCATGAGATGGCTTCAGCCAGGGATTTATGATATAAATGCATTGGAATGAATGTTAGGCATGCCTAGGCAAGAGAAAGCAGCCGTTCCTTGTCCTGCCGCAGAACAAAGTCCATGCCACCTTCTGATCTGCTACACTGCCTTTAGTCTAACTCCAGTTCTTTATTGTGCTCAGATATTCTCAATACCACGCCTTAGAAAGATATTAGAGACAGGAAATAGGTCACATCACCCAGGAAAGGTAGATGGAGTGACTAGCAGCACACCATCCCTGAGATGGTGGCACATGAGTTCACAAAAAAATGTTCCTAGTAACATGAGTCAACTCCTGTCTCTCCTCTTTCCAAAAGCCCCCAGTATCTCTGTCTCACTGACTATGAAAGTCAAGGCCCTCATTTTGATGCATAAAGCCCAATGTCAACTGGCCCCACTCTGACCTCATCTCCTTCTACTTCTTTCTTTGAGCCATGCTTGCCAGGTAAGCTCTTGCTGCCAAGACTTTGAACCTGCAGTTTCCTCTGCCTGGAATGCTCTTCCCCCAAGTATCCCCATGGTCCTCTCCCTCACCTTATAATGACACTTACTTAAATGTCACCGTGTCAGTGAGGCCTTCCCTGAATACCATATCTAAATTTTCAATACCTTCAATATGCAGTAGCAATTAGTTACCATATGACATTCTGTATATTTGACTTAATCTTGCTTATTGTCATCTTCTCCACCAAAATTAAAGCTCCAGGAGGGCAGATGGTTTGGTCTTATTGAATCTCTAGCATCTAAGACAAGTGAGTGAGAGTCCATTGTATTTGAACATTTTAGGAAGGAGACAGTGATCAGGCAGTAGCTGTACTGGTCAACCTTGCACATAGTGGACACTCAGTAATTAACTGTCGAGTGAATGAATGTCTAATGATTGGTCTTAGGTGGGGAAAAGACCTCTTCCATTTTGACAGGATGGGAGCAAGAAGAATGGGTGCTTGCAGATTTGTGACAACTATTGGAGGCTGTTCCTAGCTGATGGGGTCTACTTTCTTTGTAAAGTGGCAAGTGAAGGTTGGAGTATGGGTAGCAGTAAGAGGTAAGGACCATGCAGGGAGGGGCTTTGCAGTGGTTATCATGGAGAAAAGAAGAGTGAGCTTACTACAGAAACAGTGCAATGTTAACGGGAAGTGTGCGGATGAAGCCGAGTCAGGTGACCAGGAGTTCATAGCAAAGCCAATATCCTTGTGGAAAAATGTCTGCCGTCAGCAGTCAGTAGGCCAGGTGCAGTCATGGAGAAGGAAGGGAGTTGAAATTTTCCAGCTGTTGTGATGGTTAGATAAGTGACTTGCCCTATTGGAAAGAAAGTAGTTGAAGAGGTGGACCCTGAATCTGAGCTGGATTGATAGGAGGTAAACACAGAAAGTGGATGGACTGGGGGCTGGTGGAACAGTCCATGGACTGAAGTCATGGCTGTCCTGCCTGTGAGAGCACAGCTTTTTCTGCTCACTTTATCAGAAGGGTTTGTTCTGTATCTTATTCTTGGCATCCTTGGGGTTGGAAGGGGAAGCTGCTTTCCTCAAACCATGATGCAATCTTTTTCTGTATTCCTTCCATCATGTCTTCATGGCAGGCACAGATTAGGAGTAGGAATCGAGTGAAATGGAAAATTCTAGGATAACTTCTGGGTTTGGAGATTTGATCATTAGAGGTAGATATCAAAGAGGTAAGAAATACAGGAGTGGGACAGGGTTTGTGGGAGTGGACAGTGAATTCAGTCTTCAACATGTAGAATAAAGATGCTTATAAGATACACCGATGGAGATGATCAGTAAATCATTGGATCTATGGGTCTGAAGTACAACCACCTAGCTGTGGGTTGAAGATGGGTATTTCTAAATAATGCATATGTAGGTAGTGATTGTAATCAAGGGAAGGAATATGTAGAGTGAGTAGGGAGACAGGGCCAGCCCATGCCATAGGGAGCAGTGTATTTATGGGGCACGTAGAGGAACATCCAGCCAAGGAGATGCAAAGGAAACCAGAGATGTGGGAAGAAACTGGGAATAGTATTGCAAAGGCCAAGGGAGGAAAATTGTAAGACCGAGGGAAGAGTCTACAAGGACGATGGATACAGGGGATCAGGTCACATGGGGACTGAGAAGAGAGGCCCCAGGGCCGCTTCATGAGAGGGCCCAGAGGCAGGGACTACCTAGAGCTCTAGGCAGTGCAGCCTCAGAGGGAACACTGGGAATATTCTCTGAATTTCACCTCAAGGCTTGAGACGGCCTTCAGTTTTCACAAGTCAAATGAAGAGGTTGCACTAGATCACTGTTAAGTTCCTCCTGGTTCTAAAATCATGACTCTAAGATCTTTTACAGGAGCGAGAGCCAACAACAAAAGATTACCCTTCCCCTGGGGAATGTCTTAAAGTTTGGCTCATGAAAGAAGCCACATAAACAGCCTAAAGTCTTGATCTCACCAGAAGTCTTTTCTGTAAAGCACAGGACTATAAATATACCACCTGGATGGAGGAATATGTTAGATCCAGACCTCAGTATGCTGCCCTCTGCCCACTGGAGGCCTGCCCCAGGATGTGCTGGGCCCCACAGGGGCTTTCTGAGCCTTCACACCATCAGAAGGGGCTGTCACGTGGAGCACTGAGCTGCTGGTTGCAGACTGGAGGACTGCTTGTTCAAAAATTTGTTGAAAATATTCAGGCAGTTGGTGGCAGCTGGATTTGATGACCTTGTGGTTATTTTCAACTCAACGATTCATGTATCCTCTGAGGGAGGCTTCATTCCTGTTACTAATTTTGTCATGTTTCCCCTGGGGATTCTGTTGCAAAGTATTTATCCCCTGATCTCCTCTCAGGGGTCCCTCAGCCGGCTTCCCTTCTCCGCTTTGAGATCCTCCTTGTGATACTAGGAGAGGTAAGGCCCCTGACCTTGATGTGCCGGCTGAGATGAGTTTCTGCCTCCAGGTAGGGTGTTGGACCCTTTCCTTCCCCAAGGATGTGCTGCATGTCTCTTGTCACCATGGTGGGGCTTCTGGGGTCTGGGACTGGATCTCCAAGAGCGGCAGCAGAGGGAAGATCCAGGGCGTAGTTTGAGAGGAGGCATCTGGCTCCTGCCATGCTCCTTCTTCACACTTGCTCAGCCTCAAGCACGCCTTGCACTGACTGAGGCCTCTGCCTAGAGTTTTCTCCCCCCAGATTTCCTCGTGCCTCATTCCTCCTTTCCATTCAGGGCTCTGTGCGTACAACGGCTCTCAGAGAAGCCTTCCCTGACTTGCCTATCTAAAACAGCAACCCCGGTGTGCTCCATACCCATACATTGTTCTGTAATTTTTTGCTACTGAGCTCTTATCAATCCCTGTTCTATTATATACTCACTTCTTCACTAGTATAGCTCTGGCTTCACCAATTAGAACATGAGATCCTGAGAACAGGCAGTTTGCCTGCCTTGTTCACCTGTGCATTCCCAGTGCCAGAAACAGTGCCTGGGGCATGCAGAGTAGTTGCTCAGTAAATATCTGTTAAACAAAATAATGAATGATCGGCACAAATAATTTCTAAATTACAGTGAGTCATCACTTAACATCATCAATTGGTTCCTGGAAACTGCAACTTTAAGTGAAATTATGTGAACAAAACTCTTTTTTTCCTCATCAACATTAAAACAAAATGACATTGAAGGAAAGGAAGTTATCGGAGGCACTGCTGTAGGTTGTCATTTCATTTAAACTCACAGTTTCCAAGAAGCTATTGATAATGTTAAGTGAGGACTTCAGGGGACAGCTATGAGCAGAGCCTCAAAGGAGAAATTACAGAGCACTATTAAAGCGCATTTCGAAGGGTGTGTGCAGACCTCAGGAAATAAGCAGGGGGCCTGAGGCATCTCTTTAGATGGGTCATCGTGGCAAGCAGGCTGGTGGGTGTGGGGCGTCACCTCTGTTGCTGAGATGCTGGACCTAGTTTCCATTGGGTCACTGTCATACTTAACCACTTAACCTCCTGAGCGCTGTTTTTCCTTTTTCTTTTTCTTTTTTTTGAAACAGTCTCACTCTGTCACCCAAGCTGGAGTGCAGTGGTGTGATCTCAACTCACTGGAACCTCTGCCTCCCATGTTCAAGCAATTCTCCTGCCTCAGCCTCCCAAGTAGCTGGGACTACAGGCATGCACCGCCACGCCCAGCTAATTTTTGTATTTTTAGTAGAGACGAGGTTTCACCATATTGGCCAGGTTGATCTCGAACTGCTGACTTCGTGATCTGCCCTCCTTGACCTCCCAAAGTGCTGGTATTGCAGGCACGAGCCACCACAACCGGCCTTTCTTTTTCCTTTTTTTTTTTTTTTTTTTGAAACAGAGTCTCACTCTCTCGCCCAAGCTGAAGTGCAGTGACATGATCTTGGCTCACTGCAATCTCTGCCTCTCTGATTCAAGCAATTCTCCTGCTTCAGCCTCCCCAGTAGCTCAGCTTCCCGAGTAGCTGGGATTACAGGCACCCACCAACATGCCCAGCTAAGTTTTGTGTTTTTAGTAAAGATAAGGGTTTGCCATGTTGGCCAGGCTGGTCTCGAACTCCTGACAAGTGATCCTCCTGCCTCAGCTTCCCAAAGTGCTGAGATTATAGGCATGAGTCACGAGGCCCGGCCCTCCTGAGCTGTTTTGTTCACTACCATAACCATGAGCCATGTGTACATATTTAATTTTACATTAATTAAAATTAAAGTTTTTAAATGCGCTTACTTAGTCACACATTTCAAGAGTGACTTAGTCACATTTGAAGTGCTCAGTGGTCACAGGTGGCTAGTGGCTACCATATTGGGCAGGACTATTAGATAGAAACTATTTTCGTCATTGGAGAGAGTTTTTACTGGGCAGCACTGGTGTGGAGTGTGTTTCCAATAAGCAGGCCAGTAGGCATGGCATGAGCTAAATTCCACATTTGGTGTCTGTTTCCACTCCTGTTAGCAATACCAAAAGGAAGAGAGGGAGAGCGAGAGAAGCAAAAGACCTGCTTCCTAATGATTCCCATGAAATCCATGTTACGTTTCTTGTGAACTTGCTCTTTTCTCTGAACCACAAAATAACCTCTCCCCTATTATCTCTCCATCTACACCTGTTCCCTGAGAAACCTTCTGTTATCACAATGCCGGGCCTAGAAAAAGAATCCAACAAATGGTCGCTCTTATTCATATACTCACTTTTCCTACTGGGAGGAGAAAGATGAGACACTTTTGATATTGTCTGCAGGGGAGGAACAAAGGGAGAACTCACTCAGACTTTGGATGGAGGTTCCTCTGTAGTGACTGACACCTCTGCTGAGAAGCAAGGAAGTGGGGTGCTTTGACCCCTTTTCAGGTTAAAATATAACATCCTCAGGAGAAAAACTGAGGATGGGAAGAGAAGGGCCCTTGAGCTTCCAGAGCAAGGTAGCTAGGGGAGGGTCAGATATGTGTTCTTTGTAGGTAGGCTGTTTTAAGATTCTTACTTTCTCGGTTTATCCTGTTTTTGTGCACCTTTTGTACCTTAATTTTTTTTGACAGAACTAGCCAGGATAAGCTGTGCCAAAGATAAACAGGGGGAGAGGTTTTTGTCCCCACCTGTGCCAGAGCATTCAAGGAGTTGCAGCCATTTCTGGGGCAGCCTGGTTGCAGAGGAATTTGATATGAGCAAGTCCCAGGGGGAAGGTAAAACTCTGTCAGACAATATTGGATCCACTTGGTAAACTATTTCTTCCTGCCTGGAGCTTCATCTTCTAGGGCAAAACCTTGGATGTTTTAATAAGAGGAATGATGACAGCAATAGGATCTAGACATGAGGTCTGCTAGGGCATAACACCTGTGCCACGTGCACCCACAGCAGCACGTGGAAATCACATATTTGCATATCCTCCAGGACCTGGTTATATGAACAGAAATGAAGAAAACTCAAAGGTGGAATTATTAATATATGTATGAATGATTTGTCATCTCCCATTTGTAAAAAAGAGAAAATCTTTTACTAATATACCTCTCAAGATTGTATGCTAATTTTAATTCCTTATGGCCCTTTGAATAAGTGCAAAATAAATTTTTCCAAACCGTTCTGCATGCGAGTTTATTGGTGACTATGTGTCAATATGCTCATTTCTAGGGATCATTTATGAGCAATGAATTCTGTGTCTGGAATAGCCTTTGTTATAGCTATTGTCTCACACACCTCTAACTAGACAGCCCTCCTGGTGTCACTCCAATGACCAAACAGCAAATAGGAAAAATAAACCATCAATCAATTTAATACTAGCCTTTTCTTTCACACAAAAACCTCCACTCAGCTGATGATGACTGACATAAAAACTAAATCCATCTGCTTTATCACTCCTCTCCAAAAGGACAAGTCTGAGAGGCAGAGAAGAGAAGAAAATATGTCGGATTAGTCTTACCTTTAGTCACCGGCCTGCTGTTGTATTAACAATCTGTGCATGCGGGAGAAGGAAGTCAATTGTTAAAATAGTCCCCTTGCTATTTAGTGTGAGTTGGGTATAAAACGTGGAGATGTGAATCATAAGCAAGGTCTTTGAAAGCAGGATTTTTGCAATATTGTTTAATGTTATGGAAGCCATCTTAAATAGGGTCTGAGAATATGTTATTTCATTCATTATTTATTCATGCATTTAACAAATATGTATCGAGTACCTATTGTGTCTCAAATGCATGTGGGACATTGAAGATACAGTCTTAAACAATACAAAAAATTCTTGCCTTCATGAAGCTTACAATCTTGTGGAGAAGACAGACATTTAATAAATAAATAGGGGAGAGAAATGTTACCAGAGGGGAAGCACAGAGTGTTTGAGAGCATATTACGGGGACTATGACAGGCCATGGCGGTGGTAGTGATCAGTTCTTTCCGAGGAAGACACATTTAAGATGGGACACAAAGGGTGGGTGGGATTCAGATAGCTGAATGGGCAGTGGGCTGGGGTAATAGAGGGAAAGCCACATATGTAAGCCCCAGGGCAAGAGCCACCAGGGGAGACTTGAGGGACTGAAATAAGAGAGGGATGGCTTGTGTAGAGAAAACAAGGGGGAGAGGCATGTGATGAAACTGGAGAAGTTGGAAAGGATTAGATCCTGAATAACCCTGTAAACCATGATGAAAAAAATTAAAACTATGCAAAGGAGAATGAGAGAACAAAGTGTTTTAAGCCCAGAATGCAATGCTTTAGAGAGATCTCTCTGAGTGTAGCAAGAATGATTATATGGGTGTTAAGACCAGAGGCACAGGGTCCAGGAGGTGGCTAGGCAGTAGATGACAGTGATGATGACAGTGCCTTAGACTAGCACAGAGGCTGTGAATCTTTAGAGAAATGGTCGGGTTCAACAGATACCTAGAAGATAGAACTCATAGCACCATGCTTGATCTGATGAAGGGAAAGGTGGGGGCAAAGACGGAATCAGGGTGACTCTCAGGCTTCTGGCTCAGGTGATGGGATGGATGGTGACACTTCAGTGAGCCAAGGGGCCGTGGAGTAAAGGCAGATTTGGGGAGCTGATAGAAACATGACAAGTTTAGTTGTAGAAATGTTTCATTTAGAATACCTATGCAACATCCAGGGAGAGAGGTCCAGTAAATGATTTTATATATAGCTCTGGTGGTCAACAGAAACAAGGGTGCATATATATTACACCTTTATCCCCAGTTCTCTCTACTCATTTAAACAAAGAAACACATAAATAATGCCTGTGGAAAATTACTTATAAGTTGTAAAAAATGAACCCATCCTTTAACCTCTCAATTCAATCTTTGGGAAATTATCCCAAATAAATTATCCAGAAAAAGAAAAAAGCCATATGCGTTGAGTTATAGTTTATAATACCAAAAATTTAGAAAACATGTCCATGGCCAACAGTAGTTAAATAAATTAAAGTTAAATAAATTGTAGTATAACAACAAAACAGAATATTGTACAGAGGGTAAAAACCATAATTTTGGGTATTTTATAGCGGTGTAGAAAAAGTGTTTGTGGTTTAAAGCTAAACAGCAAAATTCGGAAAACTATGCTCTGATTATAATTTTCTAAATATGATTACACATGGGCAATTCATAAAAGGGCACTTGAATAAACTAGAAGAGTTGACTTGCTAAATGTTGGAATTATGGTGATATTTTTCTTTTTGATGTATTAAAATGTTGTTTGTAGAGTAAATATGCTAAACAACTATGATAAATAGGATTCTGTTCTTTTGTTTTTGTTTTTAAAGCAAGCAAGTTTCCAGCTTAGATAATCTTAAGCACTGTCTTGCCAGTTGGAGACATGGAGTTCAATAATTGTGTATGGCTCGATGGACTTTGTCAACCAAGATCACGTCTCCCACATCAGCCCACAATTACACAAAAGTCTCATTTCTGGGTATGTCCTCATTTCTCCACCAGAAAAAAGTCAGAGCACCTTGGAGAATATGTGAATCTCCACCAGGCTTCCATGGATGCAGTCCGTTAGCCTCAAATCTTTCCTTCCAGTTGCTTTCCAGTCTTGGGCGACTGAACACATGATTGATCTGTTTCTCTATTTCTGATTTGCCTGAGGACTCTAGTAAGAATTAATGATCAAATGTCTGAGACAGGTTTTTCTTCATTTTGTTTAATGTTTTCATCATCTCCTTCATCAAAGGGCCCCTCATTGAATATTTGCAAATGATCATGAAGATGAAATGCCAATGATTTCCAAAGGAGAGGGGCTCAGTAGATACTGGATGGCCATTGTTATCCTTCTTATCTATTCGATTGTATGCTCTTTATGATCCACATGGGGCACAAGAGTCTTTGCTCACTGGGAAATCTTGTATAATAAACAGTGCCAGGAACAACTGAGCCAGAATGCAAAACTCCTGGGTCAGGTGTCATCTTGAAATAGTTTGTGAGCAAGATCACTGTACAGGCAGGATTCTTTGTTTTTCCAAAAAAAGCGATGCCTGAGAACTAGTATAGAAAATGAACTCCAGTGGCAATGTATAGCAAGGACAGATTTCACACTTTTGAAATAAGCTGGGCTACGTGGCAAAGAAATCAATGCCAATGAAATAATGGAACATAAACCCTCAGAGGTAAAAGAGCTCTTTTCATTCTGGGAGGAAAAAATAAAACCAAGCAAAAATGGATTTTAAATGTCCTTGTTGTGTGTTTGTGACAAATGGAGAATTAAGCAGATTGGATGAGTGGGTTCTCTTGAAAGAGATAAAATGGCTGAATATTCAGATGCTCCCTTTCTTCTCTAGGGCAGCCAACAGGAAAGGTGTGATGAATGCCACAGTGGGATAGTCATGTGAGAGCGAGCTCAACAATGGAGCCAGGCAGGGCATTGCTGCAGATAGAATTCCTGTTTCAGCTGCTCTCTTACCCAAGCAGGGAGCGATTCCATCCATCTTCCTAGGATGTGATATTCCCTTGAGAGATGGTCAAACTGAATATTGGAAGCTTTGAGAATTTTGCATCTTCTAGGATAGAATGCAATGCCATCATAGAACAGCTGCTTGGGTATATGATTCACAGTTGGCAAAGGAATGACTGAGTGCTTTTGAATGCCCCAAAAATGCTGTATAATAATTTTATTTTTATTTTGAAAACATTTGAGATTTACAGAAGGGTTGCAGAAATAATAAGAGAGATCCCATATACTCTTCCTTCAGCTTCCCCTAATGTTAACATCTTATCTAGCCATGGAACATTTTTCAAAACATAGAAATTAGGCCAGGTGCGGTGGCTCATGCCTGTAATCCCAGCACTTTGGGAGGCTGAGGTGGGCAGATCACCAGAGGTCAAGGGTTCGAGACCATCCTGGCCAACATGGCGAAACCCCATCTCTACTAAAAATACAAAAATTAGCTGGGTGTTGTGGCAGGTATTGCAATGAGCCTAGATCACACCATTGCGCTCCAGCCTGGACGACAAAAGTGAAACTCCCTGACTGAAAAATTTTTTTTAATGTTTCCTTTCTCATTTTAGAAGCCCTCGCCTGGGAGGAGAGCATCCGGCCAGTGACAATTAGGACTTATTTCCCCTTCAGCCCTGGGAGAAGCAGCAGAGCCAGGTTGTGAGAGTCTCTCCATCTTTCTCTCTCTGCCTGGTTCCCCGCTCTGTCAGGATACTAGATGAGGGTAAAGAGGAACAAAACAATGATTATGTTATTGAGGAGGTTTGTGGTGGGGAATAATCATATAACTCTCTGGGTCTGGAATTAACACCAGGGCTTGGATGTTAAGCAAAGGAAAGGGCCAAACTAGAGTCCTGATATGTTTTTAAACAATGTTTTGACAAGAATAGCCATTTCTCTTGGTTTTTGGATGTGTTTTAGGGTTATCCACAGGAACCATGTGAGTGGCAACCTAGTTGTGGCTGGAACACATCAAAATCACCTGGGGGCTTCACGTGTAGCTTGCTGAGCTCCATCGCCAGCATCTCTGATTCAGTAGGTCTGGGGTGAGGTCCAACCAGTTGTATTTCTAATAAGTTGCTGGGTGATGCTGATGCTTTTGGCCCAGGACTACACTTTGAGAATGACTTCTATGGACCAAGCTATTTGCATAGATTAATTTCTGCACAGGTTGCAGTGCTGACTAAGGGGATGTGATGAACTAATAAATGCAACACCAGGACAAAACAAAATTTAGTCTGCCTTGCTCCAATTTTATTCTAATTAACATCTGCTCTCTCGGGCTCCCTGAAAAAGACTTTTGATGTTTGTATTCGTAACCGCCACCAAAATGAGTTTGATGCAAAAATTCATTCATTTGCTAAACATTGTATTTGTGATGACAAACAATTTTTATTATTTCTCTAATTTGAGAGGTATTCTGTTTTGTCTTCCATGGTGGCTTGAGCAGGTGCTTCTTTCTCTCTGACATCTGCCAGGCCTCACTGACTAAGTGTTTTCTGATCTTTTCTCACTCTTTACTCTTCAGAATCATGATGTTCTTGGGGCTGGGACCTGCTTTGTGTTTTAGGGGTCTTTGACAATTTAAAATGTCACTCTTTTTTAGTCTCAGATATAAATTATAGCTACTGATATCCTGAGTCATAAGGTGGAATGAAATAGTTTGGAATATACTCCAAGACCTTGGCACCCTTCAGGGATATGATCCAAGACCTTCATCAATTCTCAAACTTGAGAATTTCTAATGCAGTCTGCCTCCCTCATTCTTGCCTCAGTGAGGCACTCTGAAATGTAGTTCCAGGGAAACAAGCCAGACAGCACAACAAAAACACCTTAAGAAAGCAATACAAAGAGTTCAACAGAGACAGGAAGAAAGGGCCGAAGAGGTTTTCTGGATTATAACATCAAAAATGAAATAGTGCAAGTCATTAAATGATTCTTTGCTTGCTGGATGATCACTCTTTTAGAGGGAAATGAAAATGAGGACATGAAATAGACAGGACTAAGTTATTACTTTTATGTTTTAGTGCATAAGCGAAACCGGCACCCATTCTGGCAACTGAAACAGCTGGTGTCGAGCCAATGGCGTGGTTTGTTATGGGGTTGGGCTGGGCTGGTGCCCAGTGTAAATTATCAGGCATATAAAGCTGAGGCTAGAAGTTGGTCAGACAGGTAAGAACAGGACTGTGGTTAGAGACTCTCAAGTGAAGCAGACAGGTGAGGGTGGGAAAAGCATTAAGTTTATTGAGCATTCACCATGGGCCTGCTTGTGCTTGGAGTGCAAATATGAGTGTACGTCCAACGGGGGAGTGTAGTTAGATAGTCACGTCAGAGAACAAACAAGCAAAGACCTGGTCAGGAGGAGATACCAGATAAAATACAGAAAACGTGGTTAAATTTAAATTTGAGGCAAGCAATGAATATTTGAGACACACACTAAACAATTACTTGTTGTTTATATAAAACTTAACTAGGTGTTTTGTGTTTTTATTTGCTAAATTGGACACCCTAAATTCAGGAGGCAAATGTCAGATAAGGCAGGTTGCAGCAGCTGAGCTGCACTCAGAAGTACCCTCTGGGATTCCGCTCAGGAGGCGGGCTTGCTGTGGGGTGCTGCATGGGGAGAAATCAGGGTGCCCACTTTCACCAGGTCAAGGGGAAAGCTGTAGGGAGCACTTCTGCGTCCAGCCAGATGTTTTTATGTTGTTGTTTTTTGTTTGTTTGTTTTTTGTTTTTGCATAAAGTGAGAGAAGGGTAGGAAGTCCTAGGAGACAAGGGGTGACTTCAGGCAGAAACTCTAACTGTGAATTCTCCTTAGCTCGCTGGTAAGTGTGGCCCAGTAGTGGCAGAGGAAGAGAGGGAACTGATGAGCATCTGCCCTGAGCCAGGCATTTTCTGTTGGCCACTGTCTATATTTTCATAGCAACAACTGTGAAGAAGGGGAGTAGTGGTGCCTATTAATCCCCCAGCACCCCGCTCCTTATTGAAATCTATTTTACTTCACTCTTTTCTCTTCCCCGTATACACACATCCAAAGCCTGGACTTGACAGCTTTATTTTCCATGTAAATCTTATTATTTAAACAGGACCAATAAGAAACTCTCCTGAAGCTTTGAAATGGGAAGAAGCAACTGAGTCTCTTAATTTCAGGGAAAAAAGTTAGAAGGTTTTGTGGTCTCAGAAGACTGATTTGCCATTTTAGGTGGCCACATTAACAAGTGTATGCCATTAATAGTGCAGAGAAAGCCAGTGAAAAGGGGGAGAAAGTCAATGTGAAAGACAGAAGCAGAGACGGCACAGAGGGAGAGAGACAGAGGTGGACTATTGGCAGCTTTCCAGTTCCTGTTAGAGACAGCTGTCCTCCTTACTGGCCTGGCCTGGCCGAGCCACCCCTTTATAATTCATCCCAATTTTGTATTTTATTGAGTGGCTTGTTGTGCTCACAGCGTGCTGTAAACCAGGAATTATCATTAACTCTCCTTTATAATACATCACATGGCAAATAAATGGTAGAACCTGAAATTGACCCCAACATGGCCAATTGCAACTGCCCTTGCCCTGCCCGGTTTCTAAGGTGCCTGCTCTTTCTTACTTAGCATCCTGCTGGGTCCCCTTCTCCTGCCATGGCATATGATGGACATTAGGTGACTCATCTTCTTCTATTGGGTAGCCCATAGAAGTGGCAATGGTTTACCCACAGGCAAGGACATGGGAAGTGGGGGAAATAGGCGTTGAGGTCATATAACTGAAAGTGGAAGGCTGAGCAGGGCTTGTCCAGCAGGTAAGACCAGACTCCTCCAGCCACACGGTCATCAGAAGGAATAGAGCTGCTAAAGAAGGTGTGGCTGACTGGGTCTGGTCAACTCAGGAGGCTTAAGTGAGGCAGTAGCAGAGTCAGTGCAGAAGGTCAAAGATTGGATGGTTCCCAAATGGTGCCATTTACCTAACAGGGTTGGCTAACTCTAGATTTCCTACAAAAGCTGAAGAGCACCTACTGTGCAACCAGCCCCATGCCAGGCACTGGGGATTCAGTGATGACACAGGCTGAAATGATACTCCTGCTCCTAGGAACTTACAGTCCAGTGAAGATGGATATAGTGAACAGAGAATTATAACTAATTAAGTTAATTAATGCAGGTGAGCAATACAATATTAGGAGAAGTATAATGTGTAGGGGAGGCACAGTGGGGCAGTGAGCTGATCACCACAGCAGCTTAGGATGGCCCAGTCCAAGAGGGAGTCCTGTCCCTCCAAGAGCAATAGCTACAGACCCTTCAGATAGGGGTAGAATTTGTCTTGGGAGTCAGTCAGAGGATACCCACCACTAGGGTCAATGGTCTAGTCCACTCAACGGCAAGGGAGATGAAAGCGAAATTTTGCAGATTCCCTTTGGATTTTATTTTTCAACTTATTCATTGGTTGGTTACAGTGCTTAGCATCTTGGTCAAATCACTGGGAATCACTTTTTCAAATCTAATTCATCTAACAGCTAGCTTGCTAAATTACTAAAATTACTATCGTGGTCAGATATGGATTTTAACTGGACATAGAACAGCTTGTCACAGCCATTTTGTGGGCAAGGGCAAGCAAGGTGAAGGGCAAAGACGGGCACAAGTTAGGAGTTGATGAAGTGGAGAAGTAGACAGAATATGGCCACACCTCCCGAATCAGAGAGGGAGCAAATGGCATCAAAGAGAAACTCATCCAACTGATAAAGAACTTCTACACTCAGGACACCCTAGGCACTGAAGAAGTGAAATCTAGAAGAAATTGACATTCAACTTAGAAGAATCTGACTGACATCATAGCTAAATGAGAAAAATGCTAAAGTAGCCTCAGACAAGACATGGCTAAACGAAGGCGTGGGGACATTCTGTTTTGTGATGAGTTCTTTTGGCAAATACATTATTTGAGGAACTTACTTTTGTCAAATTGGTTTAATCAGAGAGTTGGCTTTCAAAATCATGGTGATTCAGGGTACTGTCCTGTTCCCCTTTTATTTGATCCACTTATTTGTCTGAACTCTTTTAGATGCAAGTGACAGAAACTCAAAACGGCCTTGGCACAAATAGTAAATTACAGGAAGGATATGGGAGCATCCTGTGTAATTGAAGGAAGGATCTGGCAGCCAAACAGGAAGGTAGAGCTGCAGTGGGTCCTCAGGGGCCCCTGACTCAGGTCCATGCTGGATCATTGCTGGTGTCTGCCCATCCTCACTGGAGCACTCTGGCTTCTCCCACAAGATATTGGTGGGTCCTGGGCCTCACACCCCACAACTGCCTCTGCTGGAGTGGAGCTCACTGTCTGCCCAGCAGTGGTTTAGAAATTGCAGAGAGGTTCTCTGATTGGCCAGCCTGATCAAGGTACCCAAGAATGGCCGGAGGCAGGGTTTCCCCAAGAATGGGATGATGAGGGCAGATAAAAGGGATGTCCCTTACAGGCCTCATGAGAAGCTGGGAAAGGTGCCTTTGTCTCTTATATCCACATGGCAGTTCTTGGTGATATAAAAGGACAATGCCAGCCAACATCCCTGATGAGCAGCCCTTCAGTCTCTTTCCTCTACCTGCTGGCTTAAAATTGTTATCCCTCTCCACCCTTAAGTCAGAGGAGAGCAGAGTGCCCCCCAACCCTCCACTCAGCAGCAATGAGAACAGAAAAACTGTAGGCCAGGTTGAGCCTCACTTTAAACACGGCAATGACTGTTTAATAAATGCCACAGGGGCTTCTTGTGACAGGGATGAAAAGAGGGAGAGGGCCAGGGATGCTGCTGAGGGGTGCTGGGGAGCTCACCAGGGCCCTTCAGGAATTGAGGCTGCATGGCTTCCCGGAGCCTGGCCCTGAGAGTGGGCAGGTGTGCTGCCTGTATAATGCCCTTGATTTCTAAGAGAAACAGTGGTGAACCAATCAGACGGCAGCCTCCTGCCAAGGACTCCATTAGCCCACTCTGGTGGCTGCTTCTGAAGTGGCGGCTGTTGGCTCCACTGGCTCCCCTGTTCAGAAAGGACATATGGGCCAGGCAGGGATCAATGAGGGAACATCTGGCACAGGAGCAAATCAAACAGCCCCGATGACTAATTTAGGAGTGTTGCCTTGCCATTGTTCTTTCTGTGGCCCCATGCAAAGGTTACCCAGTGCGGCAGGCTCAGAGAAGCTGCCGCTTCACCTTCAGCAGTCCCCAGGATCCAACTTGTTTGCCTTAAAAATGAATCGATAGCTTCTTCTTTGAGGGCTGAAACAGCAGCTCCCTATCACTGAATCCTGAATTCTCATGTGCATGGTCAGCTCCCTCCTTGCAAGCCCCTAGGCACCCCTGTTTCTTATTAGCCATTTATCATCTTGTCTCTCAAGTCTCTCTCAAATAAAAAAAAAAAGAAAAGAAAAGAAAAAAAAAAACACTCTACTGAGTTCATGTTCTATTTCTGCCGCTGAGATTTTTCTCCTTTGGGTTCAAATAAAAGAAATAGCAAATATTAAAGAGCATGAGAGAAAAAGGCACACATGCCTGGCCCGTGAATAGACAAGATTGCCTGTGGTTCTGATTTTGGTGGTTTATATAATAGCTTCAAATGCTGGTGAAGACAGGTCTCAGCCCTGCCAGAAATGATCTCTAAATTAAACAGCCATTTTCTTTTAAATTATCTTTAATGGCACATTAGAACCACATAATTTTCAGCCTTGAAGGAGGATTTGGTAGGGCATTGGGCGTTATTCATTTCCTCTTTTTGGGTCAGGAACGCACATCAGACAGTTTATGTGTAAAAGTCCTCCATTGGAAATGATACACCTTTTCTTGAGAATTTATTCTCGTGTGTGAAAGGTGTGCTCTGGGATAAGCCATGTCTTCTGTGATTGACGGTCTGCGTCCTAGCTCACTGATAACACCCAGCTGGCTGTCATGGTGGCAAGGCCTCCTGCTTCTCCTTCTCATCTGGTATCACACACTCACGGGGCTGGGGTTGCGCAGAGTCATGGGCTAGAAGGGGTGGTATCCTACTGCTGCCGAGTCACAATTACTAATCTCTCAGAAACACCTAGAAATAAACTGATCCTCTTCCCAGTGGAAAGAACATGTTCTATTCCCCACTCATTCAATTCCCAAGGGAAGCGAATGCTCAGTTTCTCTGCTGTTTTATCCTTCAGTCATCCAGGTTCTGAGAGTGATTCTGGAGTTGCCTTGCTGATTATCTCCATCGGATTTCTTCAGGACAACACTAGTCCCCTCCCACCCTTCGTTAACGTAGATTGGCATCCTTTATAAGACAAGCAGCCCAGGCAGCTGGGTGATCATTCAAGTGACAAGAGAAGTGGATTCTAGTCTAGCTTAGTCACAAACTCGCTATATGCCCAGAGACGAGTTACAACCTCTCTGGGCCTCAGTAGCTACACCTTTCAAGATACACGAATCTAGATCTTCTGATTTGGTGATAACCGAAGGTGGGGTGGATAACAGATTCAGGGAAAAAGAGAAACGGGAAAACTATGCTTCATCTACAAGGCAATAATGGTGAACCAACGTGTGTTTAGAGGCCTTGTATGCTTGTGTTGAGAGTATTCCATTGTGTCTTCGCTATTCGAAGCTGCTCAGAGACGTAGTCATGAAACAAGACTTCCAGTAAATGCCTCTGGAACGTGGAGGAATCGGAATCTGGCAGGAAGATAGTGCAGGGCATTGTCTGGAGCTCGCTGCTCTTGGTTGCGTGACTGCCCATTATGACTGTCTGATGACGGCAATGTGATCATTTGTCTAGTAATTACAAAGCATCTTCATTTTACTGCTTCTTTTAATGTTCCCAATAACCCTGTGAAGTAAATATTATTCTCCTTACTTTAGAGATGAAAACCCTGAGGTTTAGAAAGGTTAATGACTTGTTATATGATGCTCAGGTACTAAAGAGTAGAGTTGAGATGCAAAGCTAAGACTTCTGATTTCACGTATAATACAATTTCCATCTTTTCAACAGTTGTCAGACGGTGCCCTGAAAGGTCTGGGTTTGGAGGTTATGTCTGAAGTGGTGGCGGGGGTGGGAGAGAAGAGCTAAACCAGTGGCGCTCAGACTCTCTGCTTCAATCAAAGCACCTTTATTGTTTGGTGCTATATTTATATAATGCCACACTAAATTTGACTCTAAACAAAATGTTTCTATTGCTAAAAAATCAAGTTTATGAGACACAAAATATACCATTGTGGGGTTGGAGATGAAACCTTTTTTCAGTCCCTTTACTCGGAGGATTTGGCCTTCTTTGTTCCAATAATCGCGGTTCAAAATCCTCTCTCTCTCAGAGGAGCTGACCACAGATGCTCTTACTTTTCTCAGTCCAGTGAGCCATATTCTGTTTTTGTGGGTCTTTCACAGGAAAAGTGTTCTGTGGCCAAGGTAGTTGCTATCAAGCCAGATGTTCACCCCAGATAGAGACCCCATTCCTTTTCTTAGAAGAAATGACCCACATGTTCCAACTTGCCTCATAAATATAAAAAGAAAAGCCAGGCTTCCATTTTAATTAGATGAAATAATTACATGTCACACATCTCTTAAGCAGTTTTGTACTCACTCTGACTGTGATGCAGGGATTAGCATTCAAAGACGCTGCTTGCCCTGCGTACAGATGTTGGGTTTATAGACTGTCATGTTCCTTGTGGCCACAAGATGTCAGGCAAATATGACCGTGGGATATAGGTGCAGGAAGGTGCCTTGGCTCCTGAAAACACCACTGACGAGTTCATTAGCTGATGAAAATCCTTCCAATAAGCTTGTTGGAAGAACCTAGGGAAAGTCTATGAAATGTGTCATGTTGTTATCCTGTTGATGGAGATGCTGAACACGACTAGGTAATCAGATTAAGATCAACAAATATTGATTGTACATGCTTGCACGATTAAATCCTGAATAATTAAAGGCCACTGAGTTTCCCAGCTCTCACTTTAGTGTGTGTTTCCATAAGCAACATGTGCTGTGTTTCCAAAGTACCATGAATAGTTATGGCTATAGGAAAGAAATGGGATCAGCCAGAGAATCAGTTGCTTTTAAAAGTTTCAGTTTGAAAATCTGATGAAATAAAGAAGTGGGTTTTAAGTGAACAGCTATCCCATAATCATGAGACATTCTATAAACCAAAATATATTAAATTAAATAAAGCCATACACTGAAACTTGTGCATACCGCTAGTGTAGATTTGTTTACTCCATGATTTGAATGATTTGTTAATTAACAGCTGATCTGACGCACCACCCCTCACTATTCTTTTAGTCTCTGGACTGACTTTCTATAGAAGCTTCCTTGGGGTCTGGCAGAAGGAAGCAGTAATGACAAGCAAAGGTTGAGCTCAATCGATCTGTGGTTATTGAGTTCCTACAGAGAGCTGGGTGCTGCTGAGGCTGCAGCAGACCTAGAGGGCATGGCCTATGCCTCACTGTTTCTTCCCTTTCATTTATCTCTTTCTTCTAATTTTCTGTGTTCTACGTCTTAACTCTTCAGATGCTTCTTACTGCCAAGCTAGGTGAGGGGATGAGCTTTTATTTATTTACCTTTGAAAACATGCTGATCCCCTACTATGTGCTAGACTTTGGACTGGAGATTCAAAGACAAATTTTAAAATGGTGCTTACCTTGCTCATAGAGCAGGCAAGCCAAAAATCATATTACAGCAGTATGGCGTTGGCAATGCAATCAAGTAAATGTCCTCTGGGGTGCACAGGCAAGGAGGGATTCATCCTACTTGGTCCTGAGGTCATTGTGGTACTTCACAACAATTTACATTGTTGTGAAGTACCACAATGTGAACAGGGATGGTGCAGCCTGAATAATTAGAATATGTGAAGGCAAGTCTGTTCTGGTAAAAGCTAAGCTGCTGTGACAAGGAGATCTGTAGTACAGTAACTTGAAAAGACAGAAGTCCATTTGCCTCTCACATAATAGTCTCAAGGTAGGCAGTCTGGTGGGGCTGCCCTGCTCCATGAGGTCATTCAGGGACCATCGTCCTTCCAACTTGTTGGTCCTTCCAACTTGTTGCTCCACTGTCCTTTAGGCATTTTTCACACTGCTGGAGTATCAGCTGGCTTGCTATGTTACAGCCGTGGGAAGAATAGGGAGAAGCAGTCCAGGGTAAGTTACTTTATTTTAGTAGGGAAGACAGAAATTTACTCACTTCTTAATATTTCATTGACTTTGACATGACCACGTGTAGCCTCAATGGGGGCAGGGAAATATGCTTTTAATAAGGTGGTTCTGTACCCATGAAAAGAAAAAGGAAAAACAAGTTATGCGGGGGGGTCAACTAGCATCTTGCCACAGCAGAGGCACGTAGAAGGGAATAGTGTGTTGCGGAACTTGCACACAGTGCAGTGTAGCTGGATCATGGCTCACGTGACTGGTCAGGTGGGGCCAGGGTGTGGAGCAGTTTGAATGTTACATTGCTAAAAATTTTTTTTCATGAAGCCGGCATGCTGAGCTTCGTGTTTGGGGGTAAGTCACTCCAGCACGTGAGGGTTGAGAAAGCATTTGGAATGATTAGACTGAAGGCTGTTGTCATTGTAGGCCCAGGTGAAAGAAGGTGAAGGCTTCTCTCAGGAAAGGAGGAGAGCCACGGGTATGGGGAAAGTAGATTTAGGAGACATTTAAGCCATAACTAGAACTGAAACTGGCTGGTAAGTTCTACAGGTCACCTCAATTAAAAACTGTTAACGAACCACACTGATAGTATTTTTATTATTAGCAAAGTCTTTTCCACAGAGAACAGCTAAATGTTTCCTTGACCCCTGTCCTCAGCTTTTGTCAAATGTGCACATTCTAGAAATCAAGGGAGCACAGTGGGGTCTTTATGGTTTAACAAGTTGGGTCCATGTTCACTTCTCATATATTCTCAAGACAATCTTGTGGGTTCAGAACACAGAATGATATGTCATTACATTAAGAGTGTCTCTGCCATTTGCCCCTCAGGGACTGGGACACATAAACCAAGTTCATAGAGACTGACATATATTAGCTAGAACACCAATTTAGTCATCTGTAATTAGAAGAGCTACTGGCAGGCAGACATATGTCAACTTGGCCTGCTCTCTGGGGGGCACTCTATGTGGGAAGTCAAATTATCAGAAGATTGCTTGAGGGGTGTGGAACTGAATAAGGGGAATTATGCATTTGAATATTAAATGGTGTTAAGATTTGGTAGCTTGATGCATTCATCTCCAAGGTGGGAATGTGGCTGTCAGGAACACTACTTCTTTGTTTGGACTTATCAGGCATCTGGTCCTAGACAAATCTAGGAAGAAATTTCCAAACTTGGAAACTTTGGCATTTCCATCAGTATAACCACACTAGGGGGTATGTATAATTAAGCACCGCACATGGAGACTCTGATGAGCACCAAAACCCCCCCTGCCCTAATGTGAAAACTGTTGGGAGTATGGTTTTTTCTGGAGATAAGCCAGAGGAGATCAAACACTGAGAGATCAAAGACTGATTGGGCCTAGCAAACGTTTTCTGTAAAGGGCTAGGTAGTAAATACTTAGGTACTGTGGACCACATGATTCTGTCATAGCTACGGAACTCCGTCATTGTAGCACAGAAACAGGCTTAGACAATATGTAACCAAATGTTCCAGTGAAACCTTATTTACAGAAACAGACAGCAAGCTGGACTTGGCCCACAGGCCATTGTTTGCTGACCCCTCGAGGTGCCAGTCCTAGACTATCTATTCACAAAACCTTTCTCCAAAGAGGATTCAATACTATTGATTTTTTTTTCTACTGACTAGATATTAATTATATTCAAGTTTGCCATCCCTGGGTTTGCTCCAAGATCACCCTGACTAGAATTTGGGGTGTTTCTAAAGCTACAAGGCGCAGATAATCTCTTGATTTACTCCCACGATATGTGTCACATCTACTGTGTGACGGGTTGAAGTTTCCAAAGTCCATCTTATTTCTCTCCAAGTTCCAGAGTAGCAACTCACTCTGCATCTATGAACAAAACGCATTTTACAGATGAGCAATCTACCTTAGAGTGACCCAGGTGAATGGCAGAGCTGAGACTGGGTGTCAAGTCATCCACCTGCAGGCCCAGCATTTGCTCCACTTGGTCGTATATTCCTGGGTAGATTCTAACTCTGTAGGCATACAATTTGGACAGGGAGGTAAATTGATTTAACTCAGTGCAATGACAACAGAGAAATGTGGTAGTATGGGTACGGCAGAAAATGATTAGGGCTTGGGGGCTATAAAAGCAAAACAAAACTGAAATGTAAACCTGAGCTCACTGCCTGACATCTGTATATCTACAGCAAACATGACCTTTTTGGAACAAAGAAAAGAGGTGATTTAGTCATCAAAGCTAAAGGAGTTTTATGTGACTGTGTGTTTGGATTTAATCTCTATACTTCATGAAGGATGCAGTGGTGAACAATGTCTGCTTCCCATTGTACTGATGAAGGGAGATGAGACCAGAAATATCCTTCGGTCACCTGTGAGTGGCTTTTGGTGTTGCCAGACTTGGCAGATGGAATTCAGAAAAACGTTGATTTATGTATCCCTCATTGTTACAGCAGTGGTATTATAAATTGGATGTCCTTATTCTGACTGGTGGCACTCCTATGATACCCTTCTTGACCCTGAGACCCACACCCTGTAAAAATCAACTACTCCCTCTTCTCTGTAAGTCTGGCTCCAGTAAGGCCTACAACACTTTAGGGATTTGTCCTTTTACAGGTCTGTTCCTCTGTTTCCTTTGAAGGCAACAATTAGGTTGAGTCTACCTAGCACAGGGTCTGGCCCTGAATAGTCATTCTATAAATATTTGATGAGAGAAAGAGAGCTTCCCCAAGCAACTTACCCCAACTTCCATCTGTGTATACAGCCTCCGAATAATGAACGTATGGCAAGACTCACCTTTCCTTTCCTTTCTCAGAGTTGGTTCTATTCCCCTTTGCATTGAGTCTCACCACATGCTAGGCAGTGTTTTTAGTGCTTTGCAGGCCTTAGCTCCCTCAATCCTCTTGACACTACTCTATACCTTACAGTATGTCAGCTCAAGAATTTGGCAGCTTGGGTTGAGATTCTGAATTCTCTACTACTCCATTGTGCAACTTCCTGTGTGACTCTCTCTATATGTCTTACCTTCCTACTCTGTGAAATCATCAGAGAAATGATAACACTCAACTTATAGGTTTCATAAACTTTAAATGAGACAACAAGTATAAAGTGATTAGCACAGTTTCTCGTACATAGAGTTCTATCTATTTTAGCCCTTCGCAAATGAGTTTGTTTGTCTTTTAAATGTTTTATACTGAAGAATGTAATTACCTACTCAGCACCCCCTTCTCTCAGTAGATCTGGGAATGCACCCCACAGACTTGTACAAGGAAGAGCCACAATTACATGGAAACAGGGCTGTGGGAGGCAGAGAAAAGGAAAAAGGAGGAAGGAAGTATGGCAGGGCCTCTCTCTGAACCCAAGGAGAACAATGAAGATACTATTCGCAGCATTCTCTGGACCTCAAGCTTGTTTGTGATTGGCTAAGAGTAAGATTGGATTCTCTCTGGTAGTGGATTGCGTGGCTTTCCAGACATCGCATAACGTAATGGCAAGATTACAAATGTCTTACTTGGGTGGTTGAGCAGTTGATCAATCATTATTTATTTCATCCCTAACAAATCACTGTCCTGAAAGAATATGTTCCCTCCCTTAAAGGTGGTCACACATAATCTTTTGTTATAACGTTAACAAGAGTGGACTGAGGAGTGGTCCCCGTGTACGTGAGGAAGGAACGGCTTCCTGCCACAGTGACTGCAGGGTGCAGTTCATGGGCCTGAGGCAGACTGTGGAGAGGACATGATGACAAGGGTAAGACATTTCACCACACTGAGATCTTCTGACATATACCGTTCAAATGAAAATGAAAACCATGACAAATTAAAGAAAATTAAAGGCTCTTCTTCCTCCTTCCCCTCACAAGATGCTTTCTGTGGTGCGAGGCCCAATCAAACAGATCAGAGAGGTCAGCATTTCCCACTTCCAAATATACACCAGAGTCACATTCACGAGGAAGCAGTCTGAGTGCTTCGAAAAGCTGCAGCACCCTGAGCAGGCCCTGAGACGAGAGGGTTTTGCACACACATCCTGAGGATAGGGACTTCCCAGGACCTCATCCCTACTCCTCCCATCTCTGATTCCTGTCAAATAGACACCGCTTTCCTAAACTGTCTCTTGCAAGTGGAAAAATCACCCTTTATATCATACGTGGGTATTGTTAGGAGGAAGTATGCCTCCCTCTCGGCTGTAGAGTTGTTTGTTACAATATGTTATAAATAAATAATGTTTCTATAAGAGAAAAAGAAGACAGAAGGGGGAAGGACAATGTTTGTCAGACAGAATGTGTGCCCGTTAGGAGAACCTGAATTGGAACGTTAACATGGATTAAACAGGAAAACATGCTGCTGGCAAGGAAAGCTCAAGCATAACCGGCTTTGACTGGGTGCTGAATTGGCATTCACCAGGTAGCCGGCCTTTGAATTGAAGGTGGTTGCTGTCTCAGGCAGGGGGCATGAACAAGCTCCAATTAGTGCTGCTTTGACAATTACAGGCAGCTCTGTGGGGGAAATCGTTCCTGCAAGGAGACAATGCAGGATTAAGGGACCCCTGGATCTCTTTGAGAAGTATCCATGCGGGAAAAAGCAAAACAAAATATACTTTAGTAACTCTAATAGTAATAAACTGGTAACAGTTTGAAAGGCTTAGTTGTACCATAAATCTCAGCATAGGAAGCATATGCATCCATCTTCATCAGTTCCTGACTCTGTCTAGGGATATGTTCATTCATTCATTCATTCATTCATTCATTCATTCATTCATTCAATAAAAACTTAATGAGTACCTCCCATGTGCTGCTTGAGCTACGTCTTTGAATGAGATAGGCAAAGGAGATGAGGGCAGAAGATAAATAATAAACATATTAAGTAAGGGAAGTCTACACTCTTAAAGATAAGTATGATGGCACAAAAACAGAAGAAATAAAGTGAGGGGAATTGGGGAGAAATAGTTGACATTTTAAATACGGACAGGGTGAGCCTGATGGGAAAGGTGACATTTTAGCAAGGACTAAAGGGCACAAGGAAGGCAGCTGCATAGGTGTTTATCATTGTGTTTCAGGCAGAGGAAACTGGCAGAGCAAAGACCCTAAGGTAAGGGCAGGCCCAACTTAGGAACAGCAGGGGGACTTGTGTGGCTGGAGCAGAACAGGTTGGGGTGGAGGAGTGTGGTAGGAGACTGAGAGACTTGTCCAACTTTGTCTTAAGCCCGTGATGAGAACTTTGGCTTTTATGCAGATGGTATGAGTAGGAAGTGTCAGTGGTTGTCACTGAGGAACTGCTCTCTCACCATCTGACATAGGATTTCTGAGATGACAGCAAGCCCAGGTCCTTGCTGCTACCACAGTAGAAGGCTCAGAGTTCTGTAGAGATCAAGGTGCCTGTAGCTGAGTGCGGTCAGTCATCTTCAAGCAGGTTCAGAAAAATCACTGTGATGTAATAGCTTCTAACTGTTCCGCTCCAAGGGGGATTTTCTTTTGCACTTCAATTTGTCCTAGAAATAGGTAGTAACATGTTGAGTATAAAGAGTAATGGATGAGGAATCAGATGTCATATGGATCTGTCAACTCTGCCGCCTTGGATAATCTTGGACATTCTCCCCCCTCATGTTAATAGGAGTGATCAAGCCCTACAGAGCTTACCTCACAGGGTAGATGTGATCCATCATATAAGATACGCTCTTGAAGGAGCAAGAGAAAGGGAAATCATATGTCATATACTTACTGCATGCCAGGTGCTGGGCTGGGAACTTGGTCCAGTTTATTTTTAAGGATTTTCTAGCAGAAGAAAACCTATTGAATATTGAAAGATTTTTTTTTTCCTTGAACTGACAAAAATAATTGGGCTGCACTATGAAGAGAGTTTTTTTGTGTAACTGACTTGAAGATTGGGATCCCAACCTAGGAAAAATAAACCCAGGATTAATGCAAAAACAAGAAACTGTAGAGACCCGGCATATTTTTCCCAAACTGGAAATGATTATATTCTAGACAGTGAATTCTTTGACAATAAGATCTTCATTTTATTGATCTATTTATATCTAATAATAATGCCTTTGTGGAATAAATAATGAATAAATAGGAATTGGTAAAGGAGGAAGAAACTAACAACAAACAAGTAGATAAAGAACGGTTGGTTGGATAGATGGATGGATAAACTAATATTCATTATTCTCTGCAGGTCATAGCTTTTTGTTTGTTTTGATGTAACTTTCTCAATTATGTAGGCCTCTCTGGCTTAAGAAATTATTTGTCTACTTAAAGAGTGAGAATTACAAAAAAAATAGATTCTGAATATATGGAAAAAGTGATGGGAGACATGACAGCATCTGCTCCACTGATTACAGTCTTGGCCACATGGAAAGTTTCCTGAAGCGTGTCCTTCAACTTGAACTGAAGACAAGGCCAATGCTTTTCTCCCTCACTGAAGTTCATCTTTCAAAGTCATAATAAGAATGTGAAAGGCACCACCCAGGTCCAATTTTACATTTGCAGAAGTATACAGAATGCTTGGGAATTTTCCCTTATTTACTTCTCTTTTTCACTTCTTATTTTTCTTCCTTAACCTCTTCAACTTCTTTATCCTCTGCTTTTTTCTCCCCCCCCCCCCCCCTTTTTTTTTGAGACAGAGTCTCGCTCTGTCACCCAGGCTGGAGTGCAGTGGCGCAATCTTTGCTCACTGAAGCTCTGCCTCCCAAGTTCACGCCATTCTCCTGCCTCAGCCTCCTGAGTAGCTGGGACTACAGGGGAGCCCAGCTAATTTTTTGTACTTTTAGTAGAGACGGGGTTTCACTGTGTTAGCCAGGATGGTCTCAATCTCCTGACCTCAAGATCTGCCTGCCTCAGCCTCCCAAAGTGCTGGGATTAAAGGCGTGAGCCACCACGCCTGGCGTCTTTCCTCCTTTTAAAAAAAGTATTGACATATGGCATACTTTGCTCTAATATGTACCCCTTCCACAGTACATCATCTTATATTGTTTTTCCTATGGACCGCCATGTGTCTGATTGACCTTTTTGAATACCTCTAAATGTCTCTTGCTCTGTTCCACTTCAATTTTTCACGTTCCTTAACCTCTTTTTTAGTTTTGTGTGTTGCATCTTTTCTATCCCACCCTGTATATTAACATTTTTTTTTAAAAAAAGGAAAGCAGTAAGAAAGGTTGAAGTATCACTGACTTTTTATTGATGTCCATGTGACCCCAGCAATCTTAACTGCTTGGAACAAAACCTTTGTGAGATAAAGGTGAGATTGAAGAATGCAGTTACATGTTCCGATGCTAAGTGTATTGGCTTTAGGGTAATCTGTGCAATTCTAAGACATGTTGATTTATGAACTAATTAATAGCACACAACAAAAATACGTATGGAAACTTGTTCTACTCTGGGCCTGAAAAATCTCTAAACAACAGGAAAATGGGTTTTGCATGTTAGGAAATTAAATTCAATATATATTTATGAGGCCATTCAAAATGTGGAGTCCTTTTCTACTAAGTCCCGAGTAAGCAGAAATGTCCATGTATCAAACCCTAATTGTGCTGGAGTCCAAGGCTTGGGGAATAAATTAAGTCTTAAGCTACAAAAGACATTGGACATTAATTTTAAGGCTTATTATAGCTCTGATGATATGGGCATTAATAAATCCAACAGGAAGATAGAATAAGGCAAAACGACAAATAAGACATACCTATTGCTTTCCTTGGCAAAATGTTGATTGTTGATAATTCATTTAAAGTTACACAGGTGTTTCCACACTCTAGAGTCATTGTTCCAGCAGCTTATTAATAGGGACTGAATAGGGTGTTGAATATTTCATGGATTCTTAGAAGTTCATTTCTTGTTCCTGAGGTGGGGAGGGAATGGGAAGGATTTTATACTATGTAATACATTCAACATTCATCCCACAAACCTTTATGGAGCACTTCGTATGATGAAGTGGTAATATAGGCTTTAGGTAAAATTTGGTAGGCATCTGAGGAGGGAGACATTATTTCAGGCTGGAAAGAGAATTGTCTTTAGAACTGCCCATTGAAATACCTGTAGATCTTTTTCAAAAATCTGTAGGATTTAACAATAGAAAAATGTGGTTAGGGAGGCTTCCAAGATAAGGAAGCAGTAAATAATGGCACAAAGGTGGAAAAATGTGGAGCATATAGTATAAATAAGAATTATTTTAATAAGAATTGTTTGTTTAAAATAAGGTTCATGAAGTCATATAATGGGAGCTCATGCCAGAAAGATGGTGGGAGCTAGGTTATGGTTAAGCCAAAAACATTGGGCTTTATGTGGTAAACAATGCATTTATTGAAACAATTTTTATTGAGCAACCTATTAGATAGGTGGCCCATTGAATAATACATGGTACTTATTCTCAAGGAGGCTTTAGTTTTTCAGAGTAATATCACAATTGAAAAAGCAATTTCAGACTGGTCACCGAGGCTCACTCCTGTAATCCCAGCACTTTGGGAGGCCAACATGGGTGGATCACTTAAGCTAAGGAGTTCAAGACCAGCCTGGCTAACATGGTGAAACCCCGTCTCTACCAAAAATACAAAAAAAAATAGCTTCGTGTGGTGGCAGGCGCCTGTACTCCCAGCTACTCTGGGGGCTGAGACAGGAGAATCGCTTGAACCTGAGATGCGGAGGTTGCAGTGAGCTGAGATCATGCCACTGCACTCCAGCCTGGGTGGCAGAGGGAAACTTCACCTCAAAAAACAAACAAACAAACAAACAAAAAAACAACCCCCCCCCACACACACACACAAATAATTTCAGTACAAAATTTAAAATGCATGATAATAAAGTAAATGCAGAGTCTATGCAAACACATTACCAGGGCCTCTAATACATTTTCGAGGATTCAGAAAAGATTTATTGGTAACATTATTACTGTTCGCTGAAGTCCTTGCCTTCCTTTTCTGGTCACTGGGAGAACTGTACTTTTATATGCCTTGAAATTAGGCATGGTCATGTGACTTTTTTTTTTTTTTGGCCAGTGAATGTGTGTGGCAAGAAACGTTTAATTTCTGGTGTTCAACTGTATAACTGGTTCTCCTGCCGCCATGAGATTGTGAAAATGTGTTTGATATAGAAGTGCGACATTGAGGCAGCACATGGGAGATGGCTTCCTGAGAGCCACTTGTAGGGTAAACACCTGATAGCAATAACAAGCATGGCCTTAGAATGACCCTGTATGGCACATGCACCTGAATGTGTGTTCCAAGCTAGGGAATTCAAGAGTGGTCAACATAGAGATTCATTCCTTGTCCATGAGGACCATCTGAGCCCCCTGACTTGCCCTGTGGAACACTGACCATACAGGGGATTGAGGTCCTGAGTTTTGGGTTAAATGAAGATTACCAGGTGACGGTCGTTAAGGGGAGGGTGTTAAGGGAAAATGCTACGTATCAACCACATGCTGTTTGCAAGATGTTTTCCTGCCCACCCCGCTGCCACTGGACTCTCTCCCCTACATGTAAGCCCTGAATAAAACCTCATGTCTTGTTTGTTGACTCTGGGACTCTTCAGCCTCTTGAACCTGGCAGCTTCCCTACTGAGGTTAATGGTGTTTGACACAACATCATTTGAACCTATATTGACTGCGTGAATGAGATATAAATGTGCTATTTTAAGACATGGAGATGGGATGCTTTGTAGCAAATCCTAGCCTATACTGGTTGATACATAAGCCATGGTAGAGTCTGTATTTCATTATGGGGATAATGAGGACTTATTGGGTTGTGTGTGTGTGTGTGTGTGTGTGTGTGTGTTATTATAAAAAACAGTACGGTGGTGACATATATTCTCAGAGCTTAAATTTTTTAAATACTACTTTTATGTCAATTAATATGAGAGCAGAAAGTTCCATAATCTAGGCAGGAGGTAATGAGAGTAAGAATTGGAACAGTGGCAGTGGAATAGAAGATATATGATACCTAGGAGAAATATTGTCAGAATTGAATCCACGAGATTTGTTGAGCGATTAGCTGTGAGAGGTGAGGAAATAATCTAAAGGACATCTCCCTTAGACTCTTCTAATGGACTAGGTTTTTACCTGGAGTACTAGAAGAATTGTGGTTTTCTTAATAGAAATAAAAAACATAGTAGCAGAAATTAGTTGGGATGGAAAGAAGAATATGGTCCATGAACGAAGTGGAATTGTAGCATTCAAGACCGGGCTTGGGATTTAGGAATCTACGTACTTCTAGGTGGTGGCTGAAGCAAATAGAACGACTTCCTAGAGAAGAGGGTTGAGAACAGCAACTGGATAACTTATTAGGGGGCAGGAAAGGAAAAGTGTCCAGTAAAGGAGCATAAGAAGGTGCAATGCTGTGTCACAGAAACTAAAACAGAAGAGACTTCTGGGAGGAAAGGGTATTAGATGTTATGGAGACATTGAGGTGAGTGAAGACTAAACAAATCTCATTAGAATTAAAGTTTCAAGAAAAACTATTGAGAGCAGAGAATAGATTTTGAGAGATAGGGTAAGAAGGTGTTGGGAATGGGGAGGTAATGAGTAAAAATGAATATTGTAACAAGTTTGCCAGTGAAAGGATGTACAAAAATTGGAAAATTAAATTGGAAAAAATAAGAATAAGTAACAAGTAAAATGTTAAAATTTCTACAGAGAGTTGATTTCTAGTAATAATCAGGAATGCATTGTAATTGTGAGAGTTTGGTCTGTGGGGTCAGATAGGCCTAGATTTGAGTCTCAGCTATGTCAATGACAACTTTTGTGACCCATTGCAAGAGGACCTCACAGGAGTCTCCAATCCTTATAAATAATTTTCTTCCTGATCTGCCCCCTATTTATCTGTTTAACCTCACCTGATACCTCTCTGCTCTTTGGTTACTAAGCTCCAACCATACTGGCTTATATTAAAGGGCACAATACATAAGAGCTGTTAAACAGCCCCTCAGATGTGGGATCTTTTGAACAGGGTTTAGAGTGGGCTTAGAGAATTTCTGGTCTTGGACTTCACAAGTCTTTCTGAATATTGCATTCCAGCTGATGTCTGTGGTTTGAGGTGATGGTGGCCAAGACAGCATCTGAGGATGCAGGGAATTTATCTCAGTAACAAGTTTAGGTCCTGGCCTGCGTGAGGAGAAGGTAGGTCCTTAGAGAGGCACTGGCCTTGTCATGAGAATATGATAAGCACAGGCGAGACACCATGTGCAGCTTCCATCATTGTCACTAGATGTAGTGCTACCCGGGGAGCATTTCCCTTATCTCCCCGGCTAGACTTGTAAGTGGCAGACACAGGCCAGCCACTGCAGGGCATGGAGAGGCTCCTAAACTAGTGTGGGGATGATGGCAACACTTCTCCAAAATTAAGTTCGAGGTCAATATCTATGCTTTTAATATATGAATGCATTTTCCCACCTTATTATGTGTCCAAGGTTACAGCAAACAGCAAGAAGTGATAATTTAATAATAAAGATTTCAGGAGTATCCCCGGTATCTATGAAGTGCATCATTGTTTTAAAAGGTACAGTTTTTTTTCTTAATAACAAATAATTTGTGGCAGCCATGGCTTCAGGAGCTGAGATTAAGGACTTAACTGGGGAATGGAGCTATGCGGATGCTTCTATACACACTGACCTCTCTGAATCCACTGTGGTCTTAGACAATTTGGGGAAATGAAAGTAACTTACTGGTGGCCAAAGCTGGAGCCCACCGTGGAACTTACTTAGTTATTACACCTCTGATACATTGGAAAGCATCCTCTTCACTAAAAGAGATATTTCTAAGAAGATGGCATTACAGGGATAAGGAACAATAGTTTTAAGGCCGTCCTCTTAGACATGTAAATCCTTGGTCCCATTTCTGCTAAGCATATATGACTATCTTTAGTCATTTTTACAAAGTATATGTATGCAAATATATGTATCTATGCCTGATAGTTGGGCAGATAAGGTTGTGCTCTAAATATCACAAACAACTTCCTAGAGGAACACAATAAGTGTGTCTTAAAATTCAGGCTTGCTGACAAGGAGAAATACATGTGATCATGTCAGAGAACTGAAAGTCTGTGTGAGGACTGAATGTGTTGCTCCGAATCTCAATTTTGGCCTCAAACTGGCCCTTTCACAGGGAGAAAGGAGCTTACCTCACAAAGAAAAAAAAAGTGTTGCCTGTCTTGTAGAAGAAGGAGGCTTCTCTGGAAACCTTAGCAAGTCAGGGTAGAGATCCAGACCTGCAGTGGAGTAACAGGTGTATAGGGACTTGTCTTTTTCTTTGGTTTCTGCTGTTCTGGCACAGCCTATCTCATTGACTGTTCCTGACATCAGACCACACAAGTGGCACATCCATTCATTCACAAATACTTATTGGTCACTTGCAATGCACTGACCACTGTTCTGAGCACTGGAGATAAGCCAGACAACAAAATGAAGCTCCTGATTTCATGCTGTTTACATTTAATGAGGGAGGCGATGAGAGCTAGATGGGTATATGCCCGTTCGCATTCATGCATGCAGGTAGTGCTAAGCACTATAAAGAAAAAACAGAGGAAGCACACAATGGAAAGAGGTGCAGTTTGGTCAAGGTTCTCTTTAAAGAGATGACATTTGAGCAGAAACCTCAGTGAGATGAGGAATAAACCATGTGGAAACCTAGGGGAAAAGTGTTCCAAGGCAAAAAGACATCAAATGCAAAAGCCCCAAGATGGGAATACTCTGTGTACTTAAGGAACAAATAAGGAGGCCTGAGTGACACAGCAAAATGAGTGCATGGGCCAGGAGCTGGGAGGAATACAGCTTCTCACAGCACATGCCATCCATGAAACAGGACGTGTTCGGGATTTTGTTCTTGTTTCTTGTCAATTTTTTCTCTGTGAGGACATAGACTTTGTTTACTTCACCTCTACATCTGCTGCAGTGATCACTGTGCATGGTACATAGTCCAAAACTGGCCTTGGAGTCAGAAGGTCTTTATTGCAAATGCTACTTTGCTACTTAATATCTGTACATGCTAGGCAAAGCATTTACACTCCTTAAGCAGCAGTCTCCATATTTAGATAGAGTACTAAGGATTCCAAATATGAATGCTGTCAAATGAATTAAATGCAATACATCATGTAAAGTCCTTTGCCTAGAACCTGTGAATGGTAAGTTCTCAATAAATGGTGGTTACAGGTAGGTTATAAATGGGTGACAGGGTTCTGGTGACTATATAAGTAGATTCAGGAACAAGATGCTGATCTCTAATTTGTAATATTTAGAACATTTGCTTGGTAGATGATTAAATTTGGGGACTGTTCTTTCTAGTTTATCAGTTCTTAAAAATCTAAAAAGATTCCTTCACCAATTACTCTCACTCTCTCCCCTGTTACCAGCCGTGATGTGGACCATAAACTAAAATGCTGTTCAAACTAGCATATACCCTTTGGAAAGGTCCTTTATTTGGCCCTAAACTGCTGGCTTTAGTAAACTGGGACTGGGTTCTACTTTTTTTTCCTCTCTCTTTTTTTTTTTTGAGGTGGAGTCTCTCTCTGTCACTGTCACCCAGGCTGGAGTGCAGTGGCATGATCTCAGTTCACTGCAACTTCTGCCTCCCAGGTTCAAGCGATCCTCCTGCCTCAGCCTCCCGAGTAGCTGGGAACACAGACATGTGCTGCCATGCCCAGCTAATTTTTGCGTTTTGGATAGAGACAGAATTTCACCATGTTGCCTAGGCTGGTTTTGAACTCCTGAGCTCAAGCAATTTGCCTGCCTCCCAAAGTGCTGGGATTACAGGCGTGAGCCATTGCAACTGGCCTCTACTTTCAGTTATAACCAATTTCCGTTATTCCTTGATACTGGGTGAGGTTTGTCTTCTGTGTGTTTTCACAAGTGGTCCACATGCTTATTATCTATGTCAGCAAATAACACATTGTATGGTAACAGCTGATTCACTGATGTATACTGAAAGCCACTTGATGGTAGAGGCTACTTAATGTTCATTATTGAATCCCTGCCACATGAAGTACATTTACCATGAAGCTAGTGCAGTTTAGCTTTTAAGTCCCTAGGTTGCACTGTCCCTTTACTTAGTGAAGAAGGGGGTTATCTTTAACAAAACTTCATACGGTCATTTACTTTTGGTAAAATTTGCATAAGTAAGATATTTTAACCACCACCAATTAAACTTACAGGCCTTTCCCCACTGAATTCTCCTCAGTCACACTCTCCGTCATGTTGAGTAACTGTTAATGTGACCAAAGGTGCTATTTGAATTTGGCTAAGAGAGAATTAAATTGAGTATGTATTTCATTTCAGTTTGATGATACATATTTCTGTCATTCACATTCACTACTTTGTATAGTTAAGTTATTGCTTTGCTTGCTGATTCAGTCCAAGAACAGCTTTCAGAAATAATCATATTGTCTCCTGTGCCAACTCATCTGGTGTTGCGATGCAATGATAGGGGACTAGAGGCTGTCCTTTGAAATTGCCATTCCTATGGCTCCAAGCAGGGGAGGTATATAGGAAGTAGCGGAGAAACAAGGTTCAAACTTTATGGTGGCAGAAGTTAGTTTATGAAAAATTCTTCCAATTATTAGCCGTGTGAAATCATAGAAGATTTGATTTTCATTGCTGGAATCAAATCAAAAGAGAAGAGCTCTCCTTTATAGATGTTCCCTCAAATTTGATAGCAATTCTGAATTTTAAATTACATAACCAAAAATGAGTGATGAAGTTTTCAAAAACCATTTCAAACTGCCAATTAGCAGAAATAAACTTTGATCAATGATGCTGAAGGGTAAAATAACTTTCCTTTTTGTCTATAGAAAATGATATTACCAAGTCCTTGTCATAGAAAAGGTGATCAAGAAGTATGTAGCCAAAATTATCAGGAAAAGATACTATAGGCTTATCTTGGAGATACTGCAGGTGTCATTCCAGATCATTTCAAGAAAGTGAATATTGCAATGAAGCAAGTCACATGAGGTTTTTTATTTTCCAGTACATATAAAAATTATGTTTATACTATATCGTAGTCTGTTAAGTATGCAATTGCATTATGTCACAAAAACAATACACATACTTTAATTTAAAAATATTTAATTACTATAGTGCTAATGATCATCTGCATCTTCAGCAAGTGATAAACTTTTTGTTGGCAGAAGGTCTTGCCTTGATGTTGGCTGCTAATTGATCAGAGTGGTGGGTGCTAAAGGTTGGGGTGGCTGTGGCAATTTCCTAAAATGGGGTGTATTAGTCTTTCTCACCCTGCTATGAAGAAATGCCCAAGACTAGGTAATTTATAAAGGAAAGAGACTTAATTTATTCACAGTTCCACAGGGCTAGGAGGCCTCAGGAAACATAATCATGGCAGAAGGGGAAGCAAACATATCCTTCTTCACATGGCAGCAGCAGCTAGAAGAAGAATGAGACCCAAGTGAAGGGGGAAGCCCCTTATAAAGCCATCAGATCTTGTGAGAACTTGCTTACTATCACAAGCATAGCCTGGGGGAAACTGCTCACATGATTAAATTACCTCCCACTGGGTCCCTCCCACCACATGTGGGAGGTAATTTAATTATGGGAACTACAATTCAAGATGAGATTTGGGTGGGGACACAACCTAACCATATCATTCTGCCCCTGACCCCTCATGTTCCCTTATTAAACTGAATGAAATACATACTCAAATCTCATGTTCAAAACACAATAATACCTTTCCAACAGTCCCCCAAAGTTTTAGCTCATTCCAGCATTGACCAAAAGTTCAAGTCCAAAGTCTCATCTGAGACAAGGCATATTCCTTCCACCTATGAGCCTGTAAAATCACAAGCAAGTTAGTTACATCCTAGATATAATAGAGGTACAGGCATTGGGCAAATACACCAGTTCCAAATTGGAGAAATTGGCCAAAACAAAGGGGTACAAGCCCCATGCAAGTCTGAAATCCAGTGAGGCAGTAATTAAAATTTAAAGCTCTGAAATCTCCTTTGACTCCATGTCACACATCCAGGGCACACTGATGCAAGACATGGGCTCCCGTGGTCTTGGGCAGCTCAACCTCTGTGGCTCTGCAGGTTACAGTTCCCCCTCTGGCTGCTTTCACAGGCTGGCATTGAGTGCCTGCAGCTTTTCCAGGTGCACAGTGTAAATTGATGGTGGATCTACCATTCTGGTGTCTGGAGGACCATGGCCCTCCTCTCACAGCTCCTCTAGGCAGTGTCCCAGTGGAGACTCTGTGTGGGGGCTCCAAACCCATATTTCCTTTCTTCACTGCCCTAGCAGAGGTTCTCCATGAGGGCTCCACCCCTGCAGCAAACTTCTGCCTGAACATCCAGGTATTTTCATACATCATGTGAAGGCAGATGGTTCCCAAACCTCAATTCTTGACTTCTGTGCTCCTGCAGGCTCAACACCATGTGGAAGCTGCCAAGGCTTGGGACTTGCACCCTCTGAAGCTGTGGCCCAAGCTCTACCTTGGCCCCTTTTATCCATGGCTGGAGCAGCTGGTATGCAGGGCACAAAGCCCCTAGGCTGCACACGGCAGGGGACCCTGGGCCCTGCCCATGAAACCATTTTTCCCTCCTAGGCCTCTGGGCCTCCTGATGGGAGGGGCTGCCATGAAGGTCTCTGACTTGCCCTGGAGACATTTTCCCCATTGTCTTGGCGATTTGCCTTTGGCTCCTTGTTGCTTATGCAAATTTCTGCAGCAGGCTTGAATTTCTCCCCAGAAAATGGGTTTTTCTTTTTTATGGCATCGTCAGGCTGCAAATTTTTCAAACTTTTATGCTCTGTTTACTCTTGAACATTTTGCTGCTTAGAAATTTCTTCTGCCAATTATCCTAAATCTTCTCTCTCAAGTTCAAAGTTCCACAGATCTCTTTGCCTCTTTGTAGGGGAAAAATGTTGCCAGTGTCTTTCTAAAGCATAACAAGAGTCACCTTTGTTCTGGTTCCCAACAAGTTCTCATCTCCATCTGAGACCACTTCAGCCTGGACTTCATTGTCCACATCACTATCAGCATTTTTGTCAAAGTCATTCAAAAAGTCTCTAGGAAGTTCCAAACTTTCCCACATCTTCCTGTCTTCTGAGCCCTCCAAGTCTCTAGGAGGTTCCAAACTTTCCCACATTTTCCTGTCTTCTGAGCCCTCCAAACTCTTCCAACGTCTACCTGTTACCTATTTCCAAAGTTGCTTCCACATTTTTGGGTACCCTTATAGAAACACCCCACTCTACTGGTATCAATTTACTCTATTAGTCTGTTCTCATGCTGCTATGAAGAAATACCTAAGACTAGGTAATTTATAAAGGAAAGATGTCTAATTGACCCACAGTTCCACTGGGCTAGGGAGGCCTCAGGAAACTTACAATCATGGCAGAAGGGGAAGCAAACATGTCCTTCTTCATATAGTGGCATCAGGGAGAAGAATGAGGACTGAGCAAAGGGGGAAGCCCCTTATAAAACCATCAGATCTCATGAAAACTTACTATCACCAGAATAGCATGGGGGAAACAGCCCCCATGATTCAATTACCTCCCACTGGGTCCCTCCCATGACATGTGGGGATTATGATAACTATAATTCGAGATGAAATTTGGGTGGGGACACGGTCAAACTATATCATAAGACGACAGTGAAGTTTGCTGAATTGATTAACTCTTTCATGAAAGACATCTCTGTCACATGTGATACTCTTTGATAGCATTTTACACACAGTAGAACTTCTTTCAAAATTAAAGTCAATCCTCTCAAACCCTGCTTTTGTTTTCTCCATGATGTTTATGTAATATTCTAAATCCTTTGTTGTCATTTCAACAGTGTTCACAGTATCTTCACTGGGAGTAGATTTCATCTCAAGAGCCACTTTTTCATCCACAAGAAGTAACTTATCCATTCAAGTTATTTTTATTGATACAAATATCTGTACATATGTATGGGATATATGTGATATTTTCTTACATGCATAGACTGTGTAATAATTAAGTCAGGATATTTGAGGTGTCCATCACCTCAAGTATTTATTATTACTATGTTTTGGTAACATTTCAAGTTTTCTCTTCTAGCTATTTTGAAATATACAATACATTGTTGCTAACTGTAGTCAACTTGCCTTGCTATGGAAACTTATAATTTATTTGTCCTATCTAACTGCATGTTTGTACCCATTACCCAATTTCTTTTTATTCCTCCATTCAAGTTTTATCATGAGATTGCAACAATCCAGTCACATCTTCAGGCTCTGCTCCTAATTCTAGTTCTCTGACCATTTCCACCACATGTGCAGTGACTTCCTTCACAGAAGGCTTGAATTCCTCAAATGTATCCATGAGGGCTGGAATAAACTTCTTCCAAACTTCTGCAAATGTTGACATTTTGAGCTTCACTCATGATTCAGAAATGTTCTTAATGGGATGTAGAATAGCGAATCTTTTCCAGAAGGTTTTCAATTTGCTTTTCCCAGACCCACCAGAGGAATTATTATCTATGGCAGTTATAACCTTACAAAATGTTTTTTTTAAATAGTAAGTCTTGAACATTGAAATTACTGCTTGATCCATAGGCTTCACAATGGATGTTGTGTTAGCAGGCATGAAAACAACATTCATCTCTTCGTATATCTCCATCAGAGCTCTTGGGTGACTAGGTGTATTATCAATAAGCAATAATGTTTTGAAAGAAATCTTTTTTCGAGCAGTATGTCTCAGTGGTGAGTTTATTCAGTGAACCATGCTATAAACAAGGCACTGTCATCCAGACTTTGTTGTTGCATTTATAGAGTAGATTATAGAGGGAGAGTAGATTTAGTCTCATTCTTAAGGACCCTAGGATTTTCGGAATGGTAAAAGATCATTGGTTTAACTTAAGTCACCAGCTGCATTAGACCCTAGGAGAAGAGTCAGTCTGTCCTTTGAAACTTTGAGGCCATGCACTGACTTTCTGTCCAGCTATGAAATCCTAGGTGGCATCTTCTTCCAACAAGAAGCTTTTGGTCTTCATCAAAAATCTATTGTGTAGCATATCCATCTTCACCAATTATCTTAGCTAGATCTTCTGGGTAACGTGCAGCAGCTTTTACATCATCATTAGCGGCTTTACATTGCACTTTTATGTTACAGAAATGGTCTCTTACACTCTACGAACCAATTTTTGCTAGCTTCAAACTTTTCTTCAGCACCTTCCTTACCTCTCTCAGCCTTCATAGAATTGAAGAGACATAGAGCCTTGCTCTTCATTAGGCTTTGGCTTAAGGAAATGTTAGGCCTGATTTGATCTTTTATCCAGACAACCAAAACTGTCTTCAGATTAGCAATAAGGCTATTTAGCTTTCTTATCATTTGTGTGTTCACCAGAGTTGCACTTCTAATTTCCTTCAAGAACTTTTCCTCTGCATTCACAGCTTGGCTAACTGTTTCATGCAAGAGGGCTAGCTTTTGACTTAGCTTTTGAAATGCTTTCTTCACTAAGCTTAATCATTTCTAGCTTTTTATCAAAAGTGAGAGGCATGTGGCTCTTCCTTTCACTTGAACACTTAGAGACTATTGAAAGGTATTAATTGGTCTAATTTTAAAATTGTCATGTCTCAGGGAATAGGGAGGCTTGAGGAGAAAGAGAGACAGGGAATGACCAGTCAGTGGAGCAGTTGGAATGCACACAACATTTATGGGTTGATTTGCCATCTTACGTGGTCATACTTCGTAGTGCTTCAAAACAATTGCAATAGGGGCATCAAAGATCACTGACCACAGATCACCACAACAGATACAATAATGATGAAAAAGTTTGAAATAAATATTGCAAGAATTACCAAAACGTGACACAGAGACATGAAGTGAGCACAGGCTGTTGGAAATAGACTTGCTTGACTCAAGGTTGCCACAAACCTTCAATTTGTAAAAAATACACAGTATCTGTGAAGCACAATAAAGCAAAGCACAATAATATTAGGTATGTATTTATAGAGGTGTGTGATAGGTAGTTACTTCATATAAATATTATGCTATTTTTCTGGATTTTATGATGCTTGTGATGATTATTGGCTTTAACATTTTTTGTTTTTTCCATTATTCTACAAAAGTGTTCCTCTTTTGACCTACTTATGCACTTTTATCTTAAAATTGTATAAGATTCTGGATCTGCAAATAGAGATCCACCCCTGCCTACCATTTAGCATTGCACTGGGTTCATCAGAGTTGTTCATTAAATGCTTATTGAATGAATAAATAAGTAAAAAGTATGACCAGAGAAATCACTTTTACTCTCAGGCCTTTGGTCTCTTTATCTAAGAAATAATGGAGCTGAGGTAAAAGGGCTGGAGGTGAGATCTAACTCAGTCATTTCAGGGCTAGTGTTTCCAATTCAGTGGTTTAAAGTTTTCTTTGGCAAGTAGGAGTCATATTCCCATGTTCTCAGATTTTTAGTGCAATCTTTGCCCTTGGCTGATCACCTGAATGCTGATCTCTATTTTAGTGTTTTGCCATTAAATTTAGTGCAAAAGCTGTAATTACTTTTGCAGCAACCTAATAGAATGGTCTCATGCAATCACACGATCAGATTTTCTTATTCCCAAACAATTTTGGTCGATTCCATATCTTTAGGACATTGCATTATTTCCCCCAAAGAGAGTTTTAAAATCATTTCTAACAATCCTTCCTCTCCCACATGACTTTCTTAAAGATGACCCACAGGAATGTAATATAATAGCTGAATGAAGACTGACTTTATATCTTACTTCCCATTAGCAAATTAAAAACAAAGAGTCATACCATGAAGAAACCTGGCTGGAAGCTCTTTTTTTTTTTTTTAAATTTTTTAGAACAGGATTTAACTCATTAAACAGTCTTTACATGTTGAATTTCTCATCAGCTAAAACATCCTACACACTGTTGCTGAGAACATCTGTGACAGTCTGAAACGTGTTTTTCCCAGTGTTTGACTTCATGCTTACTCCAAGTATCAGACACTTTCTCGGATCCTGTGATATATTTGAATACAGTATTATTAAAGAGATGTCAGTTATACCTGCATCTTGAACAGTGTCAAACTGAAATGAAAATATACCATTTTTCTCTCTAACAGAGCTCTTAATTCACTGGCTAAGGGTGACAATAGTGTTGTCCACTGAAGGTTCAAAAGCTGTAGCTGAGTATGTCTTCTTTCACTAAAAGTCTGTAGTTTCTTTAGAACTACACAATTATTTTAAAAGCAAATGAGAATTTCAGAAAGAGTATAAAAGTGATTGATTCAAGTTTTTTCCTTGGTATGTACCTATCTGCCTCTTATCAACTCCAATTCCATTAATAATTTATTCTAAAATGTCAGTATTTTTCACAATCTGTGTTCATGTCATGTTCATAAGGCAACAAATAGTTTTAGAAGGATGTTTTGGGGTATAACTATCGTGCTATTTTGTTTCATAGAATTTTAAACATATATGCATTTAAATAATTTAACATTTCTATTAATCCAATTCATTTACTGGGGAAAAGGTCATCTGCCCACACATAGGCCAACATACCAAGAACTTGTCCCCCTGATGTGATATAAATCACTGTGCTTTCAGGCCAACATAAGTTGAGAAGCAGTAAGGATTTTTTTCTCCTTGTATGATGTTTTCCAGTAAACTTGTTGACCATCATTTGGTGCTCTGAGTAACAAACACATGTCAGAGGTTGAAAGGGCAGAGGTGAGATGTGGGGAAGAAACAGGTCTCTGAAGAAAAAGGCGGGAGAAAAGAAAGATATTTTATAATTTATCAGAATAGGAATAGTAGAACAACAGGTCTTAGGAAGAAATAGACATTGCTTTTTTAAAAACTAAAAGGTGAAATTCACATTTTACGTAGATTGAAATAAACTAAACATTGCTTTTTGTTTTCACCAAAAATTAAGACTGTTTCTCTAATGATCAGTGATGCTGACCTTTTTCTTAATATGTTTGTTGGCCACATGAATGTCTTCTTTTGAGAAGTATCTGTTCATGTCCTTTGCCCACTTTTTAATGGGGTTTTGTTTATTTTCTTGTAAATTTGTTCCTTGTAGATGCTGGAATTAGGCCTTTGCCAGATGGATAGATTGCAAAAATTTTCTTCCACTCTGTAGGATTCCTGTTTGCTCTGATGATAGTTTCTTTTGCTGTGCAGAACCTCTTTAGTTTAATTAGATCTCGTTTGTCAATTTTTGCTTTTGTTGCAATTCCTTTTGGTGATTTCGTTATGAAATCTTTGCCCATGCCTATGTCCTGAATGGTATTGCATACATTTTCTTCTAAGGTTTTTATAGTCTTGAGTTTTATATTTAAGTTCTTAATCCATCTTGAGTTACTTTTTGTATAAGGTGGAAGGAAGGGGTCCAGTTTCAATTTTCTGCATATGGCTAGCCAGTTCTCCCAGCACCATCTATTAAGTAGGGAATCCTTTCCCCATTGCTTTTTTTTTCAGGTTTGTTGAAGATCAGAGAGTTGTAGACTTGTGGTCTCATTTCTGAGTTCACTATTCTATTTCACTGGGAAAACGGTAATGAGATACCATCTCACGCCAGTCAGAATAGCGATTATTAAAAAGTCAAGAAACAACAGATGCTGACAGGGTTATGGAGAAATAGAAACACTTTTACACTGTTGGTTGGGATGTACATTAGTTTAAACATTGTGGAAGATGGTGTGGCGGTTCCTCAAAGGTCTAGAACCAGAAATACCATTTGACCCAGTAACCCCATTACTGGGTATATATCCAAAGGAATATAAATCATTCTGTTACAAAGATATATGGGTGTCTATGTTCATTGCAGCACTATTCACAATAGCAACGACATAGAATCAACCCAAATGCCCATCAAAGATAGACTGGATAAAGAAGATGTGGTACATATACACCATGAAACACTATGTAGCCATAAAAAGGAATGAGATCATGTCCTTTGCAGGGACATGGATGGAGCTGGAAGCCGTTATTTTCAGCAAACTAACATAGGAACAGAAAACCAAACACTGCATGTTCTCACTCATTAGTAAGAACTGAACAATAAGAACACATGGACACAGGGAGGGGAACAACATACACTGGGGCCTGTTGGAGGAGGGTGTGGGTAGGGGAGAATACTAGGGAAAAGTGCTAATGCATGGTGGGCTTAGTACCTAGGTGATGGATGGACAGGTGCAGCAAACCACCATGGCACACATTTACCTATGTAACAAACCTGCGCATCCTGCACATGTACTTCAGAACTTGAAAATTAAAATAAAAAAAAGAATATTATTTTTCTACTACCTGTTGATAAGCTACAAAACCATTTGTTTTTAAACAAAACTCATATGCTTTAAAAAATAATTGTGTAGTTCCAAAAGTCTCTTCCTCCTGACTCGATGTGTCAAGGTAGGGCATGGCAAAAGATGGCACAAACACCTACAGACGAGTGTCAGTGGTCAGAGACTTGACTTCTGATTCCATCATGATTCTAAAGCAAGTATCAAATACACACCTACATACAAACATCTAGTTTGTATGTAGACTCAGCAAGGAACTAAATGAACTAGCAGCATCCAGATTCGGATTTGTCTCTGCTGGATACTTGCTGAATGCTCAATAAATATTTATTGAATAAATTCAGTGACCTAGAAATGGAGGTTGTGTCTCTTCCTTGATGCTTGATCATAGATATTTCCAGCTGCTCATGCTGAAACACATTTATTAGTCTTTGTGCCCCCTAAACTCTACTATACCCAAAAGTTTGTTTCTGCTGTGGGAAAGCTGAGAACTCCTTACTTCAATATTTTATAGTCAAATGACCCAAACTGCTGTTTACTTCAGGAAAAAGAAGAAGCACTGTTCCGTTGGCTGTACTTTTGGATGTACTCTACTCCATTAATCATAAAGAAGAATCAGACTATGTGGAAGGCAGAGCTACCTGTAACTCTGACTTTGCAATTTTCACTTGGAAAGGGAGGTGATGGTCAACCTTATACAACTTAGGTAGTACTAGATACTCTCTTCCTCAGTTCTTTGTCTCATTGCATTAGTGGTTGGGTGTTTAGACTGGTGTCTCACAGGCGGTTCCAAAGTCATCTTTTCTGACATCACTAATGATAGCAGGTGTACCATAGATGCTCTGGGGGTTGCAGGGGTGGGTTGAGGGAGGGGGGCGGGAATATAGAGAAAAAAATTGTGCAAGATCATAAAAACAGAGTTGTAAGGATGTTTTTCTGTAGTTTTTGAAGCTCACATATAATAAATAAAGCACTAGATATCCAACCCCATAAGTTGAACATATGTTAGGAACAAACACCTAATTCCTGTGTTATGGTTAAACACCCATTCAGGGAGTCTCATTAGCAAACACGTTGATTAGGATCCTGTTTACTTTTCTACTGAACAATTGTTTGTTTGAGCTAGACTATTCTACCATCATTAGAAAGTAGCACCAGTCAGCTCATGAAAATTTGGTTTAATTTTTATAAGAAATTTAGGACCCATACAGGGTTTACATTTTTCTGTGTATCTTCTGATCATTCAATATTTTAAATATATGAACAAGGCATAAGGTTTAATTTCGGTTAACAAGAACTGCAAATGGAGGTATAAACTATATTAGTCTGCCTGTGGATTTTTTTTTCTTTCTCTTTTCTTCTTCTTCTCTTTTTTTTTTTTTTTTTTTTTGAGATGGAGTCTTGCTCTATTGCCCAGGCAGGAGTGCAGTGGCGCCATCTTGGCTCACTACAAACTCCACCTCCTGGATTCAAGCAATTCTCCTGCCTCAGTCTCCTGAGTATCTGGGATTACAGGCGCCCGCCACCATGGCTGGCTAATTTTTTTTTTTTTTTTATGTTTAGTAAAGACGGGATTTCACCATGTTGGTGAAGATAGTTTGAACTCCTGACCTCAAGTGATCCACCCACCACGGCCTCCCAAAGTGCAGGATTACAGGCATGAGCCACTGTGCCCAGCCTAATTTCTTTATTGTTTGATTGATTCATTCATTTATGCAATCCTGTGTAGTAAGGATGCCCAGACAAATAAGACATGGCTTCTGTTTTCATGTGGCTTACAGTCTAAAAGAATTCTGGAATGTCCGCACATAGCACGAATGTCGCCAGCCTCTCCATTTGCAGGTACAAATGAGGGCAGAAGTAGATGAATACCCTAAACCTGTGCACCAGGAGTCAACTGCTGCTGGAAGGCCAAATCCAGCCTACCACCTGTTTCTGTAAAGTTTTATTCGAACGCAACAACACTCATTTGTTTACTTGTTATCTATTGCTATAGATATGCAGCAATGACAGAATTAAGTATTTGCAACTGAGAACAAGCAGCCCATAAAACCTAAAATATTTACTTCTTGGCCCTTTATAGAAAAAGTTTGCTGAGCTGTATTCCGATGTCTGAGATTTCCCTGGAGTGTTTACATATCAGTCCTGCACATCGCTCCGAGGAGTCCCTTGTTGAGGAACTGGGAGTTTGCATGTATCCTTATGAGGTCAGGCTCTGACACTGACGGCCCCTAAGCATCCTGCATCAGTGCCACTGCAACAGGATCATCCACTCCAACTGGCCTTGGGGACTCAGGCCATAGCTTTCACTGTCTCTTCTGTACTGGCTTCCATGCTAGAAAACAACCTAGTTGCATTTGGTAGAACCAGAAACTTCTCAACATTATAGGGAGCTGCAAGCCAAAAAGAACATGCCCTGACAGTCCCTTGGAGATATGCCTAATACACTTGGGTTGACTTCAGTGAAGACTCTCTCATGGACCCAGTTGGCCAGTATCTTGGAGGAGTAAGGAGAATGATGCTGTGCATTCTCCATTTGTCCCTGGAAATGCACCCTCTAGGATTCCACCTGCTGAGAGCCTTGGACAATCCTTTATGTCTTCTTCATGGATTACATGAGCAGGCTCTTTTGCCCTCCCGATCCCTGTTGAGTTTGGCCAATGAGAGACTCTGGCAGGAGACTCAAGAGCAGAGGATGGGAGTTTATTTCCCAGGATTCTTTTCTGCCAGGATGCAAGTTGGCATAGGCTGGTTTCTCTACCAAAGCCCACAGTTCCCATAAAGCTGCCAGTCTCTTCAGGTTCTGGTGACAGTTCACATCCTCACCTTTTAGGCCTAGGGACTGGTATCTGTTTCCCCAGCTCAATACTTTATCATTTTTTAATCCTTAGCTTTATTCATCGTCCCTTCGTTATATGCTCCTCAATTTCTCGCCCTCCCCAACTTTTTAAGACAAGGTCTTGCTCTCTCATTCAGACTGGAGTGCAGTGGCACGATCATAGCTCACTGCAACCTCAGACTCCTGGGCTCAAGCAATCCTCCTGCCTCAGCCTCTCAGGCCTGAACCACCATGCCTGGCCAATTTTTTTGTTTGGGTGGGAGCACTGATTACACTCAGAGCCACTTCCCCAAAGTACCCTCATACCATGAGGATGACTAGGTTGCAATCTAAACCTCTCCCCTGCACCTGAGACTGTGGCACTGACTCCAGAGTTACCTTCCTCTTATGGCTCCTTACGTCCTTTCTTGTAATTGGTCCTGGATTTGATCCATCCCAGGTCAGTGTTCTAATAAATTAGAGATGCAAATGTATACTTGGTGTGGGGAGGAATGAGGGGTGAGAATCTTACTCACTTCTTGGTAGCATCTGAATCCTAAACAACCTGAGTGGGAGAAGGTGCCTCTTAACACCATCTGTGAATAGCTTCCACAATAGCTGAGTCCCAGGGCTAGAGAGGAGTGGCCTCCCCTTCTCCCCAGGTACATCTGAGGCCCAGATCCTGCTTAGCCTAAATGGCCCATTTCAAAAGAAGTACGTCTAAGTATCACGAGGCCATGAGCCTGTTTTGCCTTCAGTCCTGACACATATGCATAGCTGGGAGTTTTTACCTTCTAGGTATAGTTTCAGAGAACAGAAACCTGCCATAATTACACTGTGGTATTAACAAGGCCATGGCACAGAAGCAGAAACACAAAACGAAAGTGAAATACTCAATTGGGAAGCCACAGTCTGTCAGCAAGAGAAGACTTGGCAAACTCAGAAACACCTCCCGATTCTACTCTTAACTGCTCTCTCAGGGGAACCTCAATTCTCCTTGATTTCCCAGACTCGCCCTCTGCCCTGCTGCTGGAGGTCTCAGTCAGGAGGTGCCTCTCGGGTTCACCATTCTGACTGATTTAATTTAGAGAATTTCTCGCTCTTCACATGGCAGCAAAGGTCACGTGGCTTAGCTATTATGTTGTTCAGGAAACAGCTTCTTGACTGCTGTGGTTCTGTAATATTGGTTAAAATTCCCTTTTTGTGCTATTAACAAAATTCTTGGCCCCGAGATTATAAGGTCCTACACAATAGTTTTATGGCCACATGTTGAAAAAGTACATTTTTAAAAGGCTTTATTTCCAAAAGAAGTGAAAATGTGTGTATGCAGTTGCAAAAGTAGATAGTTATCTTCAGAACAATTTCCCATCCTATAGTGAAAGTGAATTGGTGTTATCTGTAGAGAGCTCTGTCAAGGAGAACGTGGCCTGGATAAAAAGAGGGGAAGACTTGGAAACCAAAAGAGTCCAGGTGCCATTGCTTATGATTTCATCTTATGTGAAAGTTGAACTCTGCATATAATTGGGAAATTAAGGTGGTGTCAGTAACCCTTCTATGGTCATTTCTTGTGGCTCTATGGTTTTTCTTGATTTAATAGCACTCCTGTAATGGAAAACCAATTCTACATTTGTGAATCCCACAGGACTCTATGGGGTAGCAATTGTTGTGTTGGTTTCCAGAGCAGAAGACTGAGGCTCAAATAATTTGTGTTACTTGTCCAAAGACACGCAGCTCCTTCAAGGTGATGGAACAGCCTCTAGGATGCGAAGGCTCAGGATCCTTGGCACTTCTCACCCGACTGGGGCAGTTTGCCAATGGCTTCCAGTGGGCTGATCCTGCCCTGCGGAGCTATTTGGTTTGCCACAGAGTTTTGAAAGGAAATGCACTGTGAATGAGCTTAGGCAGGGCATGAAGTCCCCATCACTCCTTACGGTTTTACAAGCCACTCCTTGTCTGACTGCTAAAGGTATTTAAGTTATGACCCCTATTTGTTCTATTTGTCTTTCTACTGTTGACCCACTTGTTCTCCATTCTCTTTCAGATTTGTCAATTTAATAAAATGATTCAGTGATTAATGAAATAGCTCCATATTGTTAACATTTTAAATGAGAAGACATCTCCAAGCAAGCACTGCCGATCAGATGTGTCAGATTGGATCCTTTCCACTTCTTTCTGACACATATCCCCGTCGGTACCCGCCTGTCTCCCCTGCTATGCCATGACCTCTTGGCATTCAAGGACCAGCTGTTCATTCTTGCATGCCTAGTGCCTGCAATGGTACTGAAACGGAGAGGCTACATAATACATGGTTCATGCATACACAAGACTTATGTGTTCTGGGGACAGCGAGCAGCCAGACTTGCTAGTGAACATTAGAAAAGGATAAGGTCTGTGGATTTACTAAATGATAAAATGAGCATCTCTAAGAATTTTGTTATAAGGGTAGAACTGGAATTTTCAGAGCGCATTTTGTACAGATCCCCTGGCAGCAGGCAGCAGGATGAACTGGCTGGGGAAAGCTGGAGGCAGGCTATTGTAATGGTCCAGGTGGCAGAAAAAGAAGGTCTGAAATGAAATGGGGCAATGAGAATGAATGAGGGAAAGCCAAGCCCAAAACACCTGGTGGCAATGGAATCAATAGGACGTGTTGATTGAAACTGAGCGGGCACGTGAGGGAGGAAGCAAACATGACTACAAATTTTGTGACTGAGAGGAACAGATAATTCTCTTTTCATCACTCCCCTCACCTATCCTCCCCACTACCCACATCCCCTGCCATTTCTCTGTTTATTAGCTCCTGTGTCTCTTGCTTTTTCACTGGCATTGGTTTTTTCTACCCATTTAAACTTGAAAAGGAAAATGTTCAGGGCAAACTTTGATCCTTCAGAATCCTGTAAGAGAAAATTGGTGCATACTTTTTGGCCATTTAAGGTCAAGATTATGCCAGGATCACCCTGCCTGACCCAATTCCTATAGGACCAGGTCAGCCAGCACTGGCTATTGGCTCCCATTTGAATCAGACCTGTGCTGGCCACTCTGAGAAGGGGGTAACACAGAGGGAGAGAGTGAGGAGTGCCCATGTAAAAGTGGAGGCTAAAACAATGGGAGTAGATGATACTACTGAAGGAATTTAATAGTAATACACATGATAATGGTAATATCCAATATTTAGTAAGTGGTTGTTATGTTCTGAGCTTAAAACATGTAATGATACATTAAATTTCTTTATCAATGTGATGTAGACATAACTAAACTGTTTTATAAGGAAGAAACTGGGGCACTAAGTTTAAGTCAGTGTTCAAGATCACATAGCTTATAACTGGAGGAACTGGGCTTTAAACATATGCGATTGGACCTCAAAGACCACACTCCAAACCATTCTGCCAAACAAGGAAAGATGCTTGAAATCTAGATGGGTATTGGAGTCCTCTTGGCAGTGAGGAGGCTACTGGAATAAGAATGGCTAACCCCAGCAGACTTTTTCTCAGAGCTTAGCATCTCGTGACTCAGGCATACTCTCTGCAATCCAGGAGGGCCAGCCTTCTACCCTCCAGGGGTGCTAGAATAGTGGGGAACTGGAGTTGCTGGAAAGGAGGGTGGTAATCCCTTCCCTGGCCTGGGGATTACAGCTGTAGGGGATGGAAAGAGCATCAAGCCTGGTGTCTGAGACCCAGCTCCCCCTGTGTCTTTAAGCTACAGCTCTTTCCTCTGTAAGATGAATTGTGATGAGACTTGAAGGAGATCAAGCATACGAATGCACCTAGTGCAATGTCAGGTGCATAACTGGTGTTTGGTAAAAATGTACTTGCTCATGTTTCCACTTACAGAATGAATGTCTGAGGGGTAAGGGGCAGCCTTCCCCCTACTCCCAGGGGAAACTCTTACATCAAGCATTTTCATGCAATAATGTTAGAACATTCAGCCATGGCCCAGAAAGATGCTTACAATCGTCCTTTATATTTCCTCACAATGATGATGCTAATGTTTTAACTCTAGTTAGAGGAGGAGTGAGGATCTAGAGGAGACTATTCTTGTACTTGATGCCTTCTATGAAGTATCGTTTCCTTTTATTTGTCTTATGTAATGTGCTGGTAATTTCATTGCATAAGTTGGCATTTCCAACCAATGTAATTACATTTGGAAATAGTTATAAGAGGCTATTACTAAAGAAATCAAATGTTTCTCCTCTTTATGTAAAGTGGAGATAATAATTCCTCTTAATGCTTGTACTGTGCTTGGAGAGCCTTGGCTGAAAGAAGTTTTGCAAGCACAAAACAGCACTCCCTGTCTCATTTTGTCCTTATTTAGCACTTATCACAAGAGTGCCATTCTGGCACAAAGTAATGCAGAAAGCTCAGTCTCTGGGGACCTATCAAATGATCATGCCACCTGAGTGACTGGAGTGACTGGATGTTAACATTAGGAGAGAGAAAATGTCAAATGTAAATTAAGGGCTCCTGTCACAAACATGAACAATATTGTCCTTGAAAGTTACAGATAAACACAGGCTAAAGTGGCACCGTTTCTTCTCTTCCTGTGATCCAGGGGGAGATAACAGCCCAGAGTGACTTTAGGCCACGCCAGTTCGAGAGGCTGGAGGAGCAGGCTAAGCTGAAGAAGGTCATAGGGCTCAGATGCTTCTTGGATCCAGCTGATTAGTGGTGAACTGTGCTTTCTCTCCTTCCAAACCCCCAGCTGAGCCATGGAGGATACAGGGAAGGAACACAGACTGTAAGGCACAGTGCTTGGCATATTGAGGGTCAATAAAATATCTGAAGAGTTATTTTAGGGCTACCATATCACCAGTTAAGTTTTACACATAAGCCACAAAGCCATCTACCGTACTTTTACTTGTCTACTGAGCATCAGTTTGGCAAACAGTTAACAAATGCCTGTTAGGCCCAGAAACTATTAGTTTCCAGGAACAAAGAGACAAATAAAACAGTCCTTGCTGGAGAGACAAAAAACAAAAGCATCCCATGGTTTAATGCAGGGATGGCATGTCATTTTCATTTCTTGAACTGAAATTCTTTTCCAGTGCTAGTGGTCCTTGGGAGCACTGCTCAGATGGCTCCTAAGGCCTCCTCTGGGTTCTGCAGACAAGGACGCTGCGATCAAAAGCGTTTGCTCATTTATTCACTAATTCCACAGATATTTGTTTAGTGCTTTCTATAACGTCAGACACTGTTCTGGGTGCTTGGGATTCAGCAGCGAACACAGCAGATATTCTAGTTGAAGGAGACAGGCAATGAACAAACAAATAATATAATGTCAGTGGTGGTAAGTAGTAGGAAGAGAAAGCAGGATAAAGGAATAGAAAGTGATGGTGAGAAAGAGGGGCCTCTCTGCTGAGGTAACATCTGAGCCAAGTCCTAGTTGAATTTTGGAGAATATCTAGGGAAGACGATTCCAGGCAGAGGAAACAGCAGGTACAGAGCCTCGAGGCAGAGTGGGCTTGAGGGAAAGGCAAAGAATGTGTCCAAAGGGGAGTCAGGCAGGGGTGTTTGAATTTTCAGAGAAATTTCGCTGGAGAAGTAGCTGTGGGCTATATATGGAGGGTCTGTGAGCCTCAGTAAGCCTTTCATACTTTAATCTACATGTGAGGAGAAATCATTGGCAGGTTTGAGCAGAGGCAGGCATGACCGTATTTTCTTATTTAAAGGGGAGATGGAGTGAAGAGGGGTAAGACTGGAGGAAATGAAACCAGTAAGGATGCTGTCTCAGTAGGCCAGCGAGGAGAGGTGCCGGGTTTGATATGTGACTCAAAAGTGGAGCTGGAAGGGCTTGCTGACTGCATGTATGACCGAAAGAGTAATCTTCAGGCTTCTGGGTCTGAGAAACCGAGTGAAAGGAGATGTCACATCGTGACATGGGGAAGTTGGAGAGCAGGTAGGGGCTGGAGGAGGGGAGCATATTAGTTTGGTGTTTTAGACATATTGGTTAAATACTCCTATTAGACATCTAGGTAGGCATCTCAGAGACCACTGGACACGAAAGACTGATTCCAGGGAAAGGATGCCTTTGACATCCCTGGAGAGTGCTTCTAGTTCTAGTTCGTGAAGGCTAGATAATTCCTCAGACACAATTTCCAGGCTTTGCAGTTTCTCTTTTGATTGTGTAACAAATACCGGTTACCCTGGAAAATTTATTCGCCATGTTTTCTGAATCGAAACCCAGAATCTATGGTTTGATAAACACCAATAGTTCAAAGTTGAAACTGATCAGAATGTCCAGATGCATTATTGCTGAATTGGCTAATTCATGCATTTTTGAGTTCCTTCATTCCACAAGCATTTATTGAACACCTCCTACATATACTTTGGTACTTATTAGCAAAACTGGCAGCACAGAAATACATCTAATTAAAGCAGAACCCTCTAAGGGGGTTAGTTTCCTCATTTTATTTCCTATGGGCACCAGAAATCCTCACTGAAATATTTGCATAACTTCATCAGCATAAAAGATGACATAGCCCAGGCCATCTCTCTCACTTCTTGTACCACCCTCCTCTTTGCTTGGTCTGGTCACCCTCTTGGTGCTCCTCACACACACTCTTGCCCCCAACATGTGCCCTTGATGTATCCTCCGCCTGCCAGGTTCTTCCCTAGGATATTGGTAATGCCTATTTCCTTACTTAATTTAGGTTTCTGCTTAAAAGCCATTGTGTCACGATGCCTCATCTCATCTCTATCTCAGGTGGCCTCAACCTACTGTTACTCTCCATTCCTGGATCATGTATCACCATCTGTGCCTCTGCTCTTGCCAGTCACCCACCACCAGAATATGAGCTTTGTGAGAACAGGATCATATTGTCCTCCACTATATCTAGGTGCTAGAATCAAAATCATTCCTGGCACATACTACGTTCTCAATGAGTAACTGGAGAATGAACGAACAAACTTAACAAGAGCTTTTTGTTTGTTTGTTTGTTCTTGTTTGAACTCGGGACTTCAGATGGTGTATTACTTTACTACTGCTAGGTTAAAAGTCCAAGATCAATGTGCTGGCATGGTTGGTTTCTCCTAAGGCCAGCCTCCTTGGCTTTCAGAAGGCTGCCCTCTCACTGTGTTCTCACATGGCCTTTTCTCAGCACACATGCATCCCTGGTGCCTCTTCCTCTTCTTGTAAGGACAACAGTCGTATAGGATAAGGGTCACCCTCCCACTGCCATATGACCTCATTCAACCTAATTACCTCTTTAAAGATTCTATATCCAAATCCAGTCCCATTGGGGGTTAGGGATTCAACATATGCATCTGGGGGAATACAATTCAGTCTGTAACGGATGGAAAAAAAAGGGACTTTTTACCCTGGCCTCTGCAAGGAGATGAGCTTTGTATAACAGCGCTTTTAACAACAGGAGCCTATTCCCTCATGCTCAACCCAGGCCTGACTGTGCTAACAGCAGATTTTGTATGGCATCCCATCTACAACAGTCTTTTTTCCTGTGCCCCGTATTATCTCTGGCCCTGATGTCTTGCAGTGGGTGGTCTTCTCCTTGCCTGGGGCCCTTGGCTTGATCATGGTTGGCATTTGCCTTTGATCACTCACCTTTGGGAAGGTGGTGGACTGCTGTAACCACTGATAATCTCCCTGAGAGGTCTGAGTGTACATTCTCTGGGTCACCAGGTTCTCCATTCAGAAATAGTGTGCTTCCACACAGCGCACAGAAATTGGGCTTGGTGTGACGGTTAGATACCCTTTGATAGAAGGAGTCTCTGTGTGCTTGGAATTCAAACGTACAGACCTTTAATTTGGGCAATGCTCAGGGTGACTTAATTTAAGTACTTAGTGTCCAATATCATATGTGTGCTTTGCCAGACCTGCATATACAATGTCCATGAGGACATCAGGTCTAGTATGGAAGCCACATAGCACAGTCAGAAGAAGGTGTTGATAGAGGTCGCAAAGTACTGTGTGGTCAAAGGAGATAGTGTCCACCCTATCTGGGAGGGGTGAGAGAAAGAACAAGATTCCAAATTCGTTGACACTTCTCCCAGTGAGAGGCAAAATCTATGTCCCCTCCCATGAATCTGGGTTAGCTTCTGACTGTGTTGAGTGATGGAGTTCTGAGGCTAGGTCATAAAAGGCATCTTGATCATTGAAATGAGACGTCTGACCTCTCTGCAGCTGTGTCGCCAGCCAGGTATTGGCACTCGGATCATGTGGAGAGTGGATCCTCCAGTCCCAGCTGCCAGTCATGTCAATTGCCCCCAGCTGAGTCACCAGACATCACAGAGGGAAGATGAGAAGCCATCCTTTCTTGCTACCCACTAAGTTTTGGGGTGGTTTGTCATGCAGCAATGGTAACTGGAACAGGGCATCAAAATGAAGGCTCCTCAACCAGGTCCTAAGGGATAAGCTCATCAGATAGGCACAATGAGGAAGCACATATCAGGCCAAAGGCACACACACGTGAAAGCATACGGGATATCAGAGTCTGATGTCTTCAGGGAAGTGCAATCACTTGCATTTAGCTGGAGCACAGGCTGGCAAGAAAGATGAGACTGAAAAAATATGCAGGGACCAGATAATAAGGAGACTTGCATGCCTTGCAAAGGCCTTCATCAGGCTTGGTTCCATTCAGGTTAATCTAAACTCGCTGCTGTTTCTCCACTCTTGATAATTTACTCATGCCCTGCTGACTTCTTAATGAAACCAATTGTTGGGCAGTCTTTGAGATGCTATCCATAATATATAAACTAAAGAAGCTCTTTATTTCCTATGTCACCGACCACAGACTTCCAATTTTACTGTTTCAGCATTTTAATTGTGAGTGTAACAATAAAGTGTCCATTATGTTGCCCCCAAAGAAAGGGTGTGGGTGTCAGCCTCTGGAATGCTATGATTTCCAGGGCATAGAGTGGACTGGGGTTTGGAGCGGGGGTCTCTGAGGGGAGAGCTAGGATTGCTCTACTTCTTGAAATTCTCTGTTCCCCCAGAACACCTCCATCACACTTTTTCTGAAATTAGAATTTCCTTTTACTTTTAATAGGAACAAAAGCTTTTTCCTTCCTTGGAAAGGAGGATCCCCATTCTGTATTCTTGTTGAGGCAATTTTAGAAGTAACTTCTCTGTGCTGCAAGATACTGTAGTGCGTTTCCATAACATATTTAAAGGCTCACTCCTCAAAACTGTCACGTCTGGAGAGCCCTAGATAAGTCAGCAAGGACAAAGACGTGATGACTCTCTCCTGCCCCTAGTATTACAGGCAGCTATCAATTCCAGCTCATTTAGGCTGATCCAATCCCGGCACCAAAAAGCCATTTCCATATTATTACACCAAACTGAAAATTACAGAGGCTGTGTATTCCTCTGCAGAGTCTCCAATTTAAGCTTGTAACTTAGCACTAAGTTATTAGTGACATGCATCATTATTCTCAAGACATATTCTATCTGCAAAATTTTGTTCTCCAATCCTTTGGAAGATGTCAGCTGTGCTGCTCAGACTCTCCACTAGGCAAGCTGCACTGTTCATGTTAATGTGCTCTTACCACAGGCTTTAAAATTAATTTTTGATCATTGATTTCTTACATTAACAGCCCCCTGAGCCCTTCTAGTGGGTAGAGAAACATCACAGAGCGAGGCCACAGAGTGTGTCAGTGGGCAAACTGGAGTTAGAACGAACCAGGCTTTAATTAAGTGGGCTCTCACAGGGCCTCAGAGCATCCGTTGGAAGCTACAACCATGAGCTGACAAGAAAAACGAGAATCTCATTTCTATTTTTCTTTTAGTCTGGAAGTAGCTTGTTTTGGTCAAATAATTCAATTTAGGAAAAACCAAATATTCAAGTTGAGAAATGATACATGCAACCCATTCAATTGTTTTGATTGCTTTATTGAATCAAGAAAGTAAACAAAAAAGGTTTGACTATTTACCTGCTCCAAAACATTTAACTGCTCGCTCCAGAAAATCTCTAAGGTCTTGGCCAGCTGTATGATTCTATTATTTTATATTTTTGTCAGTAAAAATTGTTGAATTTAGAGAGCAGAATTTCCAATAGCTGTAATTGCTTGAGTGGGAGAATCTAGTGAAATACATGTGCTAGCCATATTTTATGACTAAATTGAAAATGTGTAGTTTTAACTCACATTTCATAAATGTGAACTTCAGATGAGACAGTTTCATGTACATTATCTCATTTAATTCTCACCACAACCCTTCTGGGTAGGAATAATGATGCCCATTTTAATATTAGTTAACCTTAGGGAAGCGGAGTTTAGGTTAAACCCAGTGAGCTTCTTGTTAAATTGCAGTGAGGTTTTTAATTAGCTTAAGCCAATGGTTCTCAAAGTCATGTCAAGATCAGCAGTTTTCAGCCTCCCCTGGGAACTTGTTGCAATCACACCCTTTACCTCCATTTCAGACCTACTGAATGAGAAACTCTGGGGGTTGGCTCCAGCAAACTGTTTTACTACAACCCTCTGAGATTCTGATTCACACTCAAGGTTGAAAATGGTTAGCTCAAGGGCCAAATATATTTTTCTTTTTCTGAGACAGAGTCTTGCTCTTTCGCTCAGGCTGGAGCGCAGTGGCACGATCTCGACTCTCTGCAACCTCTCCCTCCCAGGTTCAAGTGATTCTCCTGCCTCAGCCTCCCGAGCAGCTGGGATTACAGGCACAAACCACCATGGCCAACTAATTTTTTGTATTTTTAGTAGAGACGGAGTTTCACCGTGTTGCCCAGGCTGGTCCTGAACTCTTGGGCTCAACTGATCCACCCGCCGCGGCCTCCCAAACTGCTGGGATTACAGGCGTGAGCCAGCGCGCCCAGCCAAGGGCTAAATATGACGAAGACTGAAAAATGCAGATGTTTCTGTTTTAAGACAAGGAGAAATATATCAAACTCTGACATTAGAAAAGGTAAATTGGGATATATTGATACCATTAGAAAAGGTAAACTGGGATATATTGATCACTTTTTTTAAAAAAGAATGAACCACAGGTTTTAATTAGGAATATTCCCTAATGAATTTAAAATGAGATTCAATTTGCAAATCTTGAGTGTATATACATTTTCTTTTCAGGAACTCTCTTTATTTTAGCTCTTATTTATATTACTTAATACAGCAATAGATTTATATTACATTATTTAACTATAACGAGGGGCACACAGTCTCAAATGTGTATTAGACTCTGTTGCTGCAATCAACTAGAGCAGCACTTAGTACGTTACTAGATGCTCAACAATTGCTTGTGAATGCACATATAGAGCCTTACTACATGCAGGGTCCTCTGAGTGTGTGTGTGGGCATGTGTGTATGTGTGTATGTGTCATGTCAGTATTAACACTGATAATCTAGCAGGAGAGAGAACAAGTCACAAGGTAAGTCACACATAGGAGGAACTAGCTGTTAAGTCAAATCTTTAAGCAGGGATAGAAGCAGTGAGATGAATTGGCAAGGTTTCTTGGAAAGACAGAACCTGATGTGGGATAGGGTTTTAATGGGTGAAGAGTGTTGAAAGGCATTCTAAGTTTTTACAAAAAGACCTAAATACAGTCGAGAAGATGAGAATGGGTAGAGCATTTATAAGGCTCATGGGTTGGGCAGGTGTCCTGGGGCCAGTGTGAAGATGGATTTTGAGTCTGAGGTGTGGAATGATAAGTTGATCCTGTAAGATTGTTAAACGGGGTGATGAGATAACAGTAATACTATCTCATGAATATTATCCTTTAAACTGATAAAATTTAAATTAATGTGAGGTTTAACACTTGAATCCAACTATAGAAATTTAGGCACCTTTTACATACTGTATCTCTATTATGCAACCATATATACATATGGTTGACTCAAATTTTGCTTTGTTCATTTAATTGTTGCTATAAGTCACATTTAGCCATCTTCTTGTTGTTTACATATATAACTTATCAGAAGCAATTAAGTTTCAGAAAGCAAACTACAAGTCAACTATGTGTTCATAAACTGCATTAATAGAGGTGTAGTGTATTATTTAGAATAAAGATGGTAAAAAGAAATACTTAACATTGTACCTGGCTCAAGACTTTTGATAAAGGTTGTTAATTACTCATCTTTTTATTACCATTAGTATTCTCCTGTTGTCATTGTTGCTGATGTAAGCTCCACGTTCAGGTCATGTGTCACATTCAAAACTTTGAAAGTGTTGCATTTATTGCATTGGAGCACTTTCAGAGAAAGTTATGGCTGGAAACTTCCAGAAAAATCTGCAAATGTGGAACAGGAGCCTGAACATTTTATCGTGATTATCACTATCATGAAAAACTACAATTTACTAAGGAATTTCATATTCAGTAACTCATTTTGATTTTCATACTAACTCTGGGAAGTGAATATTTCTACTACTTAAATGTTATTAGTCCCATTTTAGGGGCTAATCAATGGGAAAATTAGGTGTCTATAGCAGTGTTGTTCAACAGAAATATAACGTGAGCCACACATGTAATTCAAAAATCTCTAGTAGCCATATTAGAAAAGGGAAAAAAATAGTTAAAATAAATTCTAGTAATATATTTTATTTTATCCAGTATATCTAAAATATTATCATTTTAATGTGTAATCGATATTAAAACTATGAAAGAGATAATTCACATTTTTTGTTTTTGTACGAAGACTTTGAAGTATGGTGTATCTTTTAAATTCACAAGACTTTGGACTGACAACATTGATATGCCCAGTGGCCAGAGGTGGCTAGCAGCTAGTGGCGGGTACAGGTCTAGAGGACTGATTAGGAATGTAAGTCCTCCCATAATCAGAGTAGTGCCCACAACTCAGGGAGCCATAAACACAATTAGAAAGACCTTTGCTCCTGATCTAATGTTTGTAAGCTAGAACAGCCATACAAATGAAACAAACCAGTCAAAAAGGAAACGACTTTGTGCCATTCAATCCACGTGTGTTCCAGTGTCACACATATATTATTTCCTTTTTTATAAATTTTATGAGTAGTGTGGGAAAAAAATGGTTGAAGCCCTTTCTAGCAAAGTGTCTGCAATAAAGAAAAATCAGAGTGGGTTGCTTCTCACCACCCTGAAAACAGAATCAGAGCTCACACTATATCAGACTTTTTCAGAAGGTAATATATAGAGACACTCACACACACAAGAGGGACTACAGATGCCCTTAGCAGCTCAGGTAGAGATTAGTATGAAATAAATTAATAACTGATTGTAGGAAAAACATGTGCTTTCATATACCTGAGTCATTATCATTCATCCCCTGACAACAATTTAAAATGTAACGCGACTTTCCACAGTTGGGGTAAATTGTAATCTTAGGATCTCGAGCAGTCATTCTTATACTTTTAGGCCTTTTATAAATTAAAAAAAATAATTTCTTTCTTTATTCAGAAAAACAGTGTCATATATATGGGAAATCTTACACATAATTTTAAACATTTCACTGATAGACTCCCCACAGTGCCCTCCCCTAACCTAGTTTGAATTCTAGGTGTAGAAGTCCTGTTTTGAAGTCACTTACTCTAATGTGTTGTGTGGGGTCTACTTGGCAGCCTGAGAACCATTGATCAGAATGCATTTATATTTGATTGCTTTCCCAATTATGAATTGTAATTACACAGGATGTAAACATGAGTTTAAGTGGTTGTAAAGCTCTCCAATACTTGTCACGCTATTAATTTAATAAATGGAATATTTAGCTGGGGTCTTTATAATTAAGCATCAACTGACTGAAAGATTCTTGAAAACATTGTCATACTATATTTGGACACCCCCCCATCTTTTTTTTTTCCCAAAGGGAGAGAAAAAGAGACGGAGAGTAATGACACTAATCTCTTTGCCTCTAGGTGTTTATCACACCATGAAAGCCAAAACAATTACTCAGGGCTTCATGGGATAGTCATGACTGGTAAATAGCAAAATGCGATTTCCTTGGAGAATGCTTTCCTGCGGTGTTTCACACTGGCAGAGGGAAAACCATTCCCCAACAGGAGCAGCCCTCCTTCAGAGTGCAAATACAAATGAACAAAAATGACATTATGTTCTTGCCTGCCTGGGGCAAAAAGAATCACCTATTCTTAACAGGACTTCAGGTGTGTGATTTTCTGCCATTTTCTGTCTTTTATTAGATTAGAATGACTGCCCCTTGTAAGAGCAAAGCTGTAATGTGGTACTATCAGGGCGGCTGGAGGATACAGCTGTGGTACATTATGTCTTCAAGGGAACTTAACACATTCTTGCCATGCAGGAGTTTCAGAATCTATTCAGATAGATGTAGGAGGGGTAGTAATTATTTTTTCTCTTTCCAGTCATTTTTCCCCATAGAATTCACAGTTCACTAATTTAATAATACTTAAAAGTAATGTCTATGAAAAAATGGGACTAAGTTAAGAAAATGAGGATTATTTTTACTTTCAATCCTCTGCAGTTTGCTTCAGCCAGGCAAGCTAAATCTTTAGTGTTAACATAATTAGATTTTGCAGAATAATGGCCCATTTTACCACCTATCATTTTAGGTTAATAAAAACATCACATAATTTTAAATGTTACTACTCCATTTTAATTCATCCTTCAATGAAAAACAGCTTTTGGGTGATGAGAGGAGGCAGAGGGGGATTCCGGCACTTAATAAATGCTCAATTATGTAACTCTAAACAACACCCCCTAACATCATTTAGGCCTTCTTGCTAGACTTGTTTCAAAACCTACTCTGAAAATGTATTAGGGACAGAACTTTTCTGTCATAGTAGATCTCAAGTAACTGCATTTTATTCATTATCATTATGAGTTTTTCACAGATGTTATTTTCTCATTTCTAGTTCAATGCAATAATATGTTTTATACAAGCGATATGTCTGTTTCTTAGTTAGTTGATTTTTCAGATGCAAAATGAAGATAATAATATGTGAGTCACACCTCACCAGGTGTTGAGAAGAGTAAAAGTTCACTATGTTCCCAAGATTACTGGTGAAAATTCAAAACATAATAGCTGGCATTCTTAATTTTTTCTGACATCATATTATGTTTATGTGCAGTTTATTCTGGGAATTTGTTGGCATCTGTGTTAGGTAACTAAAGGAGAAAGCTACTTTTAGTTAAAGAAAGTAAAAACATAAAGTATAAAATCATTCTATATGGAAACGGTCAGAACTGACAGAATATTTATGTCAGATGAACATTTTATGTTTCATAGAAATAAAATTGATTAGAATGTAATCCTTCTTTCCTGAGGCAAAGAAAGACTTGTGCATGGCCAGCTACTTAAATCAAAACCATGAGAGTGTCCCTTACCTGTATTTTCATTCCTCTATATTATTAAAACTTTCCAATTGGACTTCCTTTAAAAACAAAAAACAAAAACCAAAACCTGAAGTTTTACCTGGTGGCTCATATTGTTCTCCGATACAGCTTAGCCATGCCACCTTGCCATCCTTCTCAATTAAGGCTGGGAGTAGGAAAAGTAGGTAAGGAATTCTAGTTCAGATTTGGGAAGCTGAGCTCCGAGTTGTACCAGATTAAAAATACCTACAGAGTTTTCACATAACAAATATATAGAAAATGTAGTTCCCACATATCTTGGTCAATCCTGTGAGTGGAGAGTCTGTTAAATAGGTATTTTATTTAGTGTTTAACAACCGGTAAAGTACAACAACCCATTTCCCATATAGTACAGAGCATTCCATTTCAGAATGCTGGGTCTTTACATCCCAGTCATATTGGATTATTGATGGTAGAGCATAAAGGAGATGGAACAAAACATTCGATGTCAAGATTTCCTCACAGTTGTCCCCCAATGCATCCAAAATTTCTTATACTCCAGTCAGACCACAGGTCCAAGAGAAGGTGAGGAGAGCATTAACTACAGGGTCAGCTGAACTGTGGAGCAGATGCCTTCTTCCAACCTGGACCTTTCTTTGTGTTACCTGGTGAGCAGTTTGTGCCAACTTAGGGATCTGACTCAAGGGCACCTCAGGCAGATCGACCCCAAATGTTGCAGGACCTTGTGCAAAAGTACCAATGGAGGACCCCACGCCACATGTCTAAGTATTTAAAAGTCATGCATAAAGCTAACAAATTCTTAAATTATCTTCCGTCCTGCCACTTTGACACATGATGCTTTCTTAACCCTTGGAAGCCCAGGTATAGATTTAGAATTCTTAGACTGTTCAGTGTTCTGTACTGGCCCCCAGCCTCATGGTAGCCCTTGTCTATCTCCTTCCTACCCTCATCCCCTTATTTTTCAGCCCTGGACTCTTGTTTTCACTGTAAGTTGTTTCTCCTTGTTTGTGTGTAAATTCCACAGTGAACACTCCAGGCCCCAGGCCCTAATCCACCCACACAGATGCACCCTTTGCCGCTCCCTGTGCCCAGGTATATGCACTCAAGATGGTGCCTGCCTTCAGGAGTTTAAACCCCCAGAGGGGGGCCACATTTGGCTTAAAAGTGTGTGTGGGGGGTTATCTGAGTAGGAAACTCTAGGTTCCTGATATCTGGGAGAAAGCTAGAGGAGAGACAGAATGGGTCTCTCTAAGGAAGGTCCCCTCTTTGCTGGACTAAATTTTTCCTCTAGGCTGTGTACAGGGTCAGAAATAAATAACTCTTACATCACAGCAGGGCATGTCCATTATCTTCCTATAAATAGCAAATCTTGCTGGATAGCTGAACCTTTGTCCCATTTTTTTTGAAATGTTATGCCCATCAATAGTATTGACAGAAGGAATTATATCAGTTCCATGTGGGAAAGTTGACAGATTAACTCATATGCAAGACTATATTAACCGACTTTAAGGGATCTATCAAAGGGAAAAAATAACAAGAATTAGGACCTCAAATGTATGAACAACTGAGTACCCGCTTTTCACCCCAATCCTGTTCTTAGGGCGTAACATTGTAGATGGAACCAGCTTTGTAAGAATGCTGGCAAGTAACAGATGAATCAAGTCCACTGAGTTGAGGTATCTTCAAAGGAGTAGCTCCTTTAGAAGAACTTGAGAATCCAGATTTAAAAAGAACATTTCATTTCCATTTGCTGTATACCTAAAAGTGAATTTTTATTAAAAGCAGATCACATCGCTTCAGGAAATTCAGAAAACTATATCTAAATACACTGAAGGAAAGATATTCCTCATCAATTTAGATTCTTATAGCCTCATAAAGATAAAATGCAGATGAATCAGTTTAAAGCAGGCCTTCATTAAATTTTAGAATTAGCTTTTGGAATCCCAACTATTGAGGTGTGCAGTGTCTGATTCCTGAGCATTGCGACAAAGCCATGAGCAGATAACGGTAAAGTGCATCGTTGCCAGAAATAACACGGGCTGCCTTTGGTTTGTGTTAATAAAGTATAAGACAACTTAAACTCCAATTTTAATATCATAAATCCACCTCATTATAAATAATCTCAAACTCCCTATGTTATCAGCATTTTCCTGTGTTTCTTTGGTGAGCCTGAAATGTAATTTTCTATTTATGCTTCCAATGTAAATCTCCAATTTCTAGTTGGCCACTCTGGCACTAAGCCTAAGCTCTAATTTATTTCCATCTTTCCTTATTTCTTACATCAAAAGAGACTGTTGGTTTGAATAACAAACATTCAATAGACTTAGACGTGGGGTGGCAGGCGGCACAGGCATTACCTGTTTACCTTTTATTGCCTTCTTTGAATTGGCTTTTCTGGGAACAAAACCAATAAGACATGCTGTTCCTTCATCTAGTTTTTACCCAGGTTATTTATCAGGAGACATTCCTCCCCCCTTCCCTGTTTCAGCAAGGAGTGGCAGCAGGGTGAAGAATTTCAGACTGGAACTAGGCTTCTGACCTGACATTATCATAGGTTATTGTTCTACCAAGTCATGCAGAATTTCATTGTCCTTAAGATTCTGGTTCGGGCTGATAATTGTTTTTGATTCCAGGAGATGCTGCTGCTAACACATTTGTAACCTGTAGGACAACAGTGTGCTGGGAACAAAATGCACCCTGTTTTAGCCTCTTTGAAACTTTGCAAAGGTTCTTCCCCACCTGCCTCCCCTTGCTGTCTTGCACAGTAATTGGCCTAATAAAAGGCAGAAACAAGAATTTATTACACCTTGGGCAGTACTTAAAACAAACTTTATTCTCAGGAACAGCAGTTATGTCTACTTGCTGCTTTATATTTTGATATTTCCTCTAAATACTTAAGTCTGAATATATTCAAAGTCAAATTGCAAATCATTCAATTTCCCTGCTCCTTTCCTGGTTCCCCAGGTTGCCTCTTATGATACTCCATGTAAACACTGTATTTGGAAAGATACATAGATCAGCATCCCTAGAGTCACATGATCACCATCAATCTGTGAAAATAGCATGACTTAAAAATAAAAGTCTCTTAGTACTCTGCCAACAGGCTTTGGCATAATCTTGGCAATCACTTAGATTTTTTTTTTCCTGTTGTAATTTTTCCCAAGTGGAAATAGTCTCATATTTTGCAGAAGTTGTCCAAGCTAGTGAACATCAATCCATCTTCCTGGGTACTAAATTCGTCAGCTGAATGTATTCAGTCCACACAGAAATCAGTAAACTGAGTGTGAAACTGCTTGGTGGCTGCTTCTTTCATCTTAAGAAATTGCAATACAAATTCCTGAAATCGTTTATGCAGGAATTTTTATTCTTTAAATCTTCCAGTGTTAAAGCAACAAGAAAACATTTAGAATGTCCTTTGGTGGAATCTTATTACACTTGTTATATATGTAAACTGATATTCTTTGATGCCAGCACGTTCGTTGCCCTTACAGAGAAATCTCTGCACAATGAAACAAAACAGAACGAAAGAGGACAAAATAAAATGTCAGTCTTTGCTGATTTGAATTAGATACATTAACAGATTGTCTGGTAACACAAATTGGCAATAATACAAAAAATCTACATATTACAGTATTTCAAGAAAAATAACTTCATTTGAATACAAAAGGATAGATACACTTTCTTTTTTCCTATAGCCACTCTTGTATAGTGGATGTGTGCTCGCACTGGACTCAGTGCTGCTAAGATATACAGGGGTATGACTGGCTTGCGCTTTTGGAGGGGGCTGTTACACATGTGCATCACTAACATCGGACAAAGAAATCTTTCAACCAACAAGGGTTACAGAGCAACGTTCACTAAAGCACAGGTTGGAAGGGATTCAGGGACGGAAGCAGGCCAATATGGCAGCTTGTAACAGATTTCCTTATGCCCACAATGCACCTGACAGCAAAGAATGCTATTTGGTTGGTCCACACACTGGGCGGAGTCGTACTAGGGCGCACCACGCTAGAGTAGCCAATGTTTTTAGGTCGGTTGATTTGTTTGTTTTTTGTCTTTCCTGTTTGGGGGTTGTCGCAGCCTTAGCAATCCACAATATGCTCTACAGCTGGCAATGTGATTTGCAGTGATAATATCAACAGCTGCCAACTCCTCTGGAGTCAGAAATTAACAGTCTTGACTCGGATGTGCTGTCCACGGGTGATAAATATGGCTTAGTTCAGTTAGGCCTTCTTAGTTTGTACACTGTCTGAGTGGGGGTGTCTGTATGTGTGTGTTTCCTATGTTAGTAGCAAATGTTTGGGTTGTGTCTGCTTTCCCACGGCACAGGCCCGTCCGGTGTGGCTGGAGGTGACAACTAGAACACCAGGGGGCTGGCGGTTCCCAGCAGCGTGGTCAGCAGCAGCAGCGCTGGGGAGCCGTGCGGGGGCGCACCCTGGCCAGAGTCGGAGCCGCAGCTGCCAGCCTCCTCGCACCGCAGCTTCTCGCAGAGGATGCCCGTGTATGCGGCCGGGCACAGGCAGCGCACGTTGTTGTGGCACGTCCCTCCGTTCTGGCAGTGCAGGAGCTCGTTGTCGCAGACATTCGCTGCAGAATGAGGGGGAAGGTAGGGGTGGGTGGGCGCGGGGAGGAGAAGCAGAATCAATTTAAGTTCATCTGGTACATCATGTTTTCAGCCTAAAAAAAAATCTCTATCGATCTTTGTGCTCCCCCCTCCCCTCCACAAACGAAGCCTGTGACTCCAATTTCCAAACAAATGTAGTTTTCTGCCTTTGTTTTTATCATATTAGTCTTTTTCATATAATATTTTTGCTGCAATCTTGGATGTTATCACTGTCCGTTTGAGGCTATAGAATACAAAATAATGCAATAGTCCTGGTTTGGCAGTATCTTTTCTTCATGGAACTGGGACCTGTTGTGACCTCTTGGGTTTTTAAAGGACAAGTGCCCGATGCCAGAGTGCAGATCTTTGAAACCAGATGAATGGTATTTAAAATGCAAAGCAGTATTCTTAAAATGACCAAAATCCTCTAAGGGGTGGGCCATTCTCTCGGTGCGTGATTCCAGCGCTGCATGCATGAAGACAGAACCCACGGGGAGGCATGGGGATGGGGGGGTGGGGACACGGGGAAAGTAGCATGCACCAGGCAGGCAGCAGCCAGATGGGAAGAGAGAAAGCTTGTTTCATGGGAGGAGTGTGAGGAAAAGCAGTCACATTTGTCCCTGACAGCCTATTAAGGATTTTTATCACCTTGTAAATATGGGAAGTATAGCCCAAGGTTACCTTGATTTCTGGGAATAGTAATAAATGCAGTGGCGAAACCCTGATTACCAAAATTCATTATGTCCATCAATTAACAGAATCAGTTTGAATAAATCAAGACAAGCAACTTCAGAGACTAGAATTCATTCACAGACCCTGTTATGTAACTTTCACCTCTAATAATTTCTTATTTCTTCAAAATTCTGACTAACCTCATTAATTCCATGTCTTCTATTCTTTTAGACAATCACTGTTTCACTGATTTAGCAGAATGTTAAATAGAACCCAGGGAAATTAAAACAACAACAAAGAGTAAAAGAGCCAAGAATATTTCCCAAGCAACATATGCTGCTTAAGCACCCCTCTGGAATGAGAGGTGGGGGACAGAGCAGAAAAAGTAACTTTTTATAAATTGTAACATTTTCCATTTTAAAAAAATGTCATGGTGAAATTTCCCCAGGGATGCCACATGAGTTCAACAACATACTACACACTCATATACATATACCTAATATTAGTATTAAGTGCAAAGTATTAAAACAACTCTACCCTCCAAGGAGTAACTCAATAGAGAATGTTGCCTTGTCCATTAATTATGTTCAACAGTCATGTCAGCTTCAAAAGAAGCTTCTTACACACAAACATGCCAGTGCTTTGTGTGCGAATGAGCTTAGGAAAGATGGTGGTGGATACTCACATGGTGAATAACAGAGTGCCCTAAATAGTCCACTGTTTTACTGCTTTCCTCAACATTTGCTTGGTGACCTCTAACACAGTTGCATAGTGTATTGGAATAATTTTCAAATGTATCCACGCTTGCTATCTGTAAATGTCAGAAGTGACTATTAAGGCCTACTAAATCCTTCAGGCTCCAAATACTGATATGCAACGCAGTGTTCCATGGTTTCTAATGATTATATAAGCTACCTCTTATTGAGTGGCTTAGAAGTCATAATAGTAGAACCACATTATTTTATGAGTCATAGTTAAAAATGTCAAGATCTATAGCTGTGAAGCAAAGTCCACAAGTGTAGAGTGGTTAGCCTCATGGTCAAAACTGACAAAAGCCCTTGTGTTTGGCTTTAGTTAATTTGGAAAGCATATGTAGGTTTTCAGGATTTTATTTTGCTTACACTTGAAGAAATATGTTTAATTGGGGCAACATGGAATAAACAGATCCAGATAACTGTTTTCATCTAAAGTTAAAGATCCTCAGCATTTCTTGTTCCAGGCAGCAGAATGCTGAATGGGATATTTCCTTTCATTTGGGCACTAGAGGTAGGGAAATATCTGTTCCATCAATATCGATAATTGCTTGCCTTGAATAATTGAGAAGAAATCAATAGTTAATTACATATCACTCCCCTTTAGAAAAAAAAAAAGCTATTTTTCTTCTTCTTGGATGTGAATATAAATCAGCTGTTGAACAGAGGTTTCTTTTTTCAAGAAGCTGGTGATTAAGTTAAAATTCAATATTTTTCCTACATTTAAATAATTACCAGTTGATTTTGATAGTTGTGAGAAATTTAATAAATACACTAGGAACAAATATAGCCCAGAATTAGTAATCTCATGAATTGGCAGGATATATTTTCTGTAGGAGATAAATAGAGAAAAATAAAACCTATAATATATTTCATTATTTATAATTCACTATAAAACATATTACATTTGGTCTCTTGATTGTGCTAGTCCTCCAACAAACACAGAACTTTACCATACATACAGTGCTCTCTAACTGTTGAAATCACATGCTAGAAGCACATCTAAACCTAATTAAGGATCTTACCTGATAATTCATGCTCCATCTTCATGTCATTTTGAACCAAAATTGTGGTAGTTAATAAACAACTAGGTGGTTAACAAATATCACTAAGCTCTTTTTCAATATGCTCAACCTTGTACTAGACCCCACAGAGAAAATGAAAGAAATATAAAGCATGATTTCTGCTCTTACGGAGTTTAAATCTGGCTTGGATGATAAAATATCTACAAGAAATGATCTAAGATTAATTTCATTAAAATGCCCTTATCAATTCCATCCAGCTTAATCAATATCTGTTGTATGCCAGGCACCCTGCTATATTTTATGGTTAACTAACTGCCCTAAAGGAGTACATGGTTTGGCAGAAAATAAATGGAAAATAAACAAACACACAAACACACATTATGATACGATATAAAAAAAATCTACAAAAATGTCTTTACAAATTACTAGGGAAACTCACATGATATAAATAATTACTTTTGGGAAGATTAAGGGAGATTATAAAAAAGAGATTGTATTTGAACAAAGGCATTCATCAGGCAGATACTGGTAGAAAGGCCATTATAAGTAGGGAAACTGCATGAGTAAAGGCAAGGAGACGTGAAAGTGTATCATATTGGTTATTAAGCAATTGTCTCTCAACACTAAATCCACCCTTCTGATGTTGAACTCTGCAAGTTGTCTGCTGGATCCCACCAACAGAGGGCACTAGAGGGAGCAGAGAAGGTAGGAGGCATGGAAGATCCTGTTTCCTTGATGCTGTTTGATGGTGCTTCTAACAGTATTGCCCATCAATGGTCCTTCACACCAACAGCAACATGTGGTTCCAGTGTTAAGCTTTATTCATAACCAGCTTCATCTCACCCTTAGAGGTTCCTACACCAGCCTGGAAGCATCCCTTCCCTAGAGGTTTAAGCCTCAGCTCCAAGGAGGTTCTATTCAGCATTTCAGAGGCAGCTGCAGCAGCCAGCCATTATCCCATCTTAAAGGTGCAGGTTTCAGCTCTGTGGGGGTCCCTTTTATCTAAACTTTTACTTTCTGATAGCTCCATCCTCTTTCCTATAATCCCTCAGTCCCAGAGTGATAGATAGTTCCTGCTTACTTAACACAGGAATTACTTCAGTATTCTGTTCTCATTTTAAAATTTCAAATGCTTTTTAAACCATTTGTTTTAATAAATTCTCTCTGTTGAAATACCTAGAAATGGTTTCAGTTTTCTGCCTGAAGCCCAGCTGAAAGACACATTAGTGAAGGATGCATGGACTGGTATGGCTGGATGTTGTGGGAAGTCAGGGACCTCGAACAGAGGGACCGGCTGAAGCCATGGGAAAAGAACATAAATTGTGAAGATTTCATGGACATTTATTAGTTCCCCAAATTAATACTTTTATAATTTCTTGTGCCTGTCTTTACTGCAATCTCTGAACATAAATTGTTAAGATTTCATGGATACATCACTTCCCCAATCAATACTATTGTGATTTCCTATGCCTGTCTTTAATCTCTTAATCCCATCATCTTCATAAGCTAAGGATGAATGTCGCCTCAGGATCCTGTGATGATTGTGTTAACTGTACAAATTGTTTGTAGAGCATGTGCTTTTGAACAATAGGAAATCTGGGCACCTTAAGAACAGGGTAACAGCGATTTTCAGGGAACAAGGGCAATAACCTTAAAGTCTGACTGCCTGTGGGCTGGGCAGAACAGAGCCATATTTCTCTTCTTTCAAAAGCCAATAGGAGAAATATCACTGAGTTCTTTTTCTCAGCAAGGAACATCCCTGAGAAAGAGAATGCGTTCCTAAGGGGATGCCTCTGAAATGGCTGCTTCGGGAACATCTGCCTTTTATGGTTGCAGATAAGGGATGCAATAAGCCCCCAACTCTTGTAGCGCTCCCAGGCCTATTAGGATGAGGAAATTCTCACCTAATAAATTTTGGTCAGACCGGTTGTCTGCTCTCAAACCCTGTCTCCTGATAAGATGTTATCAATGATAATGCATGCCCAAAACTTCATTAGCAATTTTAATTTCGTCTCAGTCCTGTGATCTTGCCCTGCCTCCATTTGCCTTGTGATATTTTACTACCTTGTGAAGCATGTGATCTCTGTGACCCACACCCTATTTGTACACTCCCTCCCTTTTTGAAAATCACTAATAAAAACTTGCTGGTTTTGCAATTTGGCGGGCATCACAGAACCTGCCAACATATGATGTCTTCCCTGGACACCCAGCTTTAAAATTTCTCTCTTTTGTACTCTTTCCCTTTATTTCCCAGACCAGCTGACACTTGGGGAAATAGAAAAGATCCTATGTGAATTATCAGGAGTGATAATTCAGGAATGATGGATGTGCAGAGGGAAAGGCAGATGTGGCCTGATTGTGAAGGCGCCACAGAACACATTGTGGAGTTTAGTAATAAGGAATGGAAAGCTGTCAAAGGCTGAGAAGGAGGGTGGTGTTTAAAAGAGAAAAGGAAGGTGAACCTACAACAGAAAAAGGGCAGACTGGAGGGAATGAGACCATACTTCAGTAGAATGGACTTGGACGAGGTTAGAACAATGGGGAAGGGAAGGAGGGAAAAGATTTGGAGACAGTTTATAGGAATGGATAAGAGACATTCTAAGGTTCCTGTTTGGGGTAGTTAGATGCACAATAAAGAAATTTATTGAGAAACGAAGATAGGAGGAAGAGTTTAGTTAGGAGAGAAATAAATGTTTTTTGGACCTCTTGACTTTGAGAGCTGTCTAGGTTCTTCTGTAGCTGTTCTGTATTAGTTGGAAAACTATTTAATGGAATAGGAGATAGGTCATCCTGGAGACACAAATTTGGAGCTGGGGTGGTGGTGATCATTGTTGCAAAAGATGAAGCAAAAAGAGTAGAAGACCTCATCCTATGAGAATATAGACCAAGTAAAAATGAGGACTGCAGATAGAAAACTGAAGAACATCACCATTTAGGCCACTGGAAGAGAAAGAGCATAAAGAATTCTGAGAAGAAAACAATGTCAAGAAAATGCAGTGATCCTATGAAGGTATGAAATTAACCATAGACATCTTCCTGATGTGAATGACTGTATCTATGAATAGACAAACTGGAAAAGTATGAGAGGAAGGGCACTTTGAGTTGGGCAAATGAAATATGCAAAATAAACATTGCATGTTCTTGCTTGAATCTGTCATAAGGGGTTCTTGAATAATTGGAAAAAGGATTGAAAAATTTTGAAGAATTAACATTTAATGGATGTCTTTGGATGTCAGTCTAAAGTAGTGGTTCTCAACACTGGATGATTTTGCTCCCATGGTTATTTGACAACGTCTGGAGACATTTTTTAGTTGTCACAAGTGGGTAGGGAGGGCAAACTACTGGCCACTGGTGTGTATAGCAAGGCCAGGAATGTTGCTAACATCCTGCAGTATACAGAACAACCCCCTACAATAAAGAATTACTTCTCAATTAATGTAAAAGATAAAATGATAAGGCCTGGGTCAGGGCATCAGTCATAGCAATGAAGATGGGCAGTTGTCCCTGATATATTTTGGGGAAAGTAGAATAAAGAAACTTTGTCATTTCTAGATCAGGAAGATAGTAAGTTTTCACGTGCTGAACTGTGGGAATTAGAGGTGACTCTAAGTACCTGAATTGGAAATATAAGGGTGGATTATCTTCTTCAGGGAGTAAATGCAGGAGATTGGGATCTAAGACAGACCCTTTAGTACTCTTCACAATGAAAGGATGAGAGGAACCAAAAGCACCCCTGTCATGTAATTTGCTTTCATAGAAGCAGTAAAATCAGAGCTTTCAAGAAGCTTTAGAAACCATCTAGATGAGCTGTAGCTAAGAAAGCTGTAGATAAGCAATTGAGAGTAGAACTGGGACTAGAATCCAGGTCTCCTGATTTACAGATTACTGCTCTTCACGTAGAAAAGAGCGATCAGGAGAAATATAGTAAATAATGTTGCACAGTGCCACATTCCATGCTCCTCAAGACATAGCCGACTTTCCCACTTACCAGGGAGACATGAAATAACTCTTATATAGATACTCAGTAGATTTGCCACTGTATTGACTAAGTGCTCTGCTTTCATATCACACTATGACTAGGCAGAGGCCTTTGTTGATAGCATCAATTGTTACTCATTCTAGGGCTTTACCACATTTTGGTGGAGCTCCAAGTACAAATCAGCTCATACAGAAAATAAACCAGAAATACCAATGTCTAGGCTGAAAATGGCAAATATGCCTGCATTTATACTGTCCTTTCTTCTTCCCCTGTACCTAGGAGACTGCTACGGTTTGAACATGTGTTCTCTCTAAAACTCTTGTTGAAATTTACTTGCCACTGTAACAGTATTAAGAAGTGGGGCCTTTAAGAAGTGTTTAAGTCATAAGGGCTCCACCTTCATGAATGGACTAATACTGTTATTTTTGGAGAAGGTTTGTTATCATGGGGTGGGCTGACCCTTTCTTCTTCTCTTTCTCTCTCCGCCCTTCAGTCACAAAATGCCTTCTGCCATGTTATGGGGCAACAAGAAGGCCCTCACAAAATGTGAGCCCCTTGATATTGGACATGTCAGCATCCAGAATTGTGAGTCAATAAAAATTTCTATTCACTATAAATTACCCAGTCTGTGGTATTCTGTTATAATGCATAAGATGGAGTAAGTCAGAAGTATAACTAGTTCATCATGGGACTCTCTTGCACTGAACTTCAAATGCTTCTCAACACAAGGTTCCAGGCACCTACCATGAGTTGATAGTACTGGCATGAGGATAAACACCCATTTACAATCCTGGCATTATCTCATATAATCCTGCATAGAGTTGCAAATTAAAGATCCAAGTGAAAATTTCTACCCAACAGGCATCTTTCAGGGATCACTCTCTTTACTTAGTGCCCTGCTCTGTGGGTTTGCCTCAGACTGAAAACTCTAAAGTTATTCTGTGGGTGTATTCATTTTAAGCATGTCTTAACTCTCTCTTTATTGTTATTGACAGTTTAAGAGTGTCCTATGTCAGTAAACAGAAAGGTTCATTTTAAAATCCCTTATACAACACTTGATCCAGTACTGGATGCAAATAGTTATTTGCTAGACAGAATTCTTTTTGTTATGGTAAAATATGAGCCTTAGATGCCAGAAGAGCTAATACCGCTTTGGTAATAGCTTGACTATATTCTAAAGGATTCCTTTTAGTATTGATAAATATAATCCATTTATGGAGTAACCAATATCACATAATATAATCTCCTGATGTTTTGATATTAGGAATGATTTCAAATAGAGCAACCAAGATAATTTGTGGAATTTGACAGATGAGGTTAGAGTATTAACGTTAGGTTCAAACAGAGTTATGTGGCAAAAAGATGAAGTGTAGAATCCTGGTGGAAAAGCTGAAGTCAGTAAGGTGTTGTAACAGTTCTGATCATAGCTTTAGTAAGCAAGCCACAAGGTAGATAAATAAGCTCTCACAATTGCCATGAGTTTACAAAAACATTTAGAATTTCCACAGTGAAAGAATAAATCAAGCAGTATTTCTTCCTCTCTTACTTCTATTTATGTTTCTTGCACCATCTTGGATGAGGAGCGACACAGGGATATAGCTAAATTATTTAATTCTTTCATTTTTTTTTTGGCGGGTTTCTTGATTGTCACATACATTTCCTCTTCTCAAACTGCAATCTACTGTCAAATGTGACTTACGAGACCTTGATTCCTTTCCCCTCTATGAGTTCTTTCTGGAAGGTATGGAAAAACTGACCACAGATGACTCCTTATGGTGAGAGGGGATTAGCCAGGACTTGGTGTTACCACTTGTTCTATTCTTTTATCTTTTATGAGCTGAAGGATCACTTATTCCCATAAGGTCATGGTGATCCATTACACAACCAAAGGGAAGTTTTCTTTTCTCTGTTTGGGTTTTGTTCAACGTTATACATTTAGGTTCACGCTGTCAGTGAGCTGCTATGCTTGAGCAATGCTGGGCCTGTATTTATAGACTTGAAAGTTTCTCTTTTTGGCTTTGTCTCCTGCACTTCAAGGAATCGATGCAATGTGTTACCATGACAGCTTTTCTTGATGGTTGTATTAATAAAGTGACCTCTACCTTTACCACCTGAAAGAAGCCCAGGATTGCTGAGAGAAAGATGTTCCAAATTGTTCCCATCCTTTTCAAAGAAACATCAAAGAGTGAATAACCTCCACCAAACAGGCTAATAACAAAGGTATGTGTGCTACATTCAGGTCTGATTTAGGCATTCGAGACTGTGTGGCAGGGAGTTGAAGAGCTGTGATTATGACCCATTTATACAGCTTTTACAGTTATTTTGCTAAGTTGTGATATGTGAGATGGAAAACTGAACCTACAGGTTAGCTCCTGGGCGTGGAAGAAACTTTATAGACTGTTATCACTTTTTGTTGTGGTGGTTGGAATTCTAGGTACACTAATTGCATTCCACCCCCACCCCACTACATTTTTTTCCCCTCACTTATGGTCCGGTCTGGCCATGAGGGGTAGTATGGTGCAAAGGGAAAACACATTGGCTAAGAGTCATAAAACTGGAAAACCTGAGATCTAGGTCTGACTAGTCACCCATTTACGACAAGGCCTTGGACATATGATGCAACTACTTCGTGACATTCATTCATACATTTGTCCAACATCCACCCAGGCACTGCTCTAGATGGTGGACATGTCGTGGTAAGCTAGACCCACAATGGAGCTGCACATGAGGGGCTTGTATTCTAGTTGCAGCTATAAAGTTAGGCTACAGGCTATAGGTTTGATGTTGGTATTTCTAAAGTTTTCTCAAATTTCATGATTTGCATGAATATTTTTAATGGAAAGCCTGTCATTTTGAAGGCAAAGTGTTAGGAATCTCTCCTCTTTTTGACCAAATATAGGATGACGGTTGGCCTTGTGTAATAGAGTTCTTGGTGATGACTTAGGTGACTGTTTCTGTTTGATCTGTTTTGGTTCAGTCTTATCTGCTACCCCATGGAACAGGGATAGTTTTTTTCCCTCATATGCGCTAAAAGCATGAGGTGGTATAAAGAGAATTAGGCTCAGATCCTGTGATTCAAGTCTCATCTCTGTAGTTAATGGGCTGGGTGAACTTGAGGAAATCACTTAACCTCTTTGTGCCTTTCTTCACTTCACAAGCGGGATAATAACACTTGTCCTATTTACCCGCCTAATAGTTGTTGGTAGCCTCAAGATGAATTATGTGGAGGTGCTCTAAAAAATATAAAACACAACCTAAGTATACTTTGTTAAAGTTTAATTTCTTCCTCAATCCACCCAGTGCTAGAAGCTGAGGATGGAAGAATGAGGTGCTAATTCCTATCTCTGCCAGAATAATGAATTAAACACTACCTATTCAATTCAAGCTACTTGAAGTATAAAAGGAAGCAAATGTCCTTCCTCAAAGACAGCATCTGTGCATGTCTTCTGCTGGTATGAATCTTGAGGTCAAAACATGCAATTCTCAAATATTTGTATTCAACTACTGCGTATTCTACAAAGCCTTGCAAGGTCACCTTAGAGTGGCAGTGCCCATTTTCTCAAAGACAACTTTTATATTCTCATTCAATGTACATTCTCCTGTATCAATCAGAGCACATAAATAAGTGTTTCCAGAGTAGCAGGGAGGGGCTGAGCTGCAGACCATCAACCTGCATCCACTGCTCCATAGCCCACCTTTTGTCTTTTGCAATGTTGATGGTGTAGGGGACCAGGGGAGGTACAGATGCAAACAACAGACTGAAACCTGGTAGTCATCATGTGAAGACACCCTTGCTTTCCTGCTTTTAATTTACATTCAAGTTTGTCTGTATCCATCTGAAGACAGTGGTACTTTGGTGGCATGACCCTGTGTGACAGCATCCAATGTACTTGGTTTCAGCATAATGAAGCCAAGGGGCAGAGCTGAACTGGCTGTAGGGAACAATGTGGAAGCTATTGGCTGAGTGGTTGGACACATGTAGGTAATCAAGTACAGCAAGTTCTGACCTTAGTGAGCAGCCATTCTATTCTTACTCATCTAATATTAAAGCGCCTGTTATGAGAGTGACACTTTCTCTTGCCAAATCATAGAAAAAACTGCTTAAAACACCATTAAAGAGCCTCACTCATTTAGAAGGAGACTATTCTGCAGTCCACAGTATCCTGGCTAGCATGAAAGAGGTGACGGGTGACTCTGATGCAGGAGCAGAAGGCCCTGCCCAAACATCCCTAAAATTTTTGGCCTTTGCAACCTGAAAAAAGCCTTTGCTGATATTGAGAAGGAATTAATTCACTGAGAATCCTACAAGCTGAAGGCTGGGCACCTCTCCCAAAGTGATCGTTAATGATGTATTGAAATCCTATTTAGGTCGACACCTTCAGACACAGACACAGGCAAGGATCTCCTGAAAATGGTGCTGAAAAGTCACAGACTTTCTCATCAGGTATCAGAAAATGCACTTGTCTAGTTTAATAAGAGTTGCAACCTCTACTCTTAGCTGAAGGTAAAAGATGGAATTCATAGGGAGGCATATTCACACACAATGGCAACACATATCAGGGTAAAAGTCATCCTTTCAAGGTACATGACATTGTGTCAGGATGAAAGGCAGATACAAAATGTTTATCCAATATAATCTCCATAAGTACAGACATGTAACTCTACACGTACCTGTGTAATATAAACCTTAGCAAAAATACTAGAATCAGTTGTACCAAAATGTGAACAGTGTTTATTTATGGCTGGTAGGTTTTCACCTTTATACTTTTCACTCTTTCCAAATTGCCTAGAATATAGTCCTTTGGTGATATTAAAAATGTTAATAAAATAAATTGCTGTTTTTTTTGAGAAATATGTGTCTTTTACTGAGATAATAAAGATAATTCAGTTAAGAAAAGAATCATGTAATTACATTTTATCAAATTTCAGTATTTGTGTTACTAATACATATTTCAGTAGAACTACCGATTATCTCAGAAAAGGCATGTGTTTCTACACAATCCCATAACCATGAAGGGGTCTTAGACCTGATTCCTTGGCTTGCCAATGACTCCACAGCCTCAGATGTGAGTGGAACCATCAGAGCTTCCTGAGTTAAGGGGATCTCCAGCCCATTGGATGGCCATCTTGTTGGTAATTAGTAGAGACCGGTGCTAAATGAGTGGACATTTTTACATTTGTAGATTGAGCCACAGTGACAATTGGCTGAATATCTCACCACCTTTCTAGTAGAGGGGATCAAAGTTGAATTTAAACTAAAAAAAAAACAAACACAACTATTTCATGTAACTTGAGTTTGTGAAGCACTCTAACCTGCTGCCCTTGTATGTACCTGCACTATGTCTTTTACCTGTTTATTGTTGTTATGTCATTAGTATTCAGGCATGGAATAGATGCTAAATAAATAATAAACAAATAGGCCAGGTGTGGTGGCTCATGCCTGCAATCCCAGCACTTTGAGAGGCCAAGGCAGGAGGGTCACTTGAGCTCAGGAATTCAAGACCAGCCAACATGGTCGAACTCTGGCTCTATTAAAAATACCAAAAAATTAGCTGGGCATGGTGGTGCATGCCTGTAGTCTCAGCTACTTGGGAGGCTGGAGCAGGAGAATTGCTTAAACATGGGATACAGAGGTTACCTGGGAGGTTGAAGCAGCAGAATCGCTTGAACCTGGGAGATGGAGGTTGCAATGAGCCAACATTGGGCCAATGCACTCCAGCCTGGGAGACAGAGTGAGACTCTTGACTCAAAAAATACAATACAATAAAATAAGATAAAATAAAATACATAAAATTTTGTTGTCTACCTGTTTCTGAATGGTGGATGTCTACCTATTCTTAGTAGCTAGCTAGCTAAATGGGAAAATAGATAGAAAGCTTACAGGTTGGAGACGAGGAAGTGGAAGGGATTTTTCCTTGCCGGCTTCCCAGTTTCCGGGAAGTAGAAAATAAGGCTCTCTGCTGAGCATGAGGAGGCAGAGGTAGGGTGGATCTTGAAGGGAGAGGTGAAGTATTTGGCAGGGAATGAGAGAGGAAGCTAACTAGGAACACATGGAAAACTTGCTGAGAAGCTTTGACATGCCAACTCAGGTTAGATACTATGATTGTCAAAGATTCCCATACACATGATTTTATAATGGAAATATTAATAGGAAGAGAATCGTGACTTGTATTAAGTCATTCTTCATGATACAATATACACCTGGGGAAAGGATGGAAGAGAGGAGAAGCAGCAAGGGTGACTGGAGTTTTGAAATAAGAGATCAGGAACATTCCTTTCATTTCTTTTTTTTTTTTTTTTTTTTTTTTTGAGATGGCGTTTTGATCCTGTCACCAAGGCTGGAGTGTAGTGGCATCATATCGGCTCACTGCATCCTCCGCCTCCCAAGATTCAAGCCATTCTCCTGCTTCAGCCTCCTGAGTAGCTGGGATTACAGGCGCACACCACCACGCCCAGCTAATTTTTGTAGATTTAGTAGAGACGGGGTTTCACCGTGTTGGTCAGGCTGGTCTTGAACTCCTGACCTCATGATCCGCCTGCCTTGGCCTCCCAAAGTGCTGGGATTACAGGCATGAGCCATTGAGCCCAGTCTTCCTTTCATTTTTCGTTAAGCAAAATGTATTAGCTCTCATTATAATCTGGGCATTGTTAGTAATAGAAAGGTGAAAACAACATGGCCCTGAGGACCTGAAGGATCTCATTGACATTTTTTTTTTTTTTTAATTGTGAAGGTGATTAGTTAACTCTGGAACATAGGGTAAAGGAAAATCCACATGGAGCTGTTCTTTGTGGGAGTACAGCAGAGGTGAGAGACCATTATGGGAACACAGAAGAACTCTAGTAAAAGGATTTGGTGTTCTTTGAAATGATGTTGGAATTATGAAAGACAATCTTTCCAACCCCATACAGTGCTAAAGACAAATTTTTAAAACATTCTACATTCTGGCTAGGAGGTGGGAAAATACTACAGGACTTTGATATCCCAGCATTAAGAAATGCAAGTATCTGCAGCTGAAAGGAGATAATTGTGTCATTAATTCAAATACGCGTTTTTTTAAAGGCAGAATTTCAATGCCTTTGAGCACTTTGTAAAGCTAAAATATAATTTGAGGTTCCTGTTTGTCAAGCTATAGCCAAATGTCTCCTTAGAGACTTAATTTTTCCTATATATACTTGGCAGGAGTGTTCTAAATATGGTCTAAGCCCTCTTAGGATTTTTAAACAGCAGGGATATTTAAGTATGAAAAATAGCTACTGAAATCACACAGCAGTAACTTTTCTTAATGATTTTTTTTTTTTCCAGGGAATCACTGTAATTCACTCTTGTCTGCTGTGGCATTGCTGTCACCATAACCACCCCCTGACAATGTCAAACCAAGTCTTAGGAGGTGATTTTATAATGTCAGGATGAAACAAAGCCATTTTCCTGTTAATGCCAATGTCAAGGCAAAATGAATTGGTGTCAATAAATTCAAGGTGAGGAAAACAACATTATGGAATCACGAGAAGGTGCAAAATGATGACAGGAGTCATTTAGGGATGCCTGATTCCAAATAAAAATGACTGCTAATTTTCAAAAGTATATTTGCTACTGCACTGGAGACCAAACATTTAAATTTCCTAAAATACATTAGCAAGGCTAAGAAAGGACAAAGAGGTTAAGATTATAGACAAGTCCTAAGCATACCTTTTCCATGAAGTTGATGCTGACTATTGTAACTCACACCATCTTTTCCACTTACAAATTCCTGAGACACTCAACATTTGAACCCCAACATTTAGTACTTAATCTTTTACTGTGGTGGTGTCCAAAAGTCTGGATTTGAATACTGAGATTACCACGCATGGCTCTGCAATCTGGATTTCTGAGCCTCTATTTCTTCATCTGTAAAAGAGGCCACTTCACAGGGCTGTTGTGAACATGAGAGGTCATTCAACTCAATGATTATTATTAAGTGCTTTGTAAGTGCCAGGCACTGCTCAAAGTCCTACAATAAAAGACAGACTGTCAGAGTCACAGAAATGGTAATTGTTAATATAGGTTCATGCTTTTTATGTCTCATTAGGTAATGAAGTTTCACATAGTGCATATTCCTGTGTTTTCTAGTTCACTTTTATCATTAGCAAGTTCTAGCTTAATGAATACTTGTCAATTGAAAAAAAAATTATCTTTCACTCCTACAATTTCTTGGATGAATCAATAGCTGCTTACCTGTTGAAAAGATCTATTTGTTCATTTTTTTTTAATGATGAGAAAAATAAACAAGAGCCCTTATTAAAAGAAAGAAAACATTTAGGTAAAGACAGCGATGTCAGACAAGCTCATGAGTAACATTAAGTAATTCTGTGCAGTATAACTTTTACTAAAACCAAGCTTCAAACATGAGGCAGAAAGGGATGTACTGAGTTCTTTCCTCATATCCAAAGAAATCCTTTCTTAATTGGTTAAGAAAAAGGTATTTGGGTGAGAACAGATCTGCTTAGTGGATCTGAAAAAGTAGGAAATGAAGTCATTACAGGCATGCAGGAGGGTATTTTACAACTTTTCTGAGAAGAGCAAGGCTGTTGTGTCTCAGGAGAGAGGTGAGCTACTTAAACCAAAATCAGAGTCTGGCAAAAAATGTGTGGAAGCTATGCCTTCAGGGACTTTCAGATCCAGCAGCAGAAAGAAAAAAAATTATGAATTGGTTTGGATACAATTGGGAGGCTATGCATGGTATTTAAAAGACAGGGAAAAGATGTTAGAGCTTCTCTTTGAAGCAGACTAAGACACACCCAGGTTAGATTAAGCAGTGATGAAAAAAGACTTGGGTGGACTCGTTAAAGACTAATCATGTGACGTGCTTTAAAATATCTTGTCCTAACACATTTTACTTTCCTCGATATTTCTTACTCTATTTTCTGAAGATATGTACTTTTATATGAATAGGGAGTTATTCTAGAATAAAAGCTCCATGAAGATAAGAATTTTGACTGCTTTCTACATTGCTGTGTGTGCAATGCCTAGAACAGCGCTTGATAACAAACTGTACTCAGTGAATATGAGTATTTTGAGTGAATGAATAAATGAATTTCATAGAAAAAAAATGACATATTCCATATCCATTGCTTCCTCTTTACTTCTAAAATAGCTTCTCAACTGTGTCTATTCTATATCCCGTAAATTAAATTGCACAGACATGCTACAGCCAGATGGGGCTTCCTCACAAAGTGTTGACACAATACTTCTCACTCATTCTCTCCCTCACAATCTTCCATGGCTCCCCACTGCTAACTGCAAATACTGTAGTCAGGACCTCCCACAGTGTGTTCAGGATCTCCCCATCATGTGCTTTTACTCCACAACAGAAAATGTCTACTCCTGGATCATATACTCACTGTCTTAAACATACATACCTCCTTCCTGACGCACATATGCATACACGCACAATTAAAATTAACAAGTTATAATTAAAAGACCAGAAACATTTACATCTGTTATCTAATTGAATATATCTAATAATCTGGCAGATAGGTTTTATTGTTATTAGTATTACTTCAATTTTATGGGAGACCTGTGGATCTTACGTAAGTCCCCCTGGCGACTGAGCAGCAGAGGCAGGATCACAGCTGAAGTCTTTCTGTTGGCAAAGCACTGTCCATGCTCTTTCCGGTCCCTGGACTGCCGCATGCCTGCCCCTGTAGAGGTGTCTCTGTTCTAGATATGTCCTTCCCTAAACTCTCCACACATTCTTTAAGGTCTTGCTCATGGACAACCCCCACCATGGAAATTTAGTAGCCTTCGGATACTATCTTTACTTTGAAGCCTTATGGCAGATGATCATGATAAAGATATAGACATAGATAGAAACGTAAGCTTTATTTGACTCTGCAACATCTACAACAAACACTCTTTTTCCATGTGCATTTCTTGTCTCCTCAACTAAAACACAAGCAATCTGAGGGCAGGTCATTGTCTTGCACCTCCTCTCATTGTCCACACAGAACAGTATGGTGCATGACAGAGCAGGCCATGTACAAGCACTATTCCTTAAAGGTAGCAGACACCTCTTTCATCTTTATAGCCTCAGATATCTATTTTATGTTTGAATCCTATGTATCTGTTTTTTTTTCTTTTTCTGGTACCTAACAGGGGATTCTCAATGATTTCTTTTCCAATGATGATTTTTCACATGACTTCTGCATTTCTAAGGTCATGGAAGGATTCAATCATTCCTGAAACTGTAATTGGAAATAACCTGGGTTTTCATTAACGCCTCCAAGTACTGGTTTCAAAAAAGTCCCTTCGCTAGCAGTTTTTAAAACTTTGCACTTCTGTTTCTTGTATTGTGGTGAGAAGAGCAGTAGAGGGAGACAAAGAGGACAGAGAAGGAGAGGGAGTGTGGGGTTGGGCCGACCTGGCGACAAATGCCACATAAGCCTATGGAGAGACACGAGGCCTGCCATTCCCGGTGGGCATCTCAGCTCCGCTTGTTTAGGGGTAGGGATCACGTTTAAAATTTAAAACCTTCAAAGTCTTAAACTAAAACTGTATCTTGGATTTAGCTTCTTGTATCAGAGTGATGAATGAATCTCACGGACTTCCCATAAAAAGGTGCAGGAGGGTGGAAGGCAGATTCTCCACCTATTGCACTCCCATTACCATTGGAACTTGGCCTGAGGCTGAAGCTAAGACCCTGCAGGGACAAACACTTTCCTTGTCACTGGATTCGCTGCTGCTTGGTATGCTGTGTGGCCTCACTTGGATCACTTTATCTGGTTTTATCTTCCAGGGTTCTAATTGTTTTTCACTTGTTCCAGGCAAGCCTCTTGGTTAATCTAAAGTTCTTTGCTCCCATTCACCCTTTGTTCTGTGGGTTCCTGCTACCTGTCACTGCTGCACTAGCCCCTTCATATATGTCTGAGTTACTCATTTCCATGCTGGGCTTGCTTTTTACACCCCAGGCCCCAACTAGGCAAATCTTTTGAACATCCCTTTAGCCTATCAGGATCTGTTTCAGGCTGGTCTCTGTCCTGTTTAATCGGGCAATTCTTTTGTGCTAATGATGTGACTGATTATAAATCTTTACGCTTGTCAAATCTACCTATAAAGTTTAAATACTGTAGTCTAAAGGCCAAGGCTACGGCTGGCCTGGCTTTAAGAAGACAAAGCAAGGCAATTTATTCACAGATTGCAAAGAAAGAAAAGATTCACAAGGTGGGAAATAAAGGTTTTCTGAGGGTGTAAAGCTGATGCCCCTATTTATGTTAACTAAAGGGGAAGAAACACACAACTCAAAGGATATTGAATTAAGGACAAGGTCATTACAGCAGACTTGAATACTGAAGCCTTCACCCTAACTGCCACTAATTGCTTTTAATTTTTAGTAAATGATTACTAGATGCCTCCTTTTTGTATAGTCTAGGAAATAAATGATATATTTTTAAAATAACCTCCCAAATCCACCAAATGAAAATGTATCTAAAAGTGAATACATTGCATTTTTCTGTATTGTGGGCACATGCTGATTTTTAGGGTCACTGTTGATATGAAGAAGAAACAAGGATTATCATTTAGTAAACATATGGAAATGACTCCTAAGGACATAATCAGGGTTCTTGTCTTGTATAGACAGGTGAGTAAACTGAAAATAAATCTTACAAGCCACAAGTACATTTTGGTTCTCAATAATTTTCTGATAAAAACTCTTACATTTTCTTTTGATGTAATAAATAGCTAAAAATGCTTTAGTTAATATTATAGATTATTCATTTTCTATTTTAAATTTATTGCTTTATTTTCTGGGAACAAGTGAAAAAAAAAAGGTTATTACGGAATGAAATTGTGTCTTATTTTTTCTAGCATTACATAACTAATAAGACAAAAATTTTGACAATTCAGCCAGTAAAGAATTACACCAAAATCTTAAGAAAAATGGAGTTTTATTACCAAGTTATAAACAACATGATATAGATTGAGTTTACAATGCTAACATCAATAGATCCTTAACTATATTGACAAGAGCAATAAAGTGAGAATAATGGGAAAGATTGGATGACCACATGAAAAAAGAAAGGGTTTTCAGTGATTTCCAACCTTTATCAGTTAATTTCCAAAGAAGCATATAACGAATTCATGTTGATGATGAGTACTTGCCCAATGACATCCAAATGCATGATCAATACATGCTAACTAGACTAGGAATCTATCACAGAACATTCCTAATTGGAAGTTAGTCAAGGTGCAATGAAAATCTGAGCTGACATGAGGAAAGGGAGGGGAGAAACCTAATTTCCTGGTTTGTTTGATAATGTAGCTAAGAGTCCATTGGAGGTAGGCTGGTATAATTTGTCTCTTCCCTACTGTATGGAGAAATTGCAAGGACTGTGGAGTCACACAGATCTACAGTCCCATCTTGCATCCTCAACTCATTAGCTGTGGGGCGTTGGCAAAGCAAGTAACCTCCCTGAGTCTTGGCTTCTGTATCTATAAAACAGGCACAGCATGTTTTCACTATAAGACAGTTTTGAAGATGAGAATAGGTACCAACAAATAAAAATCCTACCAACAAATGGTAACTCTGTTGATTACAGAGAGGTCTAAATGAGATATATATGAAACATCTGGCAAATAGTAAGAACTTCTTAAATGTTAGTTCCTTTTCTCCTTAGAAGAGATATTTAAAAACAACAACAAAAAACCTCTACATTGTTTGGCTTCCTGTTTGGGAAATTAAAGGAAAAGCACATGTTGATATGCCATTTAATGTATCACATTTGGTGGTGGAGGTTGAGGTTTAAATTAAAACAGGATAATAATAATAACAAAAGCAAACATCTATTTATTGAGCACTTGGTTTGGTATCAGGCATTTTTCTAAGTGCTTTTCGTGTACTGGTTAATCCTTTTAACAATCTTACAGGAAAAGAACTTTTAAGAGTTTGACAGGTGAAGAAACCAGGACTTGAGGAGGGTAAATAATCTCTCTAAGGTCACACAGGTAGTGGGTAGAAGAGCCTGTATCCCACCCAATTCTGTGAGCTTAATCACTTTGCTATTTTGCCTGATTGTTCTGTTCTGTTCGAGGTCTACATGCTGGAATGCTGTGACTGCTACTACTTTTGCCCTTGTTTCTTTCTTCACCAAACAGAAACTGGTAGGAACCATTATACAAGGCATCCATGTGACAAGGGCAATAGAAAACAGAAAAAGTTCATCCCTGCTTCAGATCACCTGAAAATTTAGATTTAACACTTTTTCAGCAAAGGCAGGCAGAGACTATGACAGATCCCAAATCCATCTATTTTCATTACTTGCGTTGCTCCTAATGGTCCAAGCCACTAACACCCCTTACCTGGTCTACTGTAATCTTGCTAATTACAAACCTTTCCCTTTCCTTCTTGCCTCTGCTTGCAATCCATTGTCCACAAAGTAGCCAGTGTTATTTTTTAATTTAAACTCCTACGTCATGGCACTCCTCTGCTCAAGGCCCAGTGCACTTGGAATAGAATCCTCGTCTCTAGACCAGGCACAGTGGCTCACACCTGTAATCCCAGCACTTTGGGAGGCCGAGGTGGGTGGTTCACGAGGTCAGGAGATTGAGAACATCCTGGCCAACATAGTGAAACCCTGTCTCTGCCAAAATACAATAAATTAGCTGGGTGAGGTGCACACACCTGTAGTTCCAGCTACTCAGGAGGCTGAGGCAGGGGAATCGCTTGAACCCGGGAGGCGGAGGTTGCAGTGAGCTGAGACTGTGCCATTCCAGCCTGGCGACAGAGCAAGACTCCACCTCAAAAAAAAAAAAAAAAAAAAAAAAAAAAAAAAAGAATCCACATCTCTAGTGTTGGCCTTCAAGGATGGGTGACCTGGTGTTTATCTCCCTCTTCGCATCTCAGACCACCTCTCCCTCATCAGCACCCTCCAGCCGTACTTGCTTCCTTCCATTTTCTGAACTGGCCTAGCTCCTTCCTGCCTTTCAGCTTTTGCAGGAGGTGTTTCCTCTGCCTGGAACACTCTTCTTCCAGAAATTTCCATGGTGGGCTCTCCTTAACACTTGGGTCTCAGAGGAAGCTCTCCCTTCTCAGAAAGACCTTCAATGACTATGCAGTCTACAGCGGTCTTTGCTCACTGTTTATTTCCTTCCCTGTTTTCCATGTGCCTCCCACCAGTGTATGAGCTCCTTGAGAGCAGGGTCTATGTATGTCTTCTGACCACAGTATACTCAATATCCAGAGCAGTGGCTGGTATAGAATTCACGCTTGTTACACATGTATTGAATAAATTAAAGCCTTCTCCGTCTTGTTTCACCCAGCACCCATCCTTTAAGGGCCTAAAAATAGGGTAGGGATAATGGATTTTGTGGAGGCTGTCCTGGCTGGGATGGATTTTAATTGCTCTCTTACCCTAGGATTAGATAAACTCTTCTGGCCTTCTGGGCTCTAAGACCCAGTGATAACTATTGAACACCATTAGCAGCTCAGTACACTGGGCTGCCAGACCCTCTAGAGTTAAATATCTCAGGATGTGTCACAGCAGTGTTGTTTTATGCAGCCTTGCTCCAGGGGAATATTATGCACATGGCAATCCAGCAGCAAATTCCCCTCAGAGAAAAGATCATTCCTCGTGATGGATGGACAGTTTCCAGCATCAGTTTTCACAGCTAGGCTACCTCCTAGTTTCGAGTTTGGTATAAAAGTGAAAGCTGAAGGATGTACTGCTGTCAAAAAAAGAAGCTATCAAATAATTACAGCTCTTATTTCAAAGAGCAGCCTCTTTCCCTGGCAGTGCAGCCAAGTTGCTGGGAATATAAATATTCGTAAGAAGTCAATATTAAACCATGGGCCATAGAGGAAATAATTTCATTTCCTAAATAGAAAACTATTGGATTTCTTTGTGAGATTTAATTGCCTAAGTTTTTCCAAAGTGTAAAATCTGTCCTGCCTGGTAAAATATTATCTGTGAGGGCTCAGAAGGAAAGCTGAGGAGAAATGAGCTCACCTCTTTCTGACAATAAGAGCAGAGGAACGACGTCATGGTAAATGAGGCTACTAAAGACCCGGGAGTGCACTCATGATGAACTGTCAGCTCAGCACTGTGCGGGGCATGGTTTGATGGCTTTGCACTGGGGCATGAGCTGAGTTTCATGAAGCTCACAACGAGAACCCAGACTAGCCATCTGTGACTCTGAAACTCTGCCCCTGATGAAACGGGCCTTAGCCTGCATGCTCATTGTACTGAGAACTGTTTTCTAGAGGTTTTCCTTTCCTGACAAAGCAAATTATTTTCTAATCTTATCTTAATATTTTAAAGAAAGGGAAAAGAACAAAGTGAGAAATTAGGAGGAAGAAAAAGAGAGCCACAATTGCACTTTTATACTTCAAAAATTCATTTGCTCTCCCTGAGTGTACATCGGGCTAATTGGAAAAGCTAGGGATACTGAATCGTGATTTAAATTTCCCCACTAGAAAATCCACAAGCAAATCATTTGCCCTAGGAGTACCCGGCTGGTTCCATCTTATAATGCTGCTGTGAACGCTTGTGTTAAAACAGTCCAAAACCATGTATTGGGACAGCTAGTTTGAGCAACGTTCTAGGTTGAAGTGCTCTATTCCAAAGGTGTTTTAACAAACTCTCTCCCGCTGGCTTCCTGCTAGCATCAATGCATAATAAATTTTTTCAGGAGAAATCAGTGGTGATGCTGCTAAGTCCTCCCCTCACCTGTAAAGAATCATTAATTTTGACTGAAAATAATTCCAAATGACTTGAATGAATAGAAATAACCTCAAATTGAACTGAAAATACATTTTTTTTTCTTTTGGCAACTTTTTATTTTTTACCCCTGCCTTTTTTCCTCCTCCATCTTCTCTTTCCGTTCTTTAGGCTGACATCTCTGTATACCGGCAAGGGTATTTTCAAAGACTCTCCAACAGCTGTGAATGCAGAGAATGAGATCTTCTGAAAGTATGTATTCTATTTTGAGGCTGAAGAATAGCATAACCTGAAGCTAGTGGCCTTTATGTTAGGAAAGCAAAACAAAACACAACAGAACCTGAGTTTTACAAAGGATATATGAATAAAGTTATCCTAGGTTTAGGACTCAAATAAAATTAAAGGCAGTTTCTGTCTCTCTCTTTTTGAACAATATGCTTATATATCTTTGCAAAGTTACAAAAGAGGAAAAGCAGTGGATTACTTTAACTTTTTCCTCTTTGATATACTTCAAGTAATAATAGATAGTGTGAATCTAAGCTATATCAAAATCCAGTAATGCCATTTTTCAGTGGTAAAAGATAATGATTAAAGTAAAATAAAATAAAAAACAATACATATGGAAAATGACTTTAAAACAGCATCTGTTCAATGTCCTAAACTGTTTTGATCCCTTCTGAGATTGTAGGAAGTAGAACAAAACTAGGAAAACATTAAGTTATATTCCTTATCAGAGAATAATGTTTCCGATTTGAAAAAGGAAGTTCACATCCAGAAAATAAGACTCCACATACAGAAAAACCATAGAAATTTTCATGACAAATTTGGTCCACCAGTTTTTGGTATGCAAAAATGTTATGCCAAGGAACTATCATATGGAAAGCAGTAATTATGGAATTATGGTAATGGTAATTAATGGTAAGACATTACATGTTTTTCTTCGTCTTTTCCTGAGTTGTTCAGCTTCAGAAAGGCCATCAGGCTAATTTTCGAATAATTGTTTCATGAATATTGTTAATCTGTGGATTAACTGAATTTGCAGGACTTTAAAAAGGAAGCAGTGCACACTTTGCTCATTTCTGTCCATGTCTCAAATGATACCTATTTTTTAGTTTTAAGCCAGATGGTCAATGAAGGCACCGACCTCAGTAATAGCCAATGTAATTACCTACTTTATTTTCACTGAAATTCAAAATTCATTGAAAATAATTTTGCCTCTCAGTTTATTTATGGTGAAAAGTGCTTTTTACCTTTTGAACTTTAAGACTACTGGGCTAAATTTAATGGCTAGAGATCTCCTTTAATCGCCTCTAATGACTTCAGAGTAGGCTGGAGTTAAATTTAAAATGATATAGAGTTCTTTTGCTTCCTCCAGATTGGCAGTTCCTAATTTTAGAAGATTGCCACTGGAGTAGTATAACAGTGGAACTAATGTGTCATCCCCATTAATCTGACTAACAGATTTAAAGTAAGGGGATTCTGGATCAGCTTTTTATTGTTCTGTGTGTTTTAATATTTGACATTAGGCATATGGTGAATTACACTTCCAAACTTTTAGATGCGAACATGTTGGAATTGAATATATCTGCACTTGGGCTATTAGAGGAAATGAGAGCAACTTTTAATGGGAAACAGCCTTTTACTCTAACATGATGGCTAAAAACACACCATGCTGAGGACGGGCTCATTCTCTAATATCTCTAACTAAGGAATCTGGGATATGCAAATTAAAAAACGTCTTCAGAAAAATTTCCTTACAGTACTCATAACACAAAAAGCTCCCCAAAATTTATGTTCTTTTTCTTAGATGTTATGGCAAAGTATTAGATTCATAATTTTCTAATACATTAGGAGGCAAACGCATCCCCACACTACAAACTCATAAGTCTACTGGCGTAAATAATTTATTCCAGCGGCTTATGTATGATTCAAACTGTAATATTTATAAAAGAATGTGGCAATTTTCTTGTTATAAAAAACTTAATGAAAAATAAATTATTATTAAAAATGCATAAGATTTTCTAGATCATTAATGAAAGGAAAACAATCCCACTCCCAAAAAAATCTATTTGTCTTAGAGCATTACATGAATATCGGATAGACACATGCATGTTATAATTTAGCATGATATGAAACTATATTCCAAAGTTCTATATTAATTGAGCATGACACAATCAACATAACTGTGTTGGGTGAATGCTCATATCTGTATATCTATAGCATTGAGCACACTGCCATGCACATGGGTAAATGTAAAAGGTGCAAATGGAATTCTAATGCCTTGCCTCTAGACTTTTCCAAATATGTACTGCTCTTCTAAGCTGAAGTATTAGATTGGGGATTTAGTATCAAAACAGCCAGAAATTCGTACTACAAAATAAGCTGAATGATAGGTGTATGGTGTTTTCTTTGTATTTGGATGATGCCTATTGGCTTCTATTTCTCTCCAAGAGTGATTTCCTAATGAATTGGGACAATTCTATATTTTTACACCTAATGCAGCACAGAGAAGTTTGCATTGGCCAGGCAAGCTTGAGGTTTGAGATTTGTGTTTTCTTCAGATAATATAACCTAGATGTGCTAGTTGTTAGAATCGTGATAGAATAAAAAGGAAGCCATTTCCTACATGTGTGGATGGTGTTGTATGTTTCATTTCTGCAGAAGAATTATTAATTCATCAGTATATTAATTTATATGACACCACACTCCAAATGTATAATTCCATGGCTCTAAGACCCGGCATTCCAGTATGGCCTTATGGAGAAAGATTTTATGGCAGAGTGTCAGATAGTAACGGTCCCTCTAAGCACGAATGTCATCTAGCTTGGGGACTGAGGTCTTGCATCACGTTACATTAGCAACAATATTGCATTGCATAGCCAGACAAAGGTCTTTGTAGACAAACATGAAGCCAAATGGAACCACTAGCTCTGGCTTCCCTACTTGCTACCCAATACTTTAATCTACTTTCAGAATCAAGTATTAAATAAGATGTAGTGTGGAATCTGCGGCCACATCAGAGGCTATTCTAAAATCCAGCTAGGAGTACTGATAAGCAAGCAGGCCTACCAAGGGTTCTACTTGCTTCTAGTGGGAGCTCTGAGAGAGGCATGGCTGATATATCTGAGTGAGAGTGATCCTCCAATACTACAGTCTCTGGGATTAGGCATGGACTCACGAGAGACTCCAAAATCAGATAGCGTGAGACAGAACTTGCTCATGCTGTGTACAAACCCCACTCTCTCTTCAAAAGATTAAAAGTAGGAATGTAGACATCTTCTTGGGATGCAAGGGCCTTCATCTTGTTAAAGCCAGCTGGCTCACAGTCAGGTGAGCCTGTGGCTTATCAGACTAGAGATGGAGGGTGTCAATGTTTCCTATGCATCACTTTATTATCTGACTACTCACTTTAAAAAGATCCATCCATGAAATTTAAAGCCCTAAGTGATTCCAGGATGCTTTTCACTGCTCCTTCATGGCCTTTGTCTTTCATTGCTCATCCCTCTCAGCATGTGATGGTTTTCTGTTTCTAAGATGAAATGACCTGCCTCCCATCATCCTGGGTCACTGTGTTATGACCTGGGGGATTTTTCTATCCCTTCTCGAAATGGGCGCATCCTTTCAAACCTCTTCAGGGATTATTTCATGGCACCTCTCCATGTTTTCAAAGATCCTGTTTTTAGCATGTGCAGCCACTATATCGAGCTATCTTTACTTTTCCTCATGCACCATTCTAGAAGGAATGACAGGCACAGGACATGGAGCTGAGACAGGGTGTCTGCCACTGGCAGCTAATGATTTGATGATGAAGAGAATTCTTGCCATTCCTGTCTCCCGGGCAACAGAGGCAGCCTGACCATGTAGCACTGACACGACAGCATGAAAGTCGCTACCACAGTAAAAGGCTCATCCACGTATTGTTCTTGCCACACTCTCCGATGCTGTCACCTCATTTCACAGAAATAGCTGCAGTACAACAGCAGTTACCTTCCATCTCACCACAGAGCTGTGGAGTAGAGTCACTTTGTGGTTGCCCTGCCTGTCTGAGAATATTGGGCTCTCAGAGTGAGTCAGGCATGTATTACTTTTTACACACACTAATACAGCTGTTGAAGAAGAACAAACCTGCTGCTTTAGAAAAGATGGGCACCTTCCTGCTTCCAGCATCCAACCCTCAGGTTCACTTGATCCTGAGTGCCACATTAGGCTACTGGACAACACTGTGCATAATGACTTTTTATTGCTTTTAAAAGTCACTATGGGCTGGGCGTGGTGGCTCACGCCTGTAATCCCAGCACTTTGGGAGGCCGAGACGGGCGGATCACTGGAGGTCAGGAGTTCGACACCAGCCTGACCAACATGGTGAAACTCTGTCTCTACTAAAAATACAAAAATTAGCCGGGCATGGTGGCACACGCCTGTAATCCCAGCTACTTGGGAGGCTGAGGCAGGAGAATCTCTTGAACCTGGGAGGTGGAGGTTGCAATGAGCTGAGATCGCCCCACTGTACTCCAGCCTGGGCGAGAAAAGCAAATCTCAGTCTAAAAAAAAAAAAAAAAGTCATCATGTAAGGGACTAACATTCAAGAATCTTCCTCATTCTTGCCCCTGCTTCCCTACAAGGCTTACCACAGAGCTGGCACAGCACTGTGCTCGCATGTAGCACCTGAACGATGAATGTATGTTTGTGTGGGCTGGAAGGGAAGAGAGCTGGGTTTGAGCCTCATTTCTCTTCTAAATTCCTGACCTCAAATGTGCATCACCTCTGTAAGCCTTGGTTTCCTTATCTGTAAGATGCAAAATGTGATATCTTCTATTATAGGGATATTGCATAGATTAAATAAAATGATGCGAAGAGCCTGCCATGATAATGATGTTGGAATAAGGTTACTTCTTTTTCATATGTGATCCAGTGACTAAATATATGATAGCTATTTATGCATGCTATTTTCTCCTTTGGGTATTAATTTGTGAAGTGACATGGGGTCTGCTAATTGGGCCACAGTTTGATGTTTATTTATCTAAAGTTTTGACAGGTTTGAGGAATTGGTCAGAGTGTTTGTTTGTTTTTTGTTTTTTTTAAGTAAAAAGACACAGGATATTTGGCTTGAATTGCATCTTTTGCATCCTTGGAATGACAGCCCGTTCTTTCCGTTAATGTCTTAGGCCTATGAGAATATGTAGGGACTATGTCTCAGCAGTGTCTACTTTATGGTAGGGTCTCTTCTATGCATGCAAGTAAACACTGTCCTTGTGAGTTGGTAATCTGAGTATAACTTGCTCGTGCAAAGTATGTATGGGTGCAATAGTTGTTGATTCTGAGAAATAAATTCACTGCACACAGAGGGCAGTGAACAAACATTTGTTCCTGATAGATGATAAAGAGATAGAAAGAATTGGTAAGCCTTGTCAGTCGCTGCTTGTTTTTATCCAGAAGTCTCTTTCTCTGTTGTGCGGTATTGTTTGTATTTACCAACACTCCCATTAATGAGTACTAAGGGCTGTTTTCATTTCACTGAAAGCAAACTGATCCTGTAGCTGGGCTGTGGTCCAATATTAGAACACTGCAAGTTCCTATTACTCTCCTGGTTCTAAAGGAGGGTTGGGCTTAAGATGGGTTTATTTTGGACCCATCACAGTGAGTTGGTGTGGCATGTGGGGCAAGGAATCAAATCTGTATTTTGATTTTATAATAGCTCTATCAGCTACTAGTTGTTTGCTTTGAGCATATTAAATTCTCTGAGACTCGGTTTCCTCATCTATAAAATGAGTATATTAGCACTTCTTTGCAGGGTTATTGGAAGAATAAATAAAGTAACATGTGTGAAATGTCCAAGCATACTGATGGCACAAAGTGTATTTATTACTGAAAAAAATTTAAATTTAGTTTAATTTATAAAGTGGTTACAACATGAGAGTTTTTATGTGTAAGAGTCTAGCCCACTTCCCTACATGGTATCCATTTTCCTCTTTATTAAAGTCATGGCAGTTTGAAAAGAAAGACATAGTCAGCAGGAAAATCTTAAGTACATTGTAGAAAAAAATCCAGGCTTACGCTGGACTGAAGAAACCCCCTGGGAGGCTTTGGTCATGATCTCTATTCATATTTTCAAACACACTCTTCAGTAAGTAATGCATACTCTTGTAGCTGGAAACTAGACACCTGCTGAGGGAAAGAAAAGATCCCCAGTGAACTACTGTCTTCTCTTAAAAGGAAATGTCTTTGTAGTGTCCTTTTTGACTGTCAGTTTCTGGATAAAGTCTTAGATGAAAATCCATATCCTAGAGGAACATTATTTTCTGTACTAGTGTTAAAGCTGGAGCTAGGAATAGGTAGTGCTTTGCCTTCTTGATGAAAAAGAAGTAAAAGACTTCTTTTGCCTCCACATTTATTAACAAACTTGAAGTTTACTGTGCTGCTTTACAAAATAATAAAATTCTACTTTGAAGTCAGACACAAGAGAAAATTCTTTCTTTCACTAAAACAAAGGATTAATGCTGACCACGGTTGAGACACTGAACAGTCTCAGTGCCACTGAACAGTCAGGAAAGTGAGCCACAGTCAATGGAGGATCCATACTCCACCTCAGCATACTCAGAGGGGAGTATTTAGGAATCCTGAGTGATGCTGGGGGCCTCAGGCACTCTCTAGAAGTTAGTCACCTCCTTAGGGCCAAGGGAAGAGACCAGGGATTGTCACGTACCTCCTCAGTGAAGGACGGACTTTCAATTCTTTATACTTCTACTCCCCTTTTGTTTTAGTCCATTTCGTGTTGTTATAACAGAATACCTGAGACTGGGTGATTTATAAAGAAAGGAATTTTATTTAGCTCATGGTTCTCAGGGCTGGGAAGTTCAAGGGCATGATGCTGGTTTCTGGCAAGGTATTCCTGCTTCATTGTATCATGGCAGAGAAGGCCAAAGGAGAAGCAGACACTTGGAAAGAAAGAAAACCCAAGGGGCATCCTGCTTTTATACCAACCCATTATCAAGGTAACTAATCCATTCCCATGAGAATTAATCCAGTCTCACCATAGGAGAACTCACTAACTACCACTAGAATGCGCTAGTAGCCATTCATGAGGGATCGACCCCAGTGACCCAAACACCTCCCCATAGGCTCCACTTCCCAATACTACCATGGTGGGGGTCAAATTTCAATACAAGTTTCTGTGGGGACAAACTCAAACTATATTTATACCATAGTGCCATTGAATTTCAGAGTTTTAAGGAATCCATAGTAAGTGTACTGTTCACCATCCAAGACTTCCCATGTTTCCTTGATGGACACACATAATTTACTGCTTTGTCAAATACTCTGTAAAAACCAACATTTATGATCAGAATTTCCATATACAGGTTTAATGACTCATTGACAGATGCAAATCCTTCCCAGCACTTCATCAAGGTTATCTACCACCACTTGATTATAGTAGAGTAATATCAGTAATAGCCATAATTTATGGAGATTATTTTACTGCAGGTGTTGTGCTTAGTAGTGTACAGGCATTTCATTTAATTCCATAACAACCCCAATTAGGTGTAATAATATTTTTTAGAGAAGCGAAATCTTAGGTCAGAGAAGTTATATAATTTTCTCAACAAGACACACTTAGTAAGTGGCAGAGCCAGGATTCAAACCACTATATAAGAGACAGCTACTCAGCTGGAATAGACCTTAGAGTTTTCGGTTGCCTTTCACAACCAGAGCCATTAGAAGTTCTCTAAGTACTCTGGACAGGAAACTCGGTTTCACTCTACGATTTCACATGTTTTACTACAATCTCAAGTTTAGCAACATCCTTAAAGCATGGGCTGTGTTAAACTTGTTTTGTATCTTATATGGTACCTATGATGTTGCAGGATTCAAACAGTCAATACATGTTTGGTTACTGATTAATGAATCCCTCAAACCAAGGTCTCTCTTCCTGCCATACTCCTTCAGAGTGGTATTCTTACACTGTTTCTCTCTCTCCTGAGGATCCTTCAATCACCATCTAGCTGCAACGACTAGTATATTCATGTCAAAACATAAAATAATACACTGATATAGTGTGTAGGAGGACAGCACTTTACAAATGCAGACTAAACCAAGATGACTGACCCCCTGGCAATGAGTCCATGCAGTGTGCTGCTGATGACAGTCACACAGTCTCTTTACTCTTTGGAGGTTATGTTTCCTTCTCATTTTTACATTTTGGGTTAATGGTGTTAGAGCTGCAGAAGTATTAACTCATCCTCTGTTCCTCAGTGCCTTTTGGTTTACTAGGAAAATTCAGCCTTACTTTTTCAAGGGCAGTCTGACATGTGGTGAAATTGTTAATCATACTATTTTTAAAAAATATTTTTACAGGAATAAACAACCTTATTCTCTTCAAAGTTAGAGTCTCAATTTTAGTCTTTCTAGCATAAGAAGAGAAACCTTAACTTTGCTGAAAAATAGCACGTAGCATGAACTTGCTAAGAATAGCCAAATAACCCCATGGAAAGCCCCCCGAGGAGTTCTAGAAAAAAATAAAATAAAATAAAATAAAAAGGGAACTGAGGAACTGAGTGCTTGTTTCAGACATACAAACCCCTAAGGGTATTAACAGTCAAGCTGATAATAGTCAAGTCTCCAATAGGTCTGATGGTGACTCTGTGAATTGTGACTGCCCAGTAATCACTCCTGGATAACTGGTTTCTGCCCAGGTAGAGAACCCCATCTAGTTTTTGGTCTGTTTAGGGGTCACCATAATTTAAGACCCCTCCAGTAGGCAGGTATTTTAGCATTACAGGGTAATATCCAGGATTTAGGATGATCCTAAAATTGATGAAGAATTGCTGCTGAGGTTAGGATGAATTCACTGAATACAATTTATCACAGGTTGCTTTATTTTCCTATTTGGAACCTGCAAGACTAAATGGCATTGATTTTGGACAAAATCTTAACTTAAAATTCACGTTTACAGACGGGAATTAGTATATGAAATGACCACACAAAAAGTCATAATAGGTATTAAATCTCATAATTTTGTAGCCGCCTTCTTTTTTTTTTTTTTTTTCTGGGAAGGAGCCCAGAGGATTATCATAGCTTTCATTTTTATTATGTCATTCATTTGTAACTTGATTTCTTAAATTTGTTGATCCATTCTTCACCATTTTCAATGAAACTCTGAGGGTGGGTACCATCATTTATACTTTTATTATCTCACTGTGTGCCCATACTCTGATAGAAACTGGGTTAAACATTTTAATTCATTGTGTAATTTAATTCTCACGGATAGTGATGTGAGTCCAATTCTTATCTTCATTTTACATGCACAAACTGAGGCTGAGGCTGCATTTTTCAACACTAAATATTTGTGTGTGCAACAATAACAGACATATACCGCTAGCTGATTCTATAAGAACTTAGGCACATTAGCTTAGGTTGCAAATACTACATTTGGTTTCATTATTTTTAAAATTCTGTCATTGTCCAAAATGTTCTTACTTCTTTATCCCAAGTCTTTAAAAATTAACAGGTGTTAATATATTTTTCTAGTTCTATTCACTTTTAAAAACATAACTGAACATAACTGAACATAAACAGGAATTCTTGAAGAAATAGGATAAAGCTATCAGTAGGAATAAAGCAGTCATACATTTTTATTTATACCTACTTGCTTTCTCCCTGTCTAGAAATATTTTATCAAGACAAGTATGCAATGAAGAAGTTGGTTTTAAAAAATGGTAATTGGGAACCTGGTAAAATATATTTTAGTGCAATGCTAATCATGTGTGTCAAGATAAAGGAAATTAAGGTAGCTTAAGTTTTCAGTTCTCTTCAGAAAAATCAATTATAAAGCAGTTACGCTGCTGACACTAAACAATAAATCCCTGGATTTAGTTAATAAAAAAAGCTTCTACTTTTTGAAGGTTTTTTTTTTTTTTTAAAATCCAGCAGAAGAAGCTCATAACATTGATTTTTGAGAGAGAGAGAGAGAGAGAGAGAAAAAAAAAAAAGACTCTTTAAGTCAGGTATTTTTAAATCCAGACATATTCTTGGTCTTAGCCTGTTGGGATCAGAAATCACTGACCATCTAGGGAACATGTCTTTATAAAGCTTCCCACAGTCTGCAATGCTCTTGGCATTAGTTACCTTGAAGTCTAACTAGGAGTGGCACACTGGAGGCCAGCTTGCATCTCACTTGGGGTTCTGAATATCTTGAGTCAATTCACGGCTGGATTAAATCTCTCTGAGAATGTATAATTGCTAAATATGTTGTCCTCAATCCTGGTCGCAGGTTATCATCACCTAGGGAGTTTTGTAAAATACAGATGCCTGGGGTCCACCCCCAGAGAATCACACTTAAGAAGGTTGGAGTGGGGCCAGTGATTACTATTTCATTTCAATCTCAATTAACCTTTATAGAGTCACTGAGATGTTCCCTGTCTTGTCACTTTCTAGTTTTGGATGATTAGGATCTTGCTGTCATTCTTTCCCTTTTGTTCTTATAAAACCAATGACACAAAGGTTAGCCACGGAGAAAGAAAGTTTTTCAACAAGTACAGTTCTGCTCATCTCTTTTCAAATGAGCAATTAATAATTCATAACAATTAAACTGAGTTATGAGTTTCTTTTTCAATACGTTTCCAAACATGAATAGATTAAATGGTAATTGCCATCAAATTTTATGTTCTGTTTCATGTGCTCAATAAAAATTTATCTTTTGGAGCTCACTTTCTATTTCCTTTTGATATATTCATAACCAAATGCAATATACTATATTAAAATATTTATTATTAACCTATCAAATATTAACCACTTTTAAATGGTAGGGATGAAAGAAAACAAACAGGCTACTTGTTTAAGTTTTCATGATTTTTCTTATTTTAATATGATTTGGATTTGTAGAATACATAAAAATGGATGCCATGAGATACTATATGAGTTCCTGCCCCTTATATAAAATTTTCCAAGGTATATGTATGCCCTTGATTTCCCAGCCACCGTTATTCTATAAACTCAAAGTGATAAAAAGCAACAACAAACCCCCTTGGGCTTAAGAGTCAGTTTATCCTAAGTTAAAACTTTCATTTATTATCTTGTCCTCTGCTTCTCAAACTTCACTGTGCATATGAATCACCTGGAGATCTTATTAAAATGCAGATCAGTCAGTCTGCAGGTGGGTCTGTGAATCTGCGTTTCCAACAAATTCCCAAGTGATGCTGAGGATACCCACTGAGGGATCAGACTTTCAAGCTGCAAGGATCTACATAACTTTGTGCAGATTACTTAAGCCTCTGTGGGCCTCAGTCCATTCATCATCTGTTAAATGGGGATAACTGCCAATGGGGTTTATAATTGGCAGACTATAAATGGCTTGGCATAGTGCCTGGCACATGACAAGCATATAATTAATAGTGTCCATTGTCATCGCTATTACATATTAATAAGGAGAGGTAATGTATGACTTAAATGAGTGGCTAAACCAGAACATTGTTAAGGTTCCTGCTCAGATATAAAATTCTACGGTTATAAGTCAGAGATAACTATGATCAGAAAAGCAAGCTAGAAAAGTGGTACTAGAAGTCAATCGTCTCAGATTTTGACAAGAGAAAGGTACTGTTAGACTGGAGACCCCTCTTGAACCGTGGCCCTTGGATGGCAGGAATCCCATTTATCTTTTGGTGCCAAAACTTAGCACAATGTCTGGCATGTACTAGGACTTTAATATTTGTTAAACAAATGATTTGTGAATTAATGAATGAAAATAGAAGTGAATGCATGATTGAATAAAAAGGTAAATGCTTTGGGCAACCTGTTAGCCAGGCCAGTTTGCCAGGAAGGATAATTTAAAAGATTTAGCAAGGCTGTGTTAAGAAGCTCCTTCTATCACCTTGACTAAATTAAATTCAGTAACCAAAGATGAAACAAAGGCATAGTTTTCTGTAGAGTACAGTATGATCTCATCTCATTTGTTGTATTTAAAAGGACATATTGAACATAGTTGATTGAACCATGTTTTATTAGATGTTTCTATCAAGTGAAGCACAAACTCCTCCATGCCAAGACCCTGGACTGTCTTTATTAAAATTGTTACTTCAGAAATTTCGAGGCCTGATTTAACTATATGGAATTAATACATCATGTCTGTATGTAGTTTAGCATCCTTGTTGCAAAATCAGCAACTTTAATTTTTCATTTAATTAGAACAAGGATGTAATATCTCAGGAAAGACTTAATAGTATACCCAAAAACCTTCCATCTGGTGAGCCAGCAACACCATAGAGAGTGCAGTGATCGTGGCCTCTGACATTACATCACTAATAAATTGTCAAGTTATCCTGATAACAAGCTCTTCTGTAAACTCCCAAACTTTGTCTTTTTGCATTCAAAATCTGTGGGAACATTGTAGTTGTCCATATTATTGATTTTCATGATAAGGAATATGGGTTAACACACACGCTAAGTCCATTGGGTCAACAATACTAATTGAAAAGAGGCCTAAATGTATGTCTTAAAAATAAAATCAATATTTTGTCATTTTTATAGTGTTTTATCTCTGAGACATATGTCCATTTCCCCAGAAGAGTTGTAGTTTAGAAAAAAAATCTGTAATATGTATTGTTAATCCTACACTTTTGCAGAATAAGGGAAAGAATATTGTTAAAAATATATCTTAGCAATTGTCTCCATTTAAAAATGAACATCCAGCAATGTCTGGATGATCTTGACTACTAACCAGTCAAAGATTAAGGTGGAGGCAGAGCAGATGAACTGTGTGTAAGTCTAAATGTCCATGTGCATACAGTATGTGCTTATATTGGAATTTACATCAAGACAATCATTTGCTCTGTATTTATGAAGGCCTTTTCTCCCCTCCTTGTAGCAATGGATAACTGAAGGATGGGATGAAAAGCATATATGCATTTTAACAGTGATGGGTTATGACATTATTCCTGTGGGTAATCCAGAATCTCTCGGGTTCAATGGGCTCAATCACACTGAAAAGAGAGTTGGGCAGAAATGGTAGGGGTTCACATTCACAGCACTGTCATGCACTGTGTTCAGAATAATTGTCTCTGATACTAAAAGGCAACAGTAAAAACCTACATTCTGAACATGTTCTGTATGTATTTTTTCCTGTGAACATGGTATTATAACCTGATATTATTACTGTAATTGTCTCTAAATAGAGCTTCTTGCTGATATTCAAGGTGACGGGTTGTTCCTGCAGAATACAACTGAATGATTCCTTATACCAACATGAGCAATCCCGATCACATTATGGCCACCCTGACTTCTCTTTCATTAGTTGCTGATTGTACTAAATTGATGCTAAATTGGCTCGGCTGGCTCTTCAAGCCTTTAAACAGATGGCACTGACTATGTCTATGATCTTGTCCTGGAAATTATATGGTCAAAGCCCTCACATTTCTGGGAACCCTAACATTTTTCTTAAGATCAGTTAGGGCCTTGTAAATAAGAACCAGTTAGTTCAACTTCCTGTGATACCCATGTCAAGCCAGAGGACACATTTTAATGAAATGTGTTTCTTTTATGTTCTTTCCTGCCTTCTGCTTCACATTCTTTATTTAACAGGTCCTCTGTTTCTTCATCTTGAATTGCTGTCTGAGTTTGGAATAAATCAAACTGTGATCTGCAAGCCCAATGCAGCCTGCTTCCTGTGTACAGTGGTCTAGGAACTAAGGATGGTTTTTACCTTTTTTAAATGACTGAAACAAAATCAAAAGGAGAATATTTCTTGACACATGAAAATTACATGAAATTCAAATTTCAGCGTCCATAAAAAAAGTTTTACAGGAACACAGCTATACTGTTTCATTTTAGCATCGTCTATGGCAGTAAAATAGCAGAGTTGAGTAGCTGTAACAGAGACTGTATGGCCTACGGGGCCTAAAATTGTTGCCATCTGGCCCATTACAGAATGAATTTGCTGACCCCTGGAGTAAATTATCAAAGCTTCTGTCTCCATCTGCAAAGTAAAAGTGACAAAATCCTATAAAATGCCATTTGATTAACAATAAATATTCACTAGTGACTGGTGTGCCACTTAACAGGTATTTGAGTTGATGGAATTATCCTCTTTAAACCTCAGTTTTGTCATCTATAAAATAAGGAAAATAATCTCCTGTGGAATGAGATAATGTTCCTGACACATACAACAAAGGGCTCAATAAGTAACACTTTTTATTATTTTAAAATAATAATAATTCTTTACTAGAAGTAAGTCTATACGTAAACTGATGGGACCATTTGTAAGATTTCAGGATTACAGAATTTCAGTCCAAGAAGGAACTTTGCAATATCCAAGCTCTCTCTAGGATTTCACAGAAGGAAATTCAAAGGCTGATGTTGGAGCAAACATTCTTTGGAGAGGTGGTGGAGTTACACCCAGAATAAGACCCCGACTCCAAATCTAAGGCTCCTTTTCACCTCATTGTATTGAGTCCTAGAATTTAGTTTTCAGGAACCCTCTCATCATAGTCTATCTGTGACTCCTCTTCCCCAGGATTCTGTTCCACTTGGGGGTGAGAACTTGCCCTTGTTTAACTGAAATATTTATTCTGCAAGTTTCAAGTAGGATGACCCTTTTGCAATTGGGCTGATTTTCACATTTAGACACTATCTTTATATATGTAGCTTTAGAAAATTTTGAAATATTTTTCTCACACTCACTCACACATACACTCATTAGTGTGTAAAGAATGGCCCAAGGTGAAACTCCATTTATGTACTTATGTAAGAAGAGAGCTTCACATATTGTATTACCACTTGGCCTTCTTATCATCTTATTATCAGGTAGGATCAGGCTGTTGCTTTGATTCTCAGCTACTAGCAGATAAAACTGTGCCTGCATTTTTCCATGAGCACTAGCATTTCACACACCTTTTACTGTCAAGCTTCGGTGGTTCTCTGGTGTGAAATGGTGGAGTTTGGGCATACATGTCCTTCTCCATTTTCTCTTTAAATGAAGGGGGAAATTAACATGGATTGTCAAGTAAATATGAAAAGTTGCCCACCCAGGACAAAGTGGAGGCCCCTCTCTGAGCTGAGCACAGGATGGCCAAATAATAGGCAAGCCTCAGAATGCCAGCAAGTTCCTGGAATTGCTGTCTGGTATGTCCACTGTCTGCATTGCCCTAGGCTAAGCTTCAGCAATTCAGGAGCTGTGGGTTTTGAATGTATTTAGGATATGATGCTACTGTGAAGTACATTCAGAACAACTCACTGCTTTCAAGCCAGCTCCATCAGTATACGCATTTTGTGTTTGCTCTGAATGGAGCCATTAGCGTGTGGAGAGTTAAAGTTCTTTCCACAGCAGAAGCCCGGACTCTCCATGCTCAGGGGTAGCATCAGGTCCCAGATGTTTTAGAGGTCTGTGGGCTTTTGCGAACAATCCCAAATTAAATTTACATTAAGAATCAAGGGAAAATAAGAACTGCATCTGGATGCAATGGCTATTAGGAAGACTGAGTGGTGTGGCATCTTCCTGCTGAATCAAGAGAAATTTCACAACTGGGGGCAACCCTGGGGTTTGCTCTTCTAGCAGACAAAATGATCCTTTTTTGCCCCCAGGAGTACTACCAGCTTATTTGTAATTCCTGCAAATTGCCACTTTCTATCTTCTGTCTTTCTAACATTTTCCTTTTTAAATTGCCTCTGGGAGGCTCCTACTGGTTCTGTTTAAAGAGCACTTCCTTCCCACCCTTAGGAGTTGTACCACAGTAACATCAAGTGCCTTGCTCTGAGTATTTATATTTCATCACCCTTATGTATGTGGTGCTTAGCAAGGGAAACGATGCTGTGTTCAAGGTGCTATTGGAAACTAATGAAACTAAGGAAATTAAAAACTTGGATTCAGTGACGCCATTCATTTTATTGATGAGACCAACTTGTAGTGATAGAGATTGATAGAGATGTGAGGGCCAAATGAGGGAAATCATATGTCTAGCAACTACAGATGCTCTGCAGCATCACAGACAAATCCTTGTTTAAGCGGCATGCTGCCTGTCAATGAATTCAAAGTGTGAGGTCAACTGGTGAAATGTGAACTGGACATTTTAATGTAACACGACAAATAGGAAGAGACAGCAACTAGAAGCAATTGAAAAATTACAAGTTAGGCGCAAGGTATTTGTCTAGGGAGGTATAATCTTCATCTCACAGATGCAATTGGAAGCATCATCTTAATACCTTCAGGATCACAAGTTGTCAGGACTGTAGTAGTTAATCCCCTCCAAAAACAAAAAAAGAAAAAAAAAAGAGGAAAAAAGAAAACCTCCTGGACTATAGTAATAGAAGAGTTTGATAGGAACCAATTAATCCCTAGAATAAAAGGAATTATTTAAGTCTCTAGTTTCTGATTTTTGGAAACCAGAAGTGAGGACTGAGAATATGGCTAGTGGGAAGTATGAGAGTCTGAGATCGGTGGGTTAAGAAAGATGAGTGTGTAGGGGACAGCTGAGTGATCAAACTGTGGTTCTTACTAGCAACTGAGGTGGGCACCTTTACGATGCCTCCCCTCTGCTGCATGAGTGTGGTCTGACGTTAAAGCTGGAAAGTTGAAGAGGCCCTAAGGAGTTTTCACTCAGCTTCTTATTTAAGCCAAATTCTCCAGAAAGCATCACTGATAGGAGCCTATTCAACTTCTATTGGAACTTCTCCAGAGTCTGGGGAAGTTGTCATTACTCAATGCACCTACTACATTCTCAGACACCTAGAAAGTCTAACTGTTGGAAAATGCTAAATTGAAACCCATCTCCATTAGTTATGGTCCCTGTTCTATCTTCCTGAACCACATCTACTTGTTAGCCCTCCAAACACTGGCTGACATCTGTAACATATGTTATCAAGCTGCTTCAACGCTGTTTCATATGAAAAAACTTTCATCAAAGAAGGGACTCTCTTACATCACTGTCTGCAATGCTAGAAAGCTGTTTCCAAGGACTGGCCCCTTGATGTGGGCTGCTCAGTTCATGTTTTAGTGGGACTATAACCTCCTTTGATCTTTGTTCAGCCTGAAATTGTTTGCTCCTTTGCCACTTATATAATATACTGTTGTCTAAAATTGAGCTTTAATGTAAGCTAACATCTTTACATTTTTGTCATTTGAACTATGTCGACACAGCCCTATGCCAGCTGCATTTTTGCAAATTATTTAGCCTAAATTTGCAACACAGTGTAGGGACTCAAATAATGTTCATCAAAACGTCAGAAGAAAAAGCCTTTGATAGTCAAGTTGGTTAATGTAGAAATTTCTCATTTTTTTCTAGGTAGTCTATTGGGAATTTATGCTTTCATTTTTAATAAAAGTGATTATTTGTATGTGTATGTGCTTATGTGCACACCCATTTTTAAAGAGGTCTAACATCCTACCTTTTTCCCCCAGGAATATTTTGAATTTTTCTTAATGTTTAAAACAATATCTCTTAGATTTTTTTTTTTTTTTCTTGAGAAGGAGTCTCGCTCTGTTGCCCAGGCTGGGGTGCAGTGGCCGGATCTCAGCTCACTGCAAGCTCCGCCTCCTGGGTTTACTCCATTCTCCTGCCTCAGCCGCCCGAGTAGCTGGGACTACAGGCACCCGCCACCTAGCCCAGCTAGATTTTTGTATTTTTAGTAGAGACGGGGTTTCACCGTGTTAGCCAGGATGGTCTTGATTTCCTGACCTTGTGATTCGCTCGTCTCAGCCTCCCAAAGTGCTGGGATTACAGGCTTGAGCCACCGCGCCCGGTCATCTCTTAGATTTTTAATAGTGTTTGCTCCCTTATGTGACAATGCCTTCTCCATGTTACCAACAAGTGGTAGTTCCCCAGAGTGCTTCTTCCACTCTTAAAGAAATTCTCATTAATGCAAGTCAACCGTTCTACCAGAACAAATCTTTTAGCAGAACTCCTGATATTTGAATTCCCCCATTTTGGAAGATAGAATACTTAAATTTTCTAATTTTCCTCTGAACAATGTATCCTCTAACTAGTCTAGTGGTCTACAATATGCTCTCACAATACTTTTGTTATACAGTCCTTGGTCTTGACTGAAACATATTTCACTATCTCTACCTTGTAATGCACAATGCACATCTATACCTGCTTGACATACATTACTCCTCTTAAATCCTTTTATGTATTTCTTTTGAATATGTTTTACCATTGCATATCTTTATCCCCAGCATGAGTTGCATTCCGTCTTCATAACACCTGCATATTTATCTCTGGCATGAAATGTTGACATTCTTGATTATTATTATGATAAGCACAATACAATGTGTTCTGAAAGATGTCTACATCCTAATCCCCAGAACCTCTTACCTCACTTGGCAAAAGAGACTTTATAGATGTGATTACATTAAAGATCTTGAAAAGGAGAGATTATCCGAGATTACACGTGTGGACCCAATCTACTCACATGGTTCCTTAAAAATGGAAAGCCTTTCCCACTTGTGGTGAGAGAAGGATGTGATCTGTCGTCACCTTGCTATGGTACTTTGGTTTTTATTTCCTATAGCTCTGGTATCTTCCAAAATCATAACATTAACTGATATCACCAAATCTTTTGACTTTCACTTAAATAAGCAGACTATGAATTCTTCTGAAAGTACCATTAGTATTCACTCAAGTTAACAATTGGTGGCTTTAATAAACCCTGCAGGATATTCCCATGTGTCTTACATACATCCTCCAGGAAGACAACATATCTTCTCACCAGTCACATTAGTTCTACAAGTGGCTATTTCCACTCTCCCAAACTGAAAAGTCACAAATCTCCTTTACGTCCAGTTTCTTTGGTGCTGATAACAACTATTTAGTTACTTCCCAATACATGTTAACCCATCATATTTTATATAAAGCATGGAATGCTGCTTCCTATGTAGAAGGTTCAATTTTATTCTCTGGAACCTAGCTATTGCCTCTTCTCTGATTTCAAAAGGGTCATTTAAAACTTTTTTTCTTTCTTTCCAATGTTTCATTTTTCTATTGGGCAACCTCAACACTAATTTTGATTCTGCCAGGCCTCCTTAAAATCTTATTATTTCTGTTTTCTTTTCTAGGTTATTCGTTCTGTGCTGTCTAAAGACCATTCATTCTAGTGGTTTATAAGTGTTTCACCTTTTAATTCAGAGCGACTTGCCTACATTTACACAGTACATAATTGGTGGCCTTTCAAGCAGAAAGTTTGCTGGTGAGCCTGGAGTTTTTAAAATGTTCCTAGCTCAAACCCCATAATTGCTTTGGGGTCAGCTTTGCTTCACTCTCTTGAATCAGTCTTGTCTCTAACCAGGAGGCTTTTTAGAAGCCCCCAGGTCAACAGTTTGATTCTTCAATAGTGGCCGAATTTGCTGCAAGTTCTGCAATAACATTGCATGAAAGCTTTTGAACATGAATTCTTGCCTAGTTCTGTGGCATATCCACATGTGCTTGGAAGTAGTAATAATAATTGAGTGCTTACTATGTACTATGAGGTTCACATTCATTATTGTATTTGAACCTTCACAATTACTATATGTGTTAGGTCATATTATTACCCCATTTTAGATGAAACACCAGGCTTAGACGGTCGAAGTAATTTCCTCTTAGTCTTGCAGGTCATAAGAAGTGGAGATGGAATTCAGACCCTGGTCTGTATGAATCCAGAGTCTACTCAAGCATAGTCACTTTTTCTATTCACAGAATATAGGCAACAGTGTCAGTTGCTGAATCCCTTTTTTAAATCTTCTGTTCCCAAACCCAAGTCCTTTTGGATCACAATTCCACATGGCTCCTTTTGATAATCCTCTGGGAGGACTGGAACCTTGGGCCTGGGTCCCTTGGACTCTTCTTGATATCTCCTACTGCCTCCCTGGCAGTGCCTACCTAAATGTCTGCTTACTTTCAGCTCATCACTGCAATACCACTGTCAGCCCTACTCTCCCACTGGTTTTCTGCTTGGCGTTGATTTCGTGTTGCCAGGTTAATAGCTCTTCTACTAATACTGTGGCCAAATCCAAGGATGGGTTCAACTCAGGGCAAGTGGAAGTCGGGGTGAGCAGTGGGAGAGAGGAAAGGGAGACAGGGATGCACTCGAGGGGCATTTTTGAGTGCATTCATGTGTGTGAGGACAGGAACCAAATGAAAACAAAAAGTACATATCAACCTTCCAGCACCAACTAATCAGAATGTACATCAACTATAATCCTGGAGCAGGTGCTAGTGGCATGCTACTGTGACACGCGTTACCCCGTTATTGCTGATCTTTGGTGACAGCCCAAGAGATCCCAGGGGAAGGCACTTCAGAATCTTGGTGAAGTAGCCATTTACTAACTGACAGAAGAATTTCTATATTTTAACATAGAATACCAGCCCTATGTGGGCGGGTCTAAGAGAAGGAAGAAAGATTTCAGAGTGAGAAAAATCTCCTATGTTCTCAAAGGTGCGTTTGGATGATGTTAAATTTATATATCAAATCTAATTTCAACCCATTCCATTCCTTTCTTTACTTAGTAGCTAGAATAATCTTTTTAAAAACAAATCTGTTCCTTTCATTTCTCTGCTTAAAACCATATGATGGAACCCATATCTTCTTCATATGAGGATTCCCATTTTCTTCCCCGACAACATAAAATGACTTAGTTTGGGATTCATGAAACCACATAATCTAGTCTCTGGATGCTGTTTAACATCTCCCCTTACTCCCAACATATGTGTATGCTCACACACACACACGCACACACACACACGTTCTGGAACACAGTGTGTTATCTCAATCACCTTTACCCAAGCAAGATTCCTATCCTGGAAAGCTCCACTGATCCTTTAGTGCTTAACTACGTGTCACTTCTCATGGAAGCCTTACTCCCCATGTTGGACTTCACCAATAAATAACATGTACATTCCTCTTATTGAGCTCTGATTACCTTCTATCATAATTGTTAGGCCTCTCACTTGGAGGTGAATTCCATGTCCACATGTCCTCCCTCTTTTCATCCTTCTGTGCCCTACCATTAGCCCAGTGCCTGAGTCATGGTAGGTACTCAACACATACTCAAAAGAATAAATGCATTTTCTCTCATCATCTCAGTGATCTATGTAACAAATATGTGAGGTTCTGGAACTGAGGCACAGAGGGTTTTATGATTTGTATGTGGTAGAGTAAGGCTTAAATTCAGTCTTTTGATTCCAGAAGGGAAACGTTGGTGACAATATCATATCTTTTACATTACTCCAATAATTAATACAGAAAAATTGGGTTAGGTCCATTTTGAGATGCGTTTTCCCAAAGCAGGATTTATTTATTTTCCTCTCCCAAGTCTTATGCTGAGTACACTCCAGCAACCCATTCTTTAGGTCCTGCTTCCTCAGGAGCTTTATTTGAGATCTCTTTGAGAAGTGTGTCTTAATTACAAAGTCTCCTTATTCTTTATGCCTTGAGTCTTGGTGCTGGTTTTGATTTTTCCTTTGCCTATTGCCCTTCTCCTCTCCTGACTATTGGCCTGCTCTAGGCCTTGAGGTCTAGCTGTGCCATGATTGATAGCTTCCCTCTGAGCCCTGACACTTGACAGGGTTGCTGGGATCCACCAACTCTCCCAGGCACTAAGGACTAGCACTTTCTGGAAAACAACAGCACGCAAAACTTTTAAACCATGGCTTTATCTAGGCCTTATGTGCAGGTGTGCAGCCTGACTTCTGACTATTTGACTGTCTTTCAGTGTTCCTCTCCAGCAAGGATGGAGACCTTAGTCCCCAGTTCCTGGATCCCATTCTAACCTTGGCCTGCTCAATGCCAAAATTTCACCTTATTGCCAGAACTCATTGCTGCCCATGGCATTTCATTTTAGATTTACGTTACTTAGAAGTATGGCTGCCAGATAACTATGTATTCCATAAGTAACAGAGAGAACATTCTATAATATGCTATAGAAAATGGAGCTACATAGTTATTATAGAATTCGTCATACAGAATTTATTTTATAGAGTACAAAAGTTGCTATTACTACTGCATTATATAAATAATATATAGTTTTCTATAGAAATTGGCTTTAGATGATTCCTGCATGCTGACATTTGTTTCAAGTGAAAAGTAAGCAAAAATAACTGGGGCTGTGCTGTCCAATATGGTAGACACATGTGGCTATTAAGCCTTACAGTATGGCCAGCCCTCACTGACATTTTCTGCAAGTATAAAATGCACATCTGACTTCAAAGACAATAAAAAACATGAAAAATATAGCCTTAATAATTTTGATAGTAGTTATATATTGAAAAATAGTATCATATAATTTGAGCTAAATATAATAGTTATTAAAATTAATTTCTCTTATTTCTTTTTACTTTTTTAATGTGGAAAACAAAAGCATCTCAAATTACATATGTGGCTAGCTTGATTTTCTATTGAATCACACTGTTACACAGGATATGTCTTGTGGTTCTTTAATATTAGCAAACTACCTATGTATAGATGACATGGAAAGTTAGTTCAGAATTCAAAAGCAGAAAAGGTTATAAACGACAGAAGGAACCTTCTGCCTTGATTTTAAAATTCATGTTCCTTGTACACACTGACATGCCACCTGCCTTGACAAGCTTTGAAGAACTGGTAATCTCAAGAGAAATGGGGCTGAACCAAATGACATTTGTCCACAGCTCCCCGTATAGTGCCTAACCTCAGAGGTTTAAAATCAATATTGTTTTTTGTCATTTATTTTACCCCATGTTTAAACATTCCTTAGATTTATTACCTTTAGGTTTTCGGTTAAGATTCAGTGATGGGTATGATAGCAAGGGTAGTAATAAGTTATGTAGATATCATTTAATTTATGAACTCTGGAGCTCCAGGGTAACTTTCACTTCAAGAAATATATTAACCACATGCACATCACCCTTCATTCTGCGGTGAGGATTTCCAAGCTGGGTCCCTATTGTGCCACTTAATTTATGGTCTGGCCAGGTATATGGATCTCCATACAATATTTCAATATAAGTTGCTCCAGCTAACTGAGGGGATGAAGATGGGCTTCAAAAAAGCCAGCTGGACAGCTGATGGATTGCTCTCCCATACATTGGCCGCAGCATTAAGTAGCTTTTAAAACTTGTCAGCGGTTTGGATCTTTTTCTGCTCTGAGAAGCTGCACACACCGGCCTAGCCAAGCAGAATCAGCCATGCTGCAGCAGGCAGAGGGCAGCTCCCAGAGTTACTTACGTTGACAGCCGTAGTGCCAGGAATTTCCCGGCAGACACTCATCACACTTAGGCCCTGTCGTTCCAGTCTTACACTCACAAAATCCTGAGCCATTACAACGATCATGGATTGAGCCCAAAGGGTTACAATAACACTCTGTAGAAACAAGACAACACACAGGCTGGAGACAAGTCTGCATGGCTGATAGGTTATCAACACAGGAGCGTCATGTACTTAAATGCATCACTTACTTAAAGAAAGATGTCCATTAATGAAATGCTTTGGCAAATATGGCTATTTCACGATCATTTGTTTATTTGCTTAGCCTTCCATGATATCATTTTTATGATATGATATGAGAGGAAATCAACTGAAAACTTCCAAGGAAATAAGACATGCTTTTCACTGGTAACAGATCGTAATGGAGATTCCATTTGTTAGGATATTTTTAGATGGTTTAATAAATACCATGAGAAGTTTGTATATCAAGGATAAATCAATATGCCATCAGTGTAAAATGTGTTTTAAATTATTCAAATGGGCTTAGCCATTGCACTCAGTACTTGAGAACTGCTGAACATTTTAAAAGTACAATATGAATGCATTTTGCTCATTCAAAGGTAGTTTTACTTTATGATTTGGGACAGCACCTTAACTTATTCACGTATATACTATTTTGTGATGAGCCTTTAGATGTTGTATTTGCTAGGCATATCAGTGCAGCTTTTATGCAGCCCAGATTAACAATCATGAAAGAAAAATAAACTCTGTAATAACAAATCAATTTCAACATAGTTATAATTTAAGATGTATATTTTTCATTATAATGTCTGCTGGCAGGACAATATAGCTTTGCAAAATAAAAGGTGAATAGAGTGTTTTTTGATTCCTCACGCATTCTTATATAGGATATTTTTACTTCTGAAGTTCTATCTTGCTTAAAGCTTGAACCAGAAATGGATATCCTTTAGGCTTCTATTAGCTGGAAAGATAGTGCAGGTAGCTTGCAGCTTTTGGGTACTGTGAGCTAAAGTTCCTTTCCTCATTACTCTTCCAATAATTTTGGGGAAGTTATTGTGCCTCTCAGTTTCCATTATTTAAAAATGGGTACATTAAGCAGTTCCCTCACTACAAACCAAACAAAACTATACCATCCAACTAACTGAGAGAAGTCTTGAAAATTTAGTTTAACATAATCAAGTTTAGCATATTAGATTTGCTATGGGGATTCAGGGTTTAGCCTTATGGATGGATCCAGGGGTTTGACTCTAAGTTTGTGTCATGGACACTAATTATATATTCTTCAAATAAATGTGGAGTATCTTAGAATTATGATTTATTTTATGCTAATTAAGTCAGGTTTCGAGTTCAGTATTCTTATAAAACAAACATTTATATGATGAATAGTTATATACGTAGGGAAAAATAAAACTTAATAAACTCTAAAATGCTCTCTCCTTGCCTGGCTTAGTTTGTACTTAACAACTAGAGTTTTGTTTTAAATTAACATTTTCTATTTTAATATGCATGTGTATATGGAAGCTGATTAAAAATATTTTAAAATACTAATTTTGTGAAAGCTTTTAATGTTTGTCTGTACACAGGTACATTATAAATTTGTACCAATATCGAAACTGTAATTTTTTTCACTGTTTAAAGTGTGTAAGTTGACAATGAGTCACCAACATTTTGTAAGCCAGTAAGCAGAGTTACATCTGGCCAACGTTAATTCACATACTCCTCCAATAAGCCCATGACCATTCATTAATATAAGGTTTTAGAGGCAAAACATGTAAACAAAATTAAACAAAACAGTAGAACATTTAAACCATAATATATTCCCAGTCATTGTCATAGGAAAATGTGGGTAAGTATAATGTTTTGCAGTCATGAAAATAAAGGACAAGAAGGGGTGTGACCTTCTCTTCACCTTACGTAACAAATAATTCAGTTTTTAACAAGTATCATTTATGGAATGATGGTCAATGGTGGATGCTGGAATAACGCAAAGAGCTTTGGAGGATCATATTTTATTCTATGAAATTAGGAAGAACATCAGGACTGTTAGATTACAAAGCAACATCAAATACCTGGGGGGGGCGGGGCTTGATTTAAAAGTTATACTAGAATTGATTTATAGGTATTGAAAGTGTCTTATATTCAACTTATTCTATTAAAGGTACCTCTGATTACCGGATCATGGGTTTCAAAGGGGAATTAAAAATAATACATCATAATTTTAAGAAATGCTTAGCAGCAGCAGCTGAACTCTGTTTCATTGTGATGCAAAGTTTGTTAGCAGGAATATTAACAGTGATTACTCAAGGTCACAAACCATATATCCTCTAGCTTCCTGCTTAATGCTCAAGTTTACATGAAACAGAAGCATGCAAGGATGTCATGTTCATGTAATTGCTGCATCATCACAGGGTAATTACATGTATCTTTGGAGACATGTCTGTGTTTGGAATTTGTACAAGAAATGGGCAAATTCACCAGTAATTACGAAGCAGCAATCACGGTGGCAACATGGAATAGCCTGTTGCATTTTATATTTGCCATAATATAAAATGATGCAAGTATTTTACAACATCTATTTCATCACACAGAGCCTACATTTTGTCAAAGATATGAATTGTTCCTTCACAGTAAGGGTGGTGAATTTTATTGTCCGTTGTTAAAGAATTGGCAAAGGGTTCTCTTTTTTTATTTTTAATGTAGGTAAGACTTAGATGAAGTTCAAACTTTCCAGGATTAGTGCCTTATTCTGTGAAAGTGAATGGGGTAAATATCCCTTCATTTTCATTAGTGCTTGCTATACAAAATGGTATTAAAATTAACTCTCAATTACTTCTGATGTATCCTTTCAAATTTAATACTCAGTCCTGCCTCAAGCCCTTTAGGAATCTTAACTGTGGAAATAGTCTCATAGGGCAAACCTTAGCAATGGAGCCACAGGCTTCCAACGGCCCTGAGAGGGCAAACTCCAGCATTGTGCACAGGCAGCCCCAGTATCACTGCCCTCAGAGCCTCAGGCAGCGTGAGTGAAATCTACAGCTTTTTAAGGAAATTGTTATTAATTCAATGTCTGTATATAAGCACTACAGATAAAAGACAGACCTTAGTACCTATCAGCTAGCCAGATTTTTCAATTCATTCTTTAAACACAATTTTCTCCTTTAGAAAAGGGCAATAATTTAGGAAATTAGGGTGGGTGAGGGAATAATGTAGCTAATATTACCTTATTTTATTTTATTTTATTTTATTTCTTGAGATGGAGTCTCACTCTGTAGCCCAGGCTGGAGTGCAGTGGCGCTATTCTCAGCTCTCCACCCTCGAATTCAAGTGATTCTCCTGCCTCAGCCTTCTGAGTAGCTTGGATTGCAGGCACAGGCCACCACACTCAGCTAATTTTTTATTTCTTTCAGTAGAGATGTGGTTTCACCATGTTTGCCAGGTTGGTCTCAAACTCCTGAACTTAAGTGATCCACCTGCCCGGGCCTTCTAAAGTGCTGGAATTACAGGCAGGAGCCATTGCGTCTGGCCTAATGTAGCTAACTTTAATAGTACCTAAGAATGCACCCCTTTGTGTTCACCAAGTACTTCGTTTGGTTTCAAGTAGAAAATCCTAAATAGAAACAGGTTTAACTCAATAAAATGGAATTTTCCAAAAGTTTATAATTTTAATTAATAAGCTTTCTAGAAATGGAGAATAAAACTATTCTTGATTTTTAAAAGTAAAAATAAATACAAAATTGATATTGTTTTTCATATTTCTTCTTCTTAGTTTATGTGATTTAAAAGGCAGACGCTGAATGGATTGTTTTCTAGTCTGTAGATAATCAAATAAGGATTCACAACTGAACTATATACCTCTTAAAACAGGATAGAGAGAAGCAGATTTGGAGTTCACAGTGTACCTCAGAACTGGAAAAAAGGCCAAACTTCCTAATAATAAAATACTCTAAATAAAATATACTGTGATATTAAGTTACCTGATAAGAGAAATTTTATGGAATAAAATACTTTCTTTTAAGGCCTTTATTAGATTGATTTAAAATAATATTAAATATTATAAAACATTTTAATCTTATGTATTTTGTAAAAATGGTTAGGTTTTTTATCCTGTGTTCCTATTTATTTTAGCTTTTTTGTTGTTTACCTATTTATAGCATGACATTTATATATTTTTACAAATGACATTCAGTAAAATGTACTCTGCATTCAAAATTTAGACATCTACATGTCTTTTGATTTTTATTAATATCCTCAAGTCTTTGTAACCCAAGTGTTATGAAGACAATTGAACTTCTGTTCATAAACTCAGAGTGGAATTGCTGCTGTTATTCAAAACGCATACCATAAGTAAAAGTTTGACAAGCTTAGCTTTGCTAATTGTGTCAGTGGTTGAGAGAAAGTGTTTAAGCTTTGAAGTCAGAAACCCTTTGCTGTAAGATTTGGGTCAATCTGCCTTACTCTTCTCCATGACAAGATAGGGGAAATAATTAGTGTAATACTTACCCCACTGTTTTGTTAATGAGGATTAAGTAAAAACAAAACAAGACATCTGCAAGCAGGTTCACAGTTGACTAAGTGTTTCCTGTGCATCCCATTTGATCCTCACCCGACTAGAAGGCTCAAATGACTTACCTATGGCACACAACTATGAGATAGCAAACTGAAATTTGAGCCTAGCTTTCTGGCCTCTAAGTCCAGTACTTTATCTCCTAATTGACAAAAAATAAATAAGGAGATGCTCTGAAATATAGAAAGTACTGTAGACACCAACAGTATTATATATATTTGGCCCAATTTGATTAAAAACAACTCTACAGCTATTTTTTGTGACACTCGGATCTTGACGATCCAATCAGAGGACAATGGTCACAGAAATATGGATTGGATTTCTTTTCTTGATAAAAAGATTGCTTGTCATTTTTCAGCTTGTGTATCCTATTGAACATACCTCAATGTGAAAAAGTCTACCTTTAAAATTGGGTGCCTATATAGCTACCTACTGGTGTGATAATGGCTACACATATATTTTTCAGCATTTCAAATATATGCACTGCTTAAGCGTGAATTATGAAGTGAAATTCCATTTATTGTTTCTTATTTTTCCATTGGCATCCCCACATTCTTAAAGACAGGTTTCACTACGTAAAAGGTAGATTTTCTGGGTGGGAAAGGCGCCTGGTCCTCCCTAGATGCCATGAGCAGTAGTCACTGGTGGGGAGGAAAGGTAAAGTGCTCAGGTACCTCTGCGGACGCAGTTTTCCAGGGATAAGATAATTAATTGCCTAGAATACTTTTGAGAAACTACTCCTCCTTTTTGGGAGCTGTAGGAAAATTCAATAAATGGAATTTCATTGCTATGGATGAAGAAGTCAGACAAACTTTTACATTTCCAGTTGCTAGTTATTTTCAATTTCAAATAGCAACATTTTCAATCTATCAATACTCACTGATCGCCAATTATATACCCCACTTTTTCATATCTATAATTAAATCTTGTATAATGAGTTTCTATTTTGAAAGTTGAATGTATAATTTAAGGCTATAAGATCAGTTCAGAATCATCAGGTTTTAAAATTTCATACAAAAACAAAAAACAGGAAGAAAGAAAGAAAATTCTTAATTTCTTTAACATGATTTCTGAGATCATCATATTTAAAGCAACAACATAAGGATTCAAAGTATATCCCCCAACTATGATTTCAACCAATACAAGTAAAATTTAAGTCCACCACAAGGATATTGACTCCATTGAGAAGGTTCATTCTGGTTCAACCACGGTGCATATCACCAGCCTCTCCACCCTAAATATCTCCCCGTAGCTCAAAAGGCACAGAACAATAGCTGAAATTGTAATGGAACTGACCTATGCACACATTCTCATCGTCCAGTTGTGCAGAAGCATTTCTGAAGTAGCCCAGCCTGCATAACTCACAGTGCTGCCCTCTAGTGTTGTGTTTACAGCTCACGCAAATGACTGTATTTAGCAGATCGATATAACTGCATCGATTGGAGTGGCCGAAGCATTCACAATCTTGCAAGGAAGAACAGAAATGTATACAAAGTGTATACAGTAGCAGAATAATAGCATACTACATGCTTGGGTAAAATGAGGGATGGAGAAAAGATGGTGGAATGGCATTACATATATGTGATTCAACACGACACATGGTGGCAACAGGTGGTTGTGACTGGCATGGAAATAGCATCTGTTTCAAGCGGGATAGAAAGGTCGGACATTCAGAACAAGACTGAAGATTGTTAATTCTTGGCAGACAAGATGAACAGAAGCATTTGCAGGTGTACGCCTTTTAAAATTTGGGAAGCCTCAGTTTCCAGTGATGCAAAAGTCTATTTTTTCTTTTTATTTTTGCAGATGGAGAATGTTACTGTCTTTGCACCATTTCCCTTATTTTCTCTTCATCTTTTCAGCCTTAAAAAAAGTGGGAGGGGGTTCTGTGAGCATTGAGGGTCTGAGTACCATCACCATGGCTCCTGTAGCTCTCTGACATCATGCCAAGACAGCAAATCAATCGGGGTTTCATATACATCATGGCAAATTTAATAGAGTTCTAGACAACTAAACAATTCTTTATTTTGTTTTTCCCCAATGCTAAGAGAAGATGGCTTTCTTAAGCCTTTCTTCACACCAAATCTGTATGTGTATGTGTGAGAGAAGACACAAAAAGTCGGGAGATAATTTGTGTGAAAAAGTGCTCTTCAGATTTCCTCCTTTTCTCTTAAGTTTCAAGAATAGTTTGCTATAAAAGAAGACTTAGGCAGCTACTGTAACCCCACATTTCTTTTCCTTGGTTTCTCTAATATGTTAGAGGTGTCTCTGAGGCTTAGGAGTGATGGTGGTAATGACTAGACAGGGAGATGAAGAAGATCATGAGAGTAGTTGGGGAAGGGTGGAGGGTGACCGGATTTCTTCTTTCTTGCATCTCATCTAGAGCAAGAAGTTGTAAATCCAATTCAACCTTTTTAAAATAAATGGTAATGACAAAGTCTCTGTTGGTAGAAATAATTATCACAAAAGTGCGAGTGGTAACTAGGTGGGGTATCTGTTTTGCCTTCTTGGAATATGGGAGTAGGCCTAGCTGGACATTTATAAGGAAGGCCAACCAGGATACTACAAATTTCGTTTGTTTAAAAATATTTCTTGCATCAATATCTTGCTTTTATTTTATCCCACTAGGAAGCTAAGCACAGTCACTATTTGAACACACATTCATTCTTTCATTCATTCAATAAATATTTTGATTGAGTTAGTCTACCTATGTGTCAGGAAATTGGCTAGGTGTTGAGTTACTATTTTGGCCTACATAAAATTTTTCAAATATTATATTTTGATGACCAGAGTAAAAATGAGTAAGTGTTGTCAAGTAAATAATAATAAGAGGTGGCTAACTTTTAAACTTTTAAAAAATTAATATGCTACCACTCATCAGAAAACTTCGTATTCATTGGTTAGAGAGCTAGTTACTACAACAGGAAGCTGAGAACAAGGTCCTGATGGAATGAAATCAAATTTGGATAGAAGCAGAGGATACTGGAAATGGTGAAGCATAGAAGATAACCAGAAACAGTGTCAGTAACTTTGGGACCCCAGTTGCTAAAAGAGAGGCAAGAAGACAGGGGGGATCCTGAAGCCAAGCCACTTCCTTTATTTGAGGTGAGCTGTATCACCATGTGTACGTGCACAGGGAGAAGGGTGAGTGTGAGGACGGGAAGAAGTCAGAGGGGAGGCGAGTATGAGGAGAGGGAGAGTACTGGGAGAAGGTGGCCTTGAGACTCCAATTTAGGAGACAGTGTAAGAAAATACCCAAATAAATTTAGTAGTAAAGGCATGCCAGGTTGACAATAATACTACCACCAATGATCATAGAGTTACAGGTTACTAAATTAAAACCTCTTGTAAAACAACAAGCATTTCCCACCAATCCTCTGTACCGCTCTGAGTTACACCTTATTTATACTGGCATTACTGACTCCTGAGGAAGTCAGAAAGGCTTCTAGAGCCTTCTCTGTTTGAGAGTTTGAAATAAAGACAATCCTTCGGGACTAGAGCCTTTTGAGAGCAGTGATTGAAGGAAGGAAACTCAATTCTCAAACCTAATTGCTTCCCAAGGACTTTTTGAGAACTGCCTGGAGTTCCTGAGGAGGGGCAATAACAGCCCTGCCCCTGGGTCCCCTCCTCCGGAAGAGGTCTCTTACTTGCTGTCCTTCTTCAGGTTCCCTAACCCAGGTTGGTTCTTGGTACATCTAATTGAATTAACAGAGCTTTGTTCAAAAGTATCTTTTATGTGCAAAAATTCATCTAGGAGCTTTCTACAGCTACATAGAAGCTTGTTGCCTGGAAGCTTATTTAGTAAGTAAGACAACATATGCTCAGATAACCAGAACAAAATAGTATGTGCAGAGAAAAAATAGTGACACAAAGCAATCTAAGTAGGAGAACTTCATTTAACATGAGGGGAATTAGAAAAAATGTCCTACAGGACATGCACTCTGAATCTTGCTTAGGGCAGGTAGAGTTTATTAAAACAAAACGGAATAGGAGGGAATGAGCATTTTAGGTGAAAGGAATAGAGTGAAGAGTGGGCAAAGGTATGAAGCTGGGGAAATGTAGAGAATAAGGCTAGTGACTTTTCATAGTATGGTTCCTTTGTGGGTACCTAAAGGATTCTGTAGAGTCTGCCCAATGGCCAGAACTACATGATTTAATCTACCTGACAAAGCTTTATCTGAGGAAAAAACCAAATCTGTAAGATACCCAAGTTTGACAGTTTAAGACCCATTCCATGAATCTCCGTAGAAATGTTAAATGTGATACTATTACCACTATTATCTGAATTTAATGAATAGTACACATTTCTGTGGTGACATTAACTATTTATGGGTTTTGTTGAAAAACTAATTTATTAATTTTGAAAGGAAAAGATAAATAATTGTATAAGAAATCATATTTAGCTAAACATACAATAGTATAACTTTATTTCAAGTGATAACTGGATACTTTAAATGTTTTATAAGCATTAAAATGTTTCATAATGTAGAAAATGGTTAATAATAACTTGATTCTTTTGAGACTTCTAGTACTCTCCTGAGACTTTGATAAAGCTGTTATGTCTGGCCATAATATATTTGAGAATATAAAATAAGAAACAGATCTTTGAAAGTGATTTGAAAAACATGAGAGTATTATATAAATGCAAAGTATTTCAAATATGACTCAAAATGCTATATTATTTTTTGGTGTTCTGTTCATTTCCTACTTTTTAATACCTGGTCTTTCCACACAGGCACAGAACCTATTAAGATATAGCTTGAGCTGCATTATCCTACTAAGTTTCTGAAGGGATGATATTAATAGCTTAATAATTTTTTGATTCTTCAAATCACTGACCTCCCATGACCTCCCATTTCTTCTTATATAGTATCCATAGTCCAATCCTTATAATCACTTCCTTTTATATAATCCCTTGGCCTTCCACCCTCCAATTATAAGGAAATCTTGATCCCGGTTAAAAGTTGATGCTGGTTAAATTCAACTCTCCAGGAAGTCCTAGCCAGAGCTATCAGGCAAGAGAAGGAAATAAAAGGCATTCAAATTGGAAAAGAGGAAATCACATTATCTCTCTTTACTGATGACATGAACATATACGTAGAAAACCCTAAAGATTCCTGTAGGAGAATCCTAGACTGATTGCCGACTTCAGCAAAGTTTCAGGATAAAAAATAAATGTACAAAAATCAGTAGCATTTCTATACACCAATAACATTCAAGCTGCAAACCGAATTAAGAACTCAATCCCATTTACATAGCCCCCAAAATAAAATAAAATACCTAGGAATACAGCTAACGGAGGAGGTGAAAGATCTCTACAAGGAGAACTATAAAACACTGATGGGATAAATTGTAGACAACACAAATAAATGAAAAAATTTTCCAAGGTCATGGGTTGAAAGAATTAATATTGTTAAAATCACCCATTACCCAAAGCAATCTAAAATTCAATGCAACTCCTATCAAATTTCATTTTTCACAGAATCAGAAAAACCAGTCCTGAAGTTCATATGGAACCCTGCCCCAAAAAAAGCCCAAATAGCCAAGGCCAAAGCATTTCTAAGCAAAAGGAACAAATCCAGAGGCATCACATTGCCTGACTTCAGATTATACTACAAGGCTATAGTAACTAAAACAGCATGGTACTGGTACAAAAATAGACATACAGATCAATGGAAGAGAATAATAATAATAAAGCCACATACCCACAACCATCTGACCTTCCAAAGTGGACACAACTAAACAATGGGAGAAAACACCCTATTCAATAAACAGTGCTGAGAAAACTGGCTAGCAATATGCAGAAGAATGAAACTGAACCTCTGTCTCACCCCATACAAATATTAACTCAAGATGGATTAAGGACCTACATGTAAGACCTGAAACCATAAAACTCCTGGAAGAAAACCAGGGAAAAACTCTTTTGCACATCAGCCTAGGCAAAGAATTTATAATGAAAACCCAAAAAGCAAATACAACAAAAACAAAAATAAAAAAAAAAGGGGACTTAAACTAAAGAGCTTCTGCACAGCAAAATAAATAATCAACAGAATAAATAGACAACCTACATAATGGGAGAAGTATTTAGAAATTATGCCTCTAAAGACTAATGTTTAAAATCTACAAGGAACTCAAATAACTCAACAAGAATACAACAAACCACCCCATTAAAAATTGGGAAAAGGCACGAACAGATATTTCTCAAGAGAAGATGTACAAGTAGCCAACAAACACATGAAAAAAATTCTCAGTATCACTAATATTCAGAGAAATGTAAAGCAAAATCTCACTAAGGTGCCATCTTACACCAGTCAAAATGACTGTAATTAAAAAGTCAAAAAGCGAGAGATGTTGGCATGGATGTACAGAAAAAGGAATACTCATATACTATTGGTGGGAATGTAAATAAGATCAAGCTCCATGGAAAACAGTATGGAGATATCTCAAAGAACTAAAAAGAGAACTGCCATTTGACCCAGCAATTCTACTACGGGGTATCTACCCAAAGGAACATAAATCATTATATAAAAAAGACAACTACAGTCATATGTTTATTGCATCACTATGTATGATAGCAAAGTCATGAAACCACCCTAAGTCTCCACCAATGGTTGATTAAATAAAGAAAAAGTGCATATACACCATGAAATACCATGCAGACATAAGAAAGAATTAAATCATGTCATTTGCAGCAACATGGATGGAGTTGTAGGCCATTATCCTAAGTTAACTAACAGAGAAGCAGAAAATCAAATATTGCATGTTCTTATGTATAAGTGGGGGTTAAAGGAAGGGTACACATGGACATAAAGATGGAGAAAATAGACCGTGAGCACTCTAAAATGGGGAACGTTTGAAGGTTGAAAAATTACCTACTGGGTACAATGTCCAATATTTAGGTGATAAGTATACTAGAAGCCCAATCCCCAGCCATTATGCATGTAATATCCATGAAACACACAAGCACATGTACCCCCTGAATCTAATTTTTTTAAATTCAACTTTTCATCTCTTCATGCTCATATCCCAGTAGCTAAATGTGGCTAGTTTTTCTCCAACCATTTAGAAACAAGTCTCATTTGAAGTTCATGACCATAAACCTCAATGGGGTCCCCAGAACTGCCTGGTAATCCTTCCTGAAGCAGGGGGCTTCTGGGACACCACACTCTCTAGGTTCTCCTCCTTCCCAACCCATTATTGCTTTTTTCTCTCTTTCGCTTTTTGTCCGCATCTCCTCAAATGTCTCAAGGTTTAATCCTTGGACCTCTCTGTTTCCTACATTCGCCCTAGATGATTTTTACCCAACCCCATGGTCTATATGTGGGCCATTCCAAAATAGTTATTTCCAGGGTAGACTGACTCCCCACTTAATTAGTGAGACTCCCTTCAGCATCATCCATTGTGTGCCACTGCCTTCCTAGAATTTTCACTTGGATGTTTTATAAACATTTCAACTTTAACTTGTTCAAAGCTGAGCTCTTTAGTTGCCTTCCTAAACTTGCTACTCACCCAGGATGCTCTATCTCAGTAAATGACCACTCCATTCCTCCAACTGCTTAGCTTACACCTCTCACCATCTCTACCACCTTTTCCTTAGATGCATCATCAGCCCTTTCTTGGATTATTGCCATCATCCCCAAACTGTTCTTCTGGCCTCAACCCTTGTGATAATGTCATCTCCACACAGCAGACAGAGTGACTCTTTCAAAACTTTAGTGAGGTCATGACATCCCTCTGCTCATCATCCTAATGGCTTCACATCTTATTCAGAATAAAAGAGGAGTTCATTAATTCTCTAGTGACCTAGCCCCTGTCCTCCCTGGGGGCTCACTGCTAGCACTGTCCTCCGAATTCATGGCACAGTGCCTCCATGTTGCTCTTCGAACACACCAAGCACTTCCCAGGGCCTTTGCACTTGCTGGTATGGAATACCCCCAGACATCTCCATTATTTGCTTCCCCACTTCTTTTTAAAATATCTTCTCAAAGAAAATTCTCTGAAAATTTAATCTGAGATAATAGCTGCTACCCACATACCCTAATCCCTCAATTTCCTAATCTTATTTATATTTTTCATAGACTTTATAATATTCAAAAAGTATATGCAAAAATAACTTCTCCCCCTCTAGTTGAGAGTAAACATTCAAGGGCAGACTGTGTCTGTTTTGTGTACAATTATAACTACAGAACTTAAAATATTGCCTGGCATACACTAAGCACTGAAAAAATATTGTCAGATGAATGAATGAATGATGATCCTGAGACTCCTTCCTTTGGGGAAATAGAGGAAAATACAGTGAAAAGTTATGTTTAAATTCATTCCTTCATCATTTGAATTCCTGAGGAGAATCTGGCTATATCCTATATATTAAGGAGTTGAGAAAAACAGTAGCCACAGAACAAGCTACAGCTGAGTTAGTGACTATTTTAGCTGAGAGTCGACTACATGTCTATTAACAGATCAGCTTAGGCAGAGAAAAAGCAGGTTTCTGAAAATTGCTGTGGTTTTATATAGTTTTTAATCTCAAATTGCGTTTCAGATGAGTTTTATTACTGTTGTATAAGCAAAACTAAAGGGGGTCTTTAGCTTTACATATACACAATGTGGCGTGGCAACCATTGGCAACACATATTTATTGAGAACTACCCTGTACCATGTACAGCCATCATGTACCAGAAGACAAAGGGAATGAGGTCCAGGTCTTCAGAGTCTAGTGTGGGGTTTCTCAGCCTTGGCACTATTGCCACTTTGGGCCAAATAACTTTGTTTTATGGGGCTGTCCTGTGCATTGTTGGCTTTTCAGATGCATCCCTGGGCCCTCTATGGACTAGATGACTAGATGTGGTAGCATCCCACAAACTGTGACAAACAAAAATGTCTCCAGACATTGCCAAATGTCCCCTGGAGGGCAAAATCCACCACATCCCCACTGAGTACTATTGTTCTAGTGGGAAGATAGAAAAAATACTATATATGTGTAATATATACGATATATTGCAATATAGAAGGCAGTTGTGATAAAGTACTTAGTACCTAGCCAGAGCAATGAAGGCTAGAGGTGTTTTACAAGGGAAAGGGTTCAAAGTTGACTTCCTAGATAAGGAAAGGACCAACTCTCCTCTAAAGTTTAAAAGGTTCCTTCTGACTGACACTGGCTGGGGAAGACCTGGGCGGATAAGAGTTCCAGGAAATCAAGAGGTTGGATACAGAGAACGAAAGAAAAAGAATGTTACTAAGAGGAGGGGATTCAATTTCTCCTCTTTTGCCTCCTCGTTCTTACTGTTCCCCATGTTGCCTATAATTACATTAGTAAATTATCTCTGTAAATATAACATAAAATACAATGAACGTGGCACAATTAGAACAGGTAGTGGTTTTTTTTTTTTTTTTTTTGGCCAAATGAGAAAAGCGAATTCAAATCCAGAGCTGATTAAAATTAACTTTAGACATTCAAAAAGAAATAATTTGAGAAAAAGACCTTAAAGGTGAAGGAATTGGAACTCTAAAAAGAATTTTCCCTTCACTGCATTAAATGGAGTGATTCTGGGAATTAAGAGGCTCTAGCATTTTCTTTGTCTTTTCCACACCCACAACCCTGTCTTGCATCCTTACGTAGCTGTTGAAGCTCTTCCACACATATCATTTGACGATGATGTCAATTTGTCTATGGTAAGTCTACCTCATTGGGTAGCTTCTCCCTGCCTCCAGGAATGTGTCTGGACCTCATTGGTGCTGTGTCCTCAGGAAACTAGAGATGCAGGGTCAAATTCCAGGTTCAGAGGCCTCTTGTATATCCAGCACGCTTGACATGACAGAAAAGAGATGAACTTTACACATGCTTTTTCCTTCCTTTCTCCTTCACCTCCTTTGTTTCTTTCCATATGGCATCCCTATGGTGGCTTCAGTGACTGCCTATATGACACACCACATACCCAAATTGATCTGTTACCCTCTGAGCCTGCATCTGCTCTTCTCATACAGGACTTATTTCCCAAAATTTCAAACCTAACTGGGTCCCCCTCAACCCAAATTGGCATCTTCTATGTTCTACAGTTAAAAGCACATTTGAGAAAATTTTGACATATGGTTTAAATACTCTTGGTTTCCCTTTTCCCATTTCCTGACCAGTTTCCACTTTTTCTCTATATGCCACAGAAGGACAAATTCAGCATTGATTAAAATCTGGGAAATGACTAAATTCAATAAGGAATAGGAAGACATTATGGTCATTTTCACCAAATGGGTCAAGCTAAGTTCAGATTTTATTAATAAATGTATTTCTTTGTAAGAGGTGTTTTATGAAAAAACAAAAAACAAAACCAAAATGTGACATATGCCCAACAGTCAAGGGTGGAAAACAAGACACACCTGTTACACAGGACATTTAAAGAAAAAAATGGTGAAATAAAAACAGAAGTCTTTATGTTTCCTGAAAAATCTTCATTCTGTGAATGACAGATGCTAGCTGGAATGGGCCATTCATGAGTCACAGATGAGATGCTGCTCACTTCATTTAAAGAAAGTAATATAAATACTATTTTTGGATCATAAGCAACACTTAATCCAATGCAAATCTTCACTTGTGTTTTTCAAAGTTATTCACAACAGTTTTTTGGAAGCATAAATTCCAAGATGTTTCATTGGTCATAAAGCGAAATGGGCACCATACATGGAACCTGCCATTCTGGTCTCATGAAAAGCATCCTTGAAACTCACTATAAGTGGGTTTCCTTATTTTCAGTGCAAATGAGTATCCATGATGGTGCTCTAACATTCATGATCTGAACAGGAACCTCAACTATTGTAATTCTTATTCACACATTAATCTTTCAGAAAACAAATGTAGCATTTTTAATTGCAGTCAAGTTTCTGAGTGAAGCATTTTTTCTTCTTACAGATGATTCTCAGTACTATTTGATGCATTGATTGATATCAGTCAACATGCCTCACCGATAAGCTGATGGGTACACTTCACAGATATTCCAGATTCATACAGTGCAATGTTTCACAACACATAACACCATGAAATCACTGTATGAATCCAAGAATTCCTACCTCTCTTGTGGTTTGCAACTTGAACAGAAGAAACTGTTGACAAAGCTAATTTGGGAGCAACTGGATAGGTTTAAAAGAATGAACAGTAAATTAGAAACAATAGTGAAACGTTCAAACTGTAATAACTTATCACCAACCCACTTGAAAAGTAGCCCTAAATTAACAGACTATTTGTATCTGTTGTTTCTGGGAGTTTATTTCAATCACAAAGTAAGGCTTGTATTTGGCTGCAAATGGTTCAACATTGTCAGTAATACAGTTTAGAAGTTTTCTTTTCAGAGGGAAAAATCATTACCATTTAAATCAAGAATCCAGTGAAGCAAGGATTGTTCCCATAACAATACGGATAGTAGGATCCCCTACTGTCAATCTTTTAAAATAGTAGTTGTGTTGTCAGTTGACATTATCATTGCCTCGGTTCACCATGACATTCTGTGTCATGATAAACTAGTTGACATATACACCATTCAGACTATTCTTGTTGAACTGATTAGGCATCCTAGAACATAGTCCCAATAGTCAGCCATTCAGCAGCATTTGGGCCTATCTCCAAGTCACCTTGAACATGTGTACCTTTAAAAGTTGTCTTCTCAGCATTTATTACCTTTTTGATGATATCAGCTTGTTAACGGCAGGGATTTCTCTCTATGTTTGCCTGCCATTTATTTTCCAATTATTCATGAAGAGTTGCTTGTGAAAATAGCCAAAACGGGATAGAGCCTGATGTTCTTTGCAGATGCTGACAAGATAAATTACGGCTGCATAGAACTGGCCTCTGCTACCAAGTGCACCTTTCACTAAAATTTCAAAATTTAAGCACTTTGCTCAACTGGGCCGCTTCTCAGTAGATTTATTTGAACTCATTATCCACATTCTAAGAAAGTGCAACTGGTATCACGTAACAATATTTCTGAAAGTGTGTTGTCCTGTGACTCTCACAGACAACACAGCAAAATAATTAAATGCGCCTATTTCAGGTTTTGAACAATGCATAATCTTGTTCAGCTCAAAACTCACTGTGGAGAAGTGTTGTCTTAGAGCCTGTGTTGTATAATTTGTGAAATATGAAATTCAACAGGAAATACTGAGTGACATTTCACTGAAGATGCTGTCATTGAACTTGCCAGGGAATAAAGCCACTAAACCTCCTCCGAATCCTCACAGCATTATACTAATAGGGGCGAGCTTGATCTGTATTTCTTCTTTCATATATGTATGCAGAAACTTGAAAAAATTCATTTGGAGCAGATGATTAAGATAATTCTATTTGCTAGTAATATATGTATCTAGGACAGTCTAGATTTCATCACTCTGATCAAGGACTGAAAATGCAGCCCTTCCAATTTGACTCCTCAACAAATTGCTAATATATTTTGTTTTGCTTAGCAGCTATTTCCTGGTTCCTCCTTTTGCTCATTTCCTCTTCCATCTGTATTCATTAGAGCTTTAAAGGAACATCCTGTATATAACTAAGGAAGGTGGAAGCCAAAGATGTGCCTTTTTTGAAGAAGAAGAAGGAAGAAGGCAAAATAATACAATCTTATGTTAAAATAAATTCCTATTTATACATGACTATATATATCTATAGGCTAGATGTTAATATTAACATTACACTGAAGCTTATGAAGTTTATTGCTCAGCCTTTAAAAGTTCTCTTCCTGCGTAATCACATTTCTGTCTATCAGTGTTGTTTTCTTTTTTCTTTTTATTTTCTTTTACTTCTTTGACATTAGGAGTTAGAAAATAATTACTGCTCTAAGGACAGACAGAGAACAGATTGCTCTAAATGCTGGAACACATGAATGTTAACTGATAAAGAAGATAAAAGGAAAAGTTCCAAGAAGGAAAATTTACTGTGATGTGAAAGACAGACAAAGGGGGGGGGGGGGCGGGGGAGAGAGAGAGAGAGAGAGGGAGGAGGGAGGAGGTAGGAGGGAGAGGGAGAGAGGAGACAGGGAGTGAGAAAGAGTGTGTGAGAGAGGCTAAAGGGAGGGAGGAAGAGAGGAAAATGGAGGGAGGGAAAGAGACAGAGAGATTGCTCTAAATTTTTGCAAGTCAGTATGGAGCAATAGTCAGAGAAAACAGATCTGTCAAGTGTCACAATGCGACCTCTATGTATTTTCTCAGATCCTCAGTACAACTGAGGTACCAGTTGGTTGACTTAAAAGTAAGAGGAAGACATTGAGAGGATGCCTGTGCCACTCACACATTTTTAAGTCTTGTTTGTACTCCACACTGTGGTGGCAACAGAAGTTTAGACTCCTCTTGGGACTGACTGACCTTCAGTGTAATCTGGTAAAGGGTTTTTTAACTTCCATGTCATTTAATTTTCCCCTTCATCTTTCACTCTAATATTTTTGGGATACTCTTCATATTAGAAAAAAGATTGAATTATGATTCTTTCAAAGACATAGCATTCATGATAATGCTCTTACTTTGTGCTAACAATGGCATATAGGATTTTCCCCCAAACATGTGGGATTTTATATCAGTAGGAATTTTACATGCTCCTACCTTGTTTTGGGTTAGAAACCTCAAGGGAAGAAATATTCGGCCATATCCTATTAAACTTTGGAGGATCTGCATGCATCAGGAAAAATCAGGGTATGTTATTTTCAGCTATAATGTCATTTGGTCTAAACAGAAAATTATATGGATAAAGACACAAACCACACATCTGCTCTTTAACTTGGCTGTGATGCACTTAAACAAAACATGACTTCCACATCAAACAAGAGCAAGCAATTGATGATTCCCAAAACATTGAATGGACATTAAATATATAGCTACTTCCCTACCAAAGCTATACATTTCCTTTAAAATAAGGTAGAGTGTTCTTACACACACACAAAAATACAAATAAGGACTTCAGCAATCCAAACCATTATGTAAAGCTGGTGCCTGAGCCTAGAAGATAACACTAAAGAAATAATTTCTCACTTGAGGATTCCATTCTCCTCAATTTATATTTACAGATATGAACTGGTTGCATTAGTCTTTCGTGATAGATTCTTTGGGGTGTGTTTTAAGTGTGAGCCATTATCTCTGAAAAGGAGTGGATATATTTGCTATTTTTATATGTGTAGTTTCTCAGAAAAGGAAAGAGGGATACCTGGCGGTTTTGGCTTATGGAGAAAAGTCCAAGCTGCTTCCTACTGTATCTAAGGTTCGTATGTATGGGTGTGTATGTGTTTTCATGATGCCTTTACCTCAAAATATGCTTCTAGAGTTATTGGTTCCAATGCAGAAATAAATAAAAGCATTAATTAATTTAAGAATTGGTATTATTTATGTCTTGGTATTATTTGTGTCTTCCAGTTATGGAAGGCAGAACATCCAGGCTAGGATTTAATGTTTTTAAACTACTTTTGTGAAGATGCATAGGGCATGACTATTAAAGCAGCTATTTTATGACTAAAATCCTACCATCTATTGAGTCCAGTCTCAAAACCACATGTCTTGTATTGTCCTTTGGTACCACCCAGGTCTGTAAGGACGGCTCTTGGCTCTAAATTTGTGTAACCTGTTACTTTCAGTGCTCCTGTTTTCTCACTGATATGTGGACAGGCATGAGTTTTAATATTGCCAGTCAAAATTTTATAGGTCGATTTCTCATCTCTCTAATTGGATTGGATCTCTTTGAAGAAGGGCAAAGCCTTGCAGAGGGCTTCAGTAAATATCTGATAATTGAGAAATAGATATCAAGTGGCTATGCTACTGTAAACAGGTTATTATCATGTTGTTTCCTCCATAATTAGATTATAGTGCCTTCTTCCAAGACAAAAGACTTGCACTATAACTTTGCTTTTTAAATATTTGCTAGAAAAGCTGATCTGATAGAGACAACAGAGCTGTTGCTCTGTTCCGCTCTGTTCTCATACATCTATCCACAAAGGCAAAGGAAATCTTGATGATATCTATGAAAATTTGTGAAGGAAGAAAGAATGTAATAATTTTCCACATCGGCACTCAGGTGTTATTAAAGAAATAAGTATTTGGTAACATGTAGGCAAAATATGTAAGTTAATTGACTGAATGTTGCTTTTCACTTGAGTATTTTGATGATGGGTAGATATTGAATGGTAGATATTGAGTTAATAGGACAAGCCTACTTGATCTGTGATGATCAGCTTTGAAAAACTATAAATTTGTGTTCTGAGGAAATTAGTATTGTCTGTATTCCCAGAAATTGTTTTATTTAATAAAGCTTTCAAGTATTAGTGTGGTTTTACATAAAAAATGTATTTGCATTATTAGTATCAGATAAAGACAATCTTAGTTTCGTGAACTAGCTCTCTCCATCTTTTTCTGTACAGAGACAAATATAGGTCATAAGTAGGGGTGATATTTGCAAGCTTAATGTTAAGTAGTGACTGGTTTGTCTTGATAAAATGCAAGTACTAGTATGATTTATTATTTTGTTATTGAGCTTTGCCAAGAAATTTAAGTAAAGATAATAATTTTATATTAAATCAATTTTAGAAATGAGTTCTGAAAAAAATGCTATAAATTAAACTTTATTTCATATTTGAATATTTTAAATATTTGTCTGTGCCTGTATTTTAGTATAACTCCTTTCTTAGTGTTTTATGACTTTTTTCCCCCCAGGATGCTGAGTTTCCAGTTTATGGATCTTCTTATATGTATTTAAAAAATTAATGTAAGTCATTCTACTTTCAAATTGCTGAGACTTCTTGACCTGTATGTACTTATCAAGATAGACACCTCACTTACAATCTGTTCCTACTGAGAATATAATTGTCTTCTGTATTGTGTACCTAAAATATTTTCTTGGGCAGGGGAAGCCTTTGTGTTTGCCTGGGAATATAATTTGACTTTTTTTTTTTCAAATAATTTTCATTATGTAGAATGCCTAATCTCCTTGAACTACTGAATCTCAGAACCACCAGCAGCCATCGTATGAAAATCCTGATAAAATTCATACATATGTCCAGTGGGACAAAATTTTATGTGCTCTGCATTTTCCTTGGGAGGAAAAATGTTATCCTGTAAAAATGGATACTGAAATTTGTGGCCTCTAAAGTCCTATAGTGTGTTACTGACTACACATATATATTTTAACATTTGGCCATAATGAGATTTTTTAAGTTAATATCTCATTTCAATTTTTAAATGTATTTTGTTTTATAATTGCAAGACCAAGTGAGAAAACAACTTAAAATTAGCCAATTACTCTCTGAGTAATTTTACTTTTTATTCTAATACCTTAGCATGTAGTAAATGCTCAACAAATATTACTAACATTTAATTCTCAGAAGTAAATTAAGCATATTAGAGGCTACTTTAATAGTATGACTGAGAGTAATTCTATCTTATCACATCCAATTCCAATGAAAGTTTTTGTAGAACATGAAGTTTCTGCGAATTCTTAGTGAGAAAAGTTCTTAGCAATGGAAACAAATTATAATACATCAACAATATTTGTATTGCTTCTTTGTATGAACTGTTGTAGAATGTATCAATTTCTTTTTTTTTTTTTTCACAAATCAACTAGGGAAAATCTTTGGGTCAATATGAATGTCTCAGAGTGGTGTTTTGTTACAAGACAAAGGGCACTGGGATTCAGAAGATGAGAGGTCTGATCCCTGTTCTGCCACTAAGGAGCTATCTGGCTGTTAATTCCTCTGGATTTTACTTTCCTAATCTGTAAAACAGATAAGGAAATTTCTAAGGTTTCTCTCAGCTGACAAGTTCCATCACTCCAGTGGTTTTCTCATGGCCTAGCAGCATCATAGTAAAGTTCATGGAAGGGTGATGCCTGTAGATATGAGGCATATGTCATTTGGAGAATCTAGTGGATTAAGAATTCCTTGTGTGATGAGGAAATTCTCCCTACATGCCTTGACTGTGGACCTTTTGACTGCCAGTGAAACCCAAACTGAATTGAGAAATTATTGTAAGGGTGAGGGGAAGGATTACGATATGCTTATAAATGACAAATCATTCAGGAGTAGTTTTTTTATGGAAAGCACTTCTTCTTAAGGATCCTGGTTCCATACCTTTAGGAAAATTGACAATTTGTCTTGAGGATCTCCCTGGTCAGGCTCCAAAGACTATGTCTACATAGGTAGTATGGAGACCAAAATCACTTATTCCATAACTGCCTCCTTTAAAATATAAAATATCTGAAATGCCTTTCGGTTGCTATTATTAGTCTGAATTTTCAGATTGTATCTGTGGGAAGCCTAGAAAGTAATTTAATATTTAGGATAAATTTATTTAGGATATGATGCATGTAAATAGAGCTCAGGCTGGGTTAAAAGCCCTGTTCCACCACTTTGACGATTCCTTAACTTCTTTGTGCCTAGCTTTTCTCATCTGCAAAATGGAATAGACAATGACACTATCTGCTACGCACTGTTGTCAAGACAGAATGAGTTAATATTTGCTTGGCATCGTAGTGAGCATTCAGTAAATGTTAGCTCATTCTATTTGTGGTTGCTATTGTAAATAAAAATCAGATTGCTGTACTATAAACATTTACTGACTTGAAGTAGGAAAATAATATCTTCCCCTTTATTTTTCAGTATTAATTGTTCTTAAAGCAAGTGATCTGATAAGTTAAAAAGATCTCTTAAGATATAGCTTACTTTAGAGAATAATCCAATTCTAGGGTCTCTATCAATTACTATTATTCAGAAAGCAATACAAATCATTTTGTAATAATGTGGACAATATTTGATTTTCAACCTTTAATCTGAAAATGGTTAATTCCTAAATTTCTTTCGGTTTAGAGCCACATCAGCTTAGAATATGAATCAAATAGGTAGTTTCTCCAATTTTTTTTAAGAACCCACCCCCAAAACTGTTACATGACAATTTAGTGGTGGCACTTGAAATCAATTTTCATGAATGAGAAAAATTGAGATTTTGGTTATAAAAATTAGACTCTGGAAGGAAATAGTTTCCTCTTCTGCACCTAAACAAAGCTCACTGCATTGTAAGTTGAAGAAAACTATGATAGAATTGCTAAATCTGACTGTCTAGTGCTGACGTCCCAGTGAGTCAAGCTGTAAAGCAAGCTTGAAACAGAAAACTAAAGACGGTTTATTTACATCAGGGAAGCTTTAGAGGTAGAGTTGCTTTAGAATAGTAAGTTGTCTTCTATCACACATGGCATCTACTGAGCAGCTTTCAAGTCACTTTGTGGATGGCCTTTAAGAACACTGTAAAAATGTAACTTCCCCATCAAGGAGAAAGTTTTCTGATTTTTTTTTCTAGTATTGTCTACCATGTAATATCTCATATTTTAGTTTAATTTATATAAATGAGAAGGTTAATTATAATGTGATGGTAGAATGAAAAAAGTCCTAGTTTGGAAATTGGACATTGAGCTGGAATTCTGGTTCTGTCATTATTTAGATGCTTTAGGGAATTCATTTAAGACTTGGCTGCCTGGTCTGAAATGATGAGGTGGATGTGTTGCTTTTTTATTAAGTTTCCTAACAACACTAATGCTTACACAATTTTTGGTTCTAAAATATGGCAATCTGTGAGAAACAGGGTACCACCATGATATGATATGCCACTGCCGAGAGGATGTTAGTGAACCTTCCTTAAACATTCTTCTTCCCTGGCATATGAGGAAAATATCTGGTGGAGATAAAATTGCAAGGTCTCTTTGGGTTTATACAGTCACTGCTGTGATTCCTCAGGAAGTCTGGAAATAGCATTTTTTTTAAAAATTAAAAACAATTTTTTTAAGCACACACTGCATTTGGGATGGAAACAGCATTATTGATGCCCAGAAAGAAATCCACAGGACCATCCTGGCTAACACGGTGAAACCCCATCTCTACTAAAAATCCAAAAACAAAATTAGCCATGCATGGTGGCACGAGCCTGTAGTCCCAGCTATTCGGGAGGCTGAGGCGGGAGAATGGCGTGAACCCGGGAGGTGGAGCTTGCAGTGAGCCGAGACTGCACCGCTGCACTCCAGTCTGGGCGACAGAGTGAGACTCTGTCTCAAAAAAAAAAAAAAAAAAAAAAAAAAATCAAAAACAAAACAAAAACAGAAAGAAAAGAAACAAAATCCACAGAAAACTCTAAACTTCTACGGGAGAAATCCCCAGAGCCTTGGAGGTAATCTATCTTCACAGCAATTGCCTACTCTCAGAAACACACCATCATGAAACAGATGGGGAAAACAGAGTTTGGTATAATATTGGTAGAGTTCTCCTTGAGATGGCATATAGAATTTTATTTTGTTATAAGCAACTATCTTGATGAAGAAAAATTTTTGGTTTACTGTCACAGAGTAGGCATAAACATGTTTCACAATTTGCATAGCTAATTTCACGAACTGTCTCATGTTCTATAAAATATCTGACATCTATACATTTTCCCTCTTCCTCAATATATTGAGGATGTTTGGTGGTAGAGGAATAGCATATTTTTAAAAAGGGAGGTCAGAGTCCTCCACCTCTGTCCTCAGACACCATACTTGTAAGTTCTCCAGCTGACAACACAATAAGGAATCAAAAAATGAACTCTGATTTTTCTCCAGGACTCTACAGTTCCCTGCATAGAAATGGGTCAATTAGGGATCAACAGGCCTTCTAAAGCACAGCGTAATGGATTGGAAAAAGTCTAGGGTAGAAGTCAATTAATCTAGAATTTTTCTTTTCTAATCTCTTCCACTTGGTATAATATTATAAGTGTAGCCGTTGCAGTCAGATAGGCATTCCTGATTGTACTGCATTGGACAAGTTATGTGGCCACTCTAAACCTCAGATTCACCATTTGTAAAATAGAATTCTGTAGACATGTGGAAATATCTCTCTACAATTACTTTCCCTAGGCAGTGGTGTGGTTAGTTGGACAGCTCTCCACTGATAGTCCCAGAAGACTTCAATTGATACTCACATCCTTGAAGTAACTGGCACAGTACAGGAATTTCGTAGTTAACATGTCTAAAGTTTCATCAAATGAAACCTTTTGGAGATCTTGGCAAGTTTTTGCTTAAGCTAGGAATTTCCTGATCCCACAGAGATAACTGGCAAAGGCAGAGATATCAGCTCACACTTAAAAAAAAAAAGTGGCTTGACATTGTAAAGTCACCTGGGAAAATGCTAATACACGATAAAGTTAATTTGCTCAAGGTGGGTAATTGTTGTCAATACAGATTGGTAAACTTATTGGATTTTTAAAAATAATTTAAGTAGGAGACTATTTCAGCTCCTCCATTGGAATTTGTTCTTCAGGATTAAAGAGGCAGCTATGTCCTAATGTTCATTCAATTTTAGGATAACCACAAGGTTTCATGAATGTGAAATGCTAGTTACACAAATATGAAATGGTTCTGTGATGAGGATACTGGGTAAATGACAGTCCCAAAGGCATTTCACCTGGGACCTTAGCTTTCCTTCTAGAACATCAGCAAACAGTTCAAAATTAATGTAGCACACCATGCAATTTGCCATATCGCTACTGTAGTCTGATAATTTTTTCCTCATTACATAAAACCTAATTAGTTAAAGGGCAATTCAAATGAAACTTTTATTTGGGGGATTTAGAAGTATTAAAGCAAAGGGGAAAAAAACCCAAACAAACACTGCAGCTCTCTGTATAACATGAATGCGATTATTAATAACCCTTGGGTGGGAAAATGATTAACCTTGTTATTTTCTTCACGATCCAGGTTTCTACAATAAATCAGTACTGCACAAAAATATTTGGATGCTGTATGGAAAACAACTTTCACGGGGTCTCCAACTGGCATAAAATGTTTTCAAGTATGAAAACATCTCTGGGCTTCCTCAACCGGCTGATAGATCCCTGCAGGTAGCACTTCCCTTGTTTAATGGTCTTGCCAATTAAATCAAATTAGAGATGAATTTTTAACTCTGTGATGAAGGCAATGTTTATTATAAGATAAAACAGGACAATTTGCTATTTCCCTTAAGTGAACTGTTGTTTTAAATTGAATAAGTTAGGGGTGGGGGATAGGAGAGGAATAGCCAAACACCTTGCTCAGTGTTCTATGCTTCATATAACATCATGCCAGTCATTTAAAAGTAATTTAAGGAAATAATCTAGAGTCAGGTTCACAAAATGTTTACATCTCTCTTTTCTTTTGTTTGTATTATTAAAAAAATTCTATTTATTTCAAAACTCCAAGAGTTTGAAATGGTCTTCCTTGATGTGATCTTCGTTTTGTGGATGGTTTAACTTTAACCTCTGACTTAACTGTCATTCGCTTTGGTAAGAAGTGATAATCACCCACACAAATGTATTTGCACATTAGGCCAATTCTTGCGGGTCTAATTATGCCCTTTATAATATAACGTTTAACACAATTTGTCTAATCATTTGCTTTTCAGGACCAAAGATCAGATGATATATATTAGAAGGTAATGATCAATTTATGACTTGAATAAAAACACCCACACCAAGCCAACTATTACTTTGGATTATCAGCAGCAACAAATGTTCACTTGGATAAAATCATGAATTTTACTTACACGTGCATAATACACTTTATTAAAAAATGCAATCTGAAGAAATTCCTACCACATCAGGTAAAGTGAAAACATAGATCATAAGGCTCAAAGGCTAGAGATTTATTTTGGGATTCATTAATTGCTGACAATATCACCAGTATTTTTTCAGCCATGGCCAAAGCAGATCAGAATGACTGAGTTCTAAGTCAAGTATCCTTAGGATTATTGGGAAACCTATTTGTTAATAGATAGACAACAGCAGGTACGAATGATCTTAATGGGAAATTTGTTTCAAAAACATTTTTAGCAGATGATCGGAAAGGATGACCACTCTGTCCATGCATTTGAACCTTAATACAGGTGTTGGCATTTTGAGATCCCTACTGAAATTTGTTAGGGCTCCAAAACCTTTAATCACTGTGTATACAGAATATGTATGTAAACCGATGGTTATATACGTCAATAATCTACATTGATAATATACATCATTTATTTTCCTTGAGATATGCTGTGATAATTGGGGTCTCATGGGTGTTACATCTATTATAATGGTATCTTTCTATATAGTTAGTGGAACTGTAGTCATTGATTCCTTCTTTGGGGTAATGCAAAAAGCTCTGGCTAACACCCATAACTTAGCTAAATATCCAAACAGCTTCCTTTTCTCTGGCTTGCACCTTGAAAACCCCATTCCTGTGCCCTCTGGAACAGGCAGTGTCATCTACGTGTGAATTCTTGGCCTTTGGAGAGGAAAGGAATCCACGAGTGCACACAACAAGCACCTTATAAGCCCACAAAGAAGGAACTTTCAAATGCCATTAAAGCAGCCTAGAAGATACAATCACGTTTGATGGTTTTACTGTAACTCTCTTCACCTTAAAAGCCAGGCAACAGGTAAGCTAGTCATGTGTGATGTTGAGTGACCTCTGGAAGATCTTACATCTTGCTTGCTGGAAATCTGAGAAAATACCCATTGCATTCTAAGCAGAACAGCCAGAGGCATATTGAAGGGAGGGTCCAAAATATCACTTTTAGTCAGAGGGTTTTTATTAGGAGTCAATTTTCCTAGGTTCTTGATAATAAAGGCTAATATATTTTTTCAAAGGCACAACGAAGCATCCTTTCAGGTCACCACTGATTTCAATATAAAACAAAACAGAAATTTCTGATTCGGTGTGTAAAAGGTCAACATCTGCTGATGCTCAGAGATGGGGGATGTGGTGGAGGCGGCCGAATGGGATGTCGAGTGAGCAGTACAGTTAGAGGGGCCATGCAACATACAACTGACACTCCAAACAGGAAGACACCCCAACGCCAAAGAACTACTTTTCCATCCATCCATTTCTGAAACTTCTGACAGGCCAGATCACTATAGCAGCCTCAATAAATAATCTGTGTCAGCTTGCTTCTGCTTGCTTCCCTGTTGCACTAAAATGCACGTGCAAATGCAATTGTCAAGGCCTGAAAGGAGCACATTGTGGGGTATATATACAGTTAGGCAAATGCCAAGGGGGATACTAAAGCAGAAAAATTAGACTATTAGAACTGAAGGTTTTCATTTGCAAGTTTGTAACACTGATGCTGTTTCAACAAGATCACAAAGAGGATGCTGTAACATTAGGCTGGTTCACATTTCTAAATGGATGTGAACACTGCTTCTATTTACAAAGTGGCCAATTTTCATGACATTTACCACATCTAGTGCTTAACAAATCAGTGTCCAGGCCTATTTACAAGCTCAAGTAAACTGGGTTGATTTATAAATTGGGAGACCTGACTGTGCATTTATAAGAAGCAGGAAGTTGCTTTATCCAAATTATCAGAGTATTGCTTTTTAGATGGATGCTGGGAATCGCAATTATTCCATGGCTACTTACACTGCGATCACCCTGCCTGGCACAGCACCTATGACACAAGCCTGTGAGGGGGTGACACTACAGTGAAAATTCTCTCCGCCCATGCATAATCTTGCTTCCTCAGTAATTTGTTTCTAATCAGTTACTTAGTAGTTGCTCAAAGATTTTAGCCATTAGAGATAAAGGGTGCAATATATAAAAATATGTAAAAATTTGCTCTGTAAAGCTACTGGGCATTTTCTTAATGCGAATTTCAGGCTTGGCATGAGGGCACCATTATTTTACACATGAAGTGGGAGCTACACCTGGTTCTCCCATGATAGCTGGAAGAAAGTTCTTTGTAGTGATACTGGAGAAGTGTTCTATAGATGGTTGAAGAGGGGTTTATCTTCAATTGCTTAGATTCATACTAACAGATTTATGAAAGGAATCTGTAGTACTCTCACTCCCAAATTCTGCACATATTTTTTTATACTCTTTCTATATCAAACGCAAAGCTAAGTAGTCAAGAAGACATAGATCTTTGTATTTTAGGAGGGAGAAATGAATGTGCAGATTCTCTTTTTCCTTTACCTCTCCAGAAAGACTATTGATCACAAACTTGCCTGTTTCAGGCCTTCACAAAACCTAGAGTTTAATGCTTTAACAAAATTCCCTCCCCTTGGCTTCATGGACTTTTTCTTGGGTTCTGATGCACATACCTGAGGCATTCATTGGCTTTTATTTTATGCTTTTTAAAATTATGTTAGACATCCAAATCCAGTCTAAGAGAGAGAGAGTTCAATTTGTTTGTTGGTTATTAAGTATGGATAAATAGGACTACTTATATTTTTGCTAAATGATGATGATTATTTAAGTAATTGCACCTGAGTCTAGGTAGCCCTCGTTGGTTAAGAGTAGTCAGAAAAGCTGTAGCACTGCCATGTTCATGGAGTTATGCACAAATAATCATTTTATCTGTGTTCTCACCTTATCTGTGCAGAAAACCAACACAAAAATGCAATTCACAAAGAAAATACCCTATTACATCAGAAATGGACAATGGGAAAATAGATCTGAGGAGCTGAACAACAAAGCAAAGCTAGCCTAGACTTGGTTTGGTGTTTGTTTTTGTTTTTGTTTTTACTTACTACCGATACTGGAAATACTGGGGATACCTGGAGAGAAAGAAAACAATAAAGAAAAGTTGTTAGCTACTTATTAGTACATAACATCTTTAACTTAATATAAAAATCTTAGAAACTTGACACTTGATAACATTCAGAGTATTAGGAAATCAGCACACACACAAAATACATGCATATGTATATATGCATATACACATTACACACACACACACACACACACACACACACACACACACACAATTTCCAGCAATTGAAACCATTGTGTTTCATTCTAGAACTCCTGGGCTCATCAGAGTTGGGAAGTTAATACTCATTTCAGCATCTGGTCCAAGTAAGCCTTTTGACATCCAACATTTTGTGTTTCCCTATAAGGTTAATGAACATTTGTATGTGGTTCAAACCAGATATTATACCAGGCTTAAGTTGTGGGCACAGAGTACCAAATATACACTCTGTGGACCTGTGCAAATATATTCACATATGCAATAGACCATTTAAAATGTGTTATGAGATGCATGTGTTAGCTGTTGAAAATCATTTGGCATTTTATTTGATTAATTCCATATAACCATCATTTTTATTCTTTTACTTGTCAGATATGTGGATTAAACTCTGTAATAGAAACTTAATTGAGCAGAATAATTCAAGAATACATTAGGTTGTGCATATTGATCACGGACTTCATCGATTTTTCAGCTTTCACTTTAATTCACAAGTTGTGCTAAGGTAGGGAAGCCATTTCAGAATATGGCTGGACTTGGTATAAATGTGGACATGAATTTAGTCTGTATCTAACCCAGCAATATAGTGCTGTGACCAATAGTCTGGGCTCAGAAGCCAGGCTCTCTGAGTCTGATGCTTGACTCCAACTCCTAAATTTTCACTGATCACATGACCTTGGGGCAAGTTGTTCATACCCTCAGCAGCTCAGTTTTTTACTTCTTGGGTTGCTGTAAGAGTTATATAAACTGATAGATGTAAAGCACTCAGAGTATTGCTTGACAGGTAGTATGTACTAGGTCCATCTTTGCTATGATCACTATTACTGTTATAGCTCATTCACCAAGCAACAGTATGATAGATGTTGTTAATTAAAAGGCAGAGATTTACATCTTCACCATTAATTTGGGTAGCTGTGTGGGTGAGAGCATGCGATGGAAATCAGACAGAACTCAGTGAGAATTCTGCTTTACTACTGCCTTGCTGGGTGATTTTAGGCAAGTCTGCTAACTTCTCTGCACTGTTTCCTCATCTGAAAAAGGGCTAATAAGATCTACTGCATAGTGCTGCCATGAGGATCGAATGAGATAATCCATAAAAATGTCTGACACATGGTATGCGGCCAATAAGCGATAGCTGTTAATGAGATGTTCAGACTGTTCTTCACATCACTGCAGTATAGTAACAGGTGGTGACTGTAAAAATCATTAAGGTTCTATCTTAGTATTTTTCTTTGAACAACAGCCTTTGTTTTATTTTAACTAATCATTTTAGCTTGCTCAGAGATGTCTAGCTTTGTATTCTTTAAAACCAAAAACTGTTTTCCTATTTTTTAGTGGGTAGGAGAGAATAAGAAATTAAGACTTACTCTGATTTTTTTAAACCCTGGAAAGAATGAAGTCTTAATTTTAGTTATTAGAAACATAAAAATATCTTGATTTTAAATGCTCAGAATTTGTAGTGCTTCAGCTTAATTAGTGATCAACCAAAACTGGAAATCTAAATTTTCATGTCCGTGTTTTAACTCTACCCTATGAATCTCAAGCTGAATGTGATTTCTGCAAAGGACTGCTGAATTCCTGACCTGACATTTCAGTAGACTACCTTTGCTGCAGTGTGACAGTGACTTGGTACTGAATCTTTATTATTTTTTTCTTTTGCAAATCCTCTGTTGAGTGAGATATGATGGCAGCATCATAATTTTAGTATCAATTGCAGAAGTTCCAAATTTCCCCATGATTGAAAATCCTGCTCCACTGCAAGGCACTGCTTGCCTGTTGTAATCCATCAAAGAGAATGGAAGTTGGGATGGTAGGAGGAGACTTGTCATGTGTTTACAAACTTACATGGTTCTAGAAGGCCACGCATTATGCAAGGCAGAGATCTCGGGGTGTTTGGCACGATACAATGGAGAACAAACCCGCAAGACTGTTTGATGCAGTATTTGCTGCAGCTGAATACTTTAGAAAGATGCAGAAATTTTTTCATTCCTTTGGGGATACCACTGCAGGGGAGCAATGTTTGTTCCAAGTTTCCAAACCTCACCAAGTGAGGGTATTAGGAGATTCTGTTTTTCTCATGAAGATGTTTTCTATTACCTAACATTGGATGCTTAAAATTCAGGCTGTTCCTCATTTTGTGGCTTACAATTTTTTGAGGTGCTGCCAGATGAGTCATTTTTTCTATTCCTCTGCTGTAAAATGGGAATTGCTTAGAAAAGATTTTTAAACTGCTCATTTGAATAAAGACCTTTGAAGTTGAAAATGTCTGAACACCAAGGGATGTCCACTACTATATTTTAAAATATCATTATTTTTTTCTAATGCTTTGTATTTTAATGTCCAAATACCTTGTTTGTGGTTCTCTACAGATAACTAAAGAATTGAATAAACTCATAAATCCACTAAAAAGGCTACAGGTAAGCCAGGAGAATTTCCTCAAACACTCAAGGGAATAAGACAGAAAGGGCTAGAAATGAACTGCAACAATTTATTTCATGAAAGGTGGGTTGTCTTTGGGGTTTGTGAGGAATGAATCAATGAATGCAGTTCCATCTTACAAGAAACAGTGACTATGTCTACAAGCCACACGAATGAGAGTCAGATTGTGCTTAGGAAAACTGTCTAGGCACCCATTGGCAGTTTTTACCATTCTCTGTGAAGTGACAATTACCATGTAAAGAATATTATTACCTTTGAAACTGAGCTCAGAAGTTATTTCTTTCCTTCCTCCTCCACATCCCTGATGTGAGTTAGCTACTCTCTCCTTTGTGATACCATAGCATTTTGTACAGGCCTCCATGATCAATTTATCAACTTGTTTTTGCATTTTTTAATGTGTTTGCCTGACAGATCTGAGGGTACAAGTTCCCTGTCTTGTTCCCTTCTGTACCTGTTGTATCTGCCTGGGACAATGTCTGATGACATAAAAGTTGCTCAATGTATGTTGGATCAAAAATTTATTACTTATTTCCATGAAAGTTTTTATCATTTTGAAAACATCACTTTTTGGACAAAGGGTGATTTTATCCCCTATAAAATGTCCTACTGAAATTTCCCAGAGTTCAGGATTAATGGATATTAATTATTAATATTAATAATACATATTGTCTTTGAACCCATCCTCCATTCTTATAACAAGAGTTAGGTAATGTACAAATTCCTTTTGCCACTTTGCCCTCCATGAAGCTCAGAGCTCAGTTTGATGCTCAGCTGGGAAAACTATTTAGCATTTAATGTTTGGCCTATTTTCTTTCTATTCTTTTTCTCGGATCTTCTGTTAAAATTCCATTTTTTGATACTCTTATTTGTATTTGTCTTTTTTCCTAACACACCCAGGGGCAAGTGCAGACTTTGCGGGACCTAAAATGTGTGCAATTCTGTGATCTCTCTTTAAGAAAAAGAACATAACATTAAAATATAAAATTTTATATATATATATATATATATATAAAATAAAGAAGGAGTTCAGTGAGGGATCCTGAAGTTTAAGCTTCATTAGCTTAAATTCACCTCTGGAACAACCTCAGAACTACTTGGGAAAGATAAAGAGATGACAGGTAAATTAAAAAGAACAGGAGGAAGGAAAGATACTAGATAAATTAATTCAGAAAGAGTGATAAAAAAATGAAAGCTGAATGGGATTTAAGACATCATCTTATTCAGCCCTTTGATGATTTCATAGAAGAGGCATAAAGAGATTCAAGTGCCTTGTCCAAATCCATCCCTTTATAGTCAACATCGGAGCATGTAATCTCTAGTCTCTGTGTGAGATGTTGTTAAATCTAGGCTGAGGAAATGAAGCACAGGTGTGTATGAGTTTTTTGTTTTGTTTTGTTTTTTTGTTTTTTTTTCCCGAGACTTATTCTTTGAGTCTTGTTTTGTCACCCGGGCTGGAGAGCAGTGGCTTGATCTTGGCTCACTGCAACCTCTGCCTCCCGGGTTCAAGCGATTCTCCTGCCTCAGCCTCCTGAGTAGCTAGGATTACAGGCACATGCCAACATGTTTGGCTAATTTTTGTATTTAGTAGAGATGGGGTTTCACTGTATTGGCCAGGCTGGTCTCAAGCTCCTGACCTCAGGTGATCCACCTGTTTCAGCCTCCCAAAGTGCTGGGCTTACCGGTGTGAGCCACCATGCTCGGCCCCAGTGCATGAGTTTTAACAGAAGTTTCTGCAGTTGGTATTCTTTTAATAATAATGCTTCTTCTAGAATAGAAATGTCACTTCAACCACAGAAATACATACGTGTTGAGTAAGCCAAAGGGCCATTATGCTACCATATGCTGAAAAAATGAGGAAGCACTTGTCTTGCAGGTACTTGCAATTATTCTTTTCTCAATCAGCCCTTCCTTCTCCCACATTTATTTTAATGTTTGTTTTAAAGATACTCTGCTGCAATTAGGGGGATGAGAACCTAGTAGAATTACACAATATAATAATGTGATGTTTTCTTCTTTTTAAATAATTTTACTACTCCCCCAACCAAGTAAATAGCTTAAGGGTAGACAGTTATGCCTAAGGAAGTCAAAATGATGAAGATCTAAAAAATAAATATCCTCCTCTTCAGAAGCCGATTAATACAGTGCTCAAAGCTATAACTCCTTTTGAGAATCAATGGAAGATGCAGCGGCTTTTCATCAGGAAGGAAGCAGAAGGGATAAGGATTTGGCAAGCCTCAAATTGAGAGGAAAAATTACCACTGTTGTGATAGATGGTTTGAAAAACCCATCAAGTAGGTAACTAGATATTCTTATAGCCAGACTGCAGCCGTCAGGAACTCTAACTCCAAAAAAACTTCTTCAAGTTGAAGAAAAGGCAGATAATGAGAAAGAACACATTCTGCAGATTCATTTGTATTCCAGAGGAATTACTTCCAATGTTCTTCCAGTCCTGGCCCCTAGTATAAACTGCTGTTGATAGGAGATGCAGTGAGTTGTCTCCCAGGAACTTGAAAGTGAGGGAAATAAGATCGCCTTCAAAGAAGTATGCTGTGAAATGATCATATAAATGATCCAAGCAGAAATGGCTACAGTCATCTTACAGCAGTAGCAGAGCTTGGGGCCTGAGTATGTGTGGCAGACTCAACAGAGGTGACATTAACCTGACTTATCATGTTAGCATACCTGAAGAGTGGAAGAACTAGCTAATGAGAAGGTAGAAGCCTCACAAAAGGAGCATCCTGACACATATGGTGACAGTACCGTCCTAGCATGGTCTCAAGAGCGAGAGTGGTAACCTGCAAACTTTCAGACTTTCAGTATCCTGTTGGCATGAAGAAGGCTGACCCTGTGGCAGGATGGATGGGTCAGAATGTTCCAGCCTGATGTTATTAACATTCAAGTCATTTAAATTTCCTGATCCCATGCTCACCAAGCAACCTCCTGATTATTATCTGGCTTTGCACGTAGGCTTAATTACAGGAACGAGAATACACTGGCCATAAGGACTTGAATATTCTGAATACCATGACAGTTATTTCATACTGTGGATGAACAGACAGGCAGCTGGCCATAATATATCCCCCCACATAGCTGCTGTCTCCAAGGGGAGAATCTGCTGCTTATGTGCTGGGTCTCAGGGAAAATATAATGACCATGGCAGGTAATTGCACTGCTGCTTACTACGTGGCTGGCACTGTCTAAATGTCTTACATGTACTAATTCATTTAATTTTTATGACCATCCTATGACATCAATAATCAGGCTGATTTTTACAGATGGAGTAAACTCAAACACATAGAAGCTAAGTAACTTGCCCAAGGTCATCTCAGTCTGCTGGGAAGGAAACGAGCCCAGAGTCCAGGTACCAGAATTCAGGTCCATAACCACCATTCTATACTGTCTTTCCATTTATTTCAGGCCCTGATCTTCATTATTCAGCCCTCAAATTAAAAAAAAAAACTATGCAAATTAAAAATTTTTTCAAAATGCACGTGTGATATGACCTAATGTGATCTGAACTAACTTGGTGGCAAAACTGTACTGGAACTGATGTGAGGGTATTATTTATAGTCTTACCTCATCCCAGTTGCTGAGAATAATCATGTTTGCTGTAGAAATATTAAAATGTTTGATTAAATGGTGTTGCCCAATATTCTGCTATGGGTATTGTTGTAATATATGTGCACTGTATTACCTTTGTAAAAATCCTAAAGATGTTGAATTCCAAATCATATCTGGTCAGATGAGGGACCACAGACCATAGACCAGTGGTTGTACCTGAATAACTTGGTATTCTGGTTTTCAGTACTGGGCCTACAGCTTGGTCATATGCATATGAGGAAGAACCTCTCTTACTGCGCTGACAAAATTAGGTTTCTGAGCCTGAAAGGCTAGTAGTCAAGCCACCCAGGCGGTGAATAACCCTCGGGGAGGCCTGTGAAAACCCACCATCCAATGTGCTGTCTAGATGGTTTGATTGGCCATGAGCACCAGTGAGACTTTTTCCCATTAAAGTTCCTCCAGGAACTCAGATGGTCCCTCCTGTAGGAGATTGAAGGCTCTTGTGTTGGAGCTGGTGACCTTGAAGGCCACATATTCCAGAATATACAAGATCAGTGGGAAGCCAGTGTATCCATGTGCACATTACAGGGCTATTAGGTTTACTTATCCACTCACAAAAATAATTCCACAAACGGGCCGGGTATGGTGGCTCACACCTATAATCCCAGCATTTTGGGAGGCTGAGGTGGGTGGATTACCTGAGGCCAGGAGTTCAAGAGCAGCCTGACCAACATGGTGAAACTCTGTCTCTACTAAAAATACAAAAAATTAGCTGGGTGTGGTGGTGGGCACCTGTAATCCCAGCTACTTGGAAGGCTGAGGTGGGAGAATTGCTTGAACCCGGGAGGCGGAGGTTGTGGTGAGCCAAGATCGAGCCATTGCACTCCAGCCTGGGCAACAAGAGAAAAACTCCATCTCAAAAAAAAAAAAAAAAAAAAAAAAATCCACAAATGTTGATGAAGACCAAGAATAAAATATGGACCTATTATTAAATTTCCCAAATTTGAATTCCTATAATGAGACAGACCTAAGTTTAAATCTTGCTGTGTCATACATTAGCTATGGGACTTTGGAACAACTTAAACTTTCTATGTCTGCATTTCCTTATCTGTAAAATGAGGATAATAATAGTACATATCCCATGGGGATGTTGTGGGGATTTAAACCAATAAAAAACTTAAAGTACTTTATGAAGTGTAAAAGCCTGTAGTAAACTTAATAAATGGTAGCTATCATTATTATAATAATTTTGGTTAAAGATAGTCGATCAGTTGTAAATCTACACACATTATCAATATTTGAGAGAGAGACAGAAGTAATTGATTTTGCATAGGAGAGTCTAGGTAGGCTTCAATGAGGCATCAAGGAGCAGTCTTGAAAAATGAGCAAAACTTCAATATAAAGTGAAGAGAAAAATGCTTTAGGGGAAAGAAATGAATTTGGTATCTAGCATATTGACTTTGAGATCTTTACTGACAGCTGAAATTTTTTTCTGAAATTATTAGAAAGATTGAAGTTAGAATTGGTTGATTACTACTAAATCAATAATACTAAGATCTAAAATCACAATAATAGGCTAGAATGTCAAGAAAAAATTGTAGACTGAGAACAGGCAGGGATAGGGAGTATGGAGATTTAAAAGACTAATAGAAGGGGAGTCTTTGAAGGCAGAAAAATAAGCAGAGATGAAGGAAGAGGGCAGGTTTAGAGAAAACTGATTTGTTCAAACAGGCATTGAAATGGAGCCTAAATCCCACTGGAGAACAGAGAAAGTCACTCAGATTTAACTTGGTCAGCAGTACAGTGCAATGTGCAGTCCTCAGGGTCAAGATCCACCTGGATTCAAATCCTCCCTTTAACCCTTTCTAGCTGTGTAAACCTTAAGCAAGATATTTTTCCTCTGAAATCACAATATTCCATGTGTTTAAAATTAAAATAGTAGTATTTGTCTTGTAAGACTATTTTGAGTTTAGAATGGACTAATGTATATAAAGCACTTAGGAAATTGTCTGGATAAAGACACATACATGTGTACACCTGGGAAGATATAAATTGGTCAATGCAAACTTGATACCGGAGAAAATAATAGAACAATCATCAAATTACTTTTCATCGCTCAGAGGACTCCTAGATATTGTGTAACAATTCAAGTTAGATTTATGAACAAATAATGTCAAAGTCAGACCAATTTGATTTTCATTCTTTGAAGAATATTAGACCATGTGGGTAAGAGAAAAATAAAAGATTGAATACAGCTGAACTAGCTCAGTTTTCTGTCTATCTCCATGACATTTCTATGGCTAGGCTGCAAGGAACTGTTTAGTTCAGCATGTCCCCATAAGAGTGTTTTATAGAAAGTTATTGAATGGTCCATGAAGCAAATAAGTTTGGGAAACATTGGGTAAAATAGGTTACTTTATTGTAGAAGTTTTCAATTATTTCTATTATAGTAATGTAATATGAATAGTCAGTATAGTGTACAGCATTTTTCAGACTTATCTGGCCATGGAGTGCTTTTATGGGTCATAGAATATAGCCAGAGAAGGAGAGGTATAGCTATGATATTATCTTTGCTGAAGTTATGATTCCTACATAGTGATTATTAAGTTTTTAGCATCTATATATAGAAAAACATGTGTTATTCCATAGGGATCAGAGTTTAAAGAGTTATTTAGTACTTTTATTCATGAGCTGGACAATGGGGAATCAAGAGAATCATAATTAAGCACGAAGTTGGACAGAACTGCTATTACTTGGAAGACAGAAATAAAATTCAAAGGACATCCAAAATAGAATTCTATCAAAAAGGAATGATCAATAAGGAGAAGAAAAATGTCTTTTCTATAAAATACAAGCTTTGTAGAAAAAGAAAGAAAAGATTTTGATATACATGTGCATGGCATTAAAAGTCCAAGAAAACACACTGGTCTTGAATAAAAGCATGATGAATAAAAATATCACAAAAGTTATTCTGCCTCTGTCAAGTTTATTGTCATGAAAAGCATAGGGAAATGTGGTGTGTCTTACAGACTGGGGTGGCTATATTTTAGGGTGTTGGCCTTCTGCACACTTCTGCTTAGCTCTGCATGTTTCATACAACAGTGGTCTTGAACTGCTCTAGAATATAGGACCTCCAAAGCCAAATGACTCTCAGCAAGGTCCCATCTAGGGTATCCCTGAGTGGTGGGCTGAGTGTCTTGGGGGAGAATCTTGTCATTCCCTGATTTAATGAAGACCTCCTAGTTGTTTTGTTAAAACTTGTGAAGGTGAGCAGACACTGATCATCCTAGATGAAAAGTATCCTGGTTACTTGAGATTCTGCTAAATCTAGAGATTATCCAGGATGAGTGGCATTTCTAGGTCCCCGAAGAGTTGATTTTGACGGACCGGAAGTTGTAACTTTTGTGTTCTTATGTTAGGCAGTGATATATCCTAAGTATCCCTCATAGATAACTGACTTGTAATGTACCCATTAGAGTCATGTGAGTGTGTGTGTGTGTGTGTGTGTGTGTACCTGTATGCATATGTGTAAGAAAAAGCCAATATGAAGTGAGAATCATAAAACTGCTGAAGGTCCTGTGCTTGACTGGGAGTACCACACTAATGATTTAGAGGACTTCCAGAGCAGGCAACCAGGTAAAGGACATGAAAACATTAGCACATAAGAATTGGAGTTGATAATGTTTAACCTGGGTAAGAAATAAAGCCAGGGTCAATATACTTCTTTTACTACTTAAAAAGAAAAAAAAAAAAAGGTTCGATAAGAAATAACTCTTGTATCAGTTAAAACTGTCCAACAATGGACAAGACTGTCTTATGAAAAAAAACTAAAAATAAATTATTTTTTGAATGCTTATTTTGTGACAGGTGTTAGGCTAAACACATTACATGTGTTAGCTTAGTCAACCGTCTAAAAATCCACATGAAGTAATAACTGTTATTATCCTCACATTAGAGATGGGAAACAGTGTTGGAGAGGTTAGCTTACTCTTGAAGGTCACATAGCTAGTAAATGGAGAAACTGGATTCCACCCTGGAGTCTGTGCACTAAACTACTAAATTACTTACTTCCATCCTCAGATGCTTTAAAGCACAGTCTGATGTGTCAGAGATTTAGTCAAAGGAGTTATTCCCATTGCAAGACTGGACCACTGCAGATCTGCAGATAGTTTCTAAAATCCTTCATCTAATTTCTGCCATACTGATGATTGGAATATTGAATTTAACCCCTTTGGACACTGGGTCCATCCATCACCTGTCTATTTTAACATCAATGAGGAAAATATCCAAAAAGTCTAGAGAAAACCAGTAAAACTAAGGGATAGGTGGACAATTGGATGTACAAGGAAAACTGAAACAAGTTTCATTCCTTTGGTCAGAAAGTGACTTGGTGATCTTCAATATGCAAAGGATTTGGGGTATATAAGTCATTTCCATGATGATTACAACAGGAAATCAGTTTCAATGAGAAAGCTTGGATGAAACAAGAAAGCCTTTCCAGTGAAAATGTCTTGAAATAAAAACTCGGAAGTACACTTATGGGTAGAAGAACAAGATCATGTTAGAATAGAAGCTGATGCCTTCAGCAGCAGCCTTCCCCTGCTGCCTCTCCAGTGGCCTTGGCAAGTTGACCTGCCCTGAGGATGAGCCAGAATGCCAGGAAGTGTTTGTGAACTTCACTCTCTTCCAGCCTTTTCCACTAAAGAAGGAGCAGACATTAAAAAGGAAATCTGAGTCATTTTCACTTTAGGAAAGCTTTAAACTAAATTTGACAACTGTGGTCATAGGAGTTCTTAGGTGGCCAACCACAGGGTACTGCAACAAATAACTTTGCAACATCTCTTCCAATTTCATGAGTCTATGGCCCTCAACAATTGAGGAAAGGCCACAGAGTTTCCATTAATAAAATCACCTTTAAACATCAACATTTCTGCTCAACAGAGCATTAATGTATTAATTTTAGGAGCAAGAAGTCAGTTTTTTTCTTTAACACTGAAAGCAACTGAATACCCTTACAAAGAAGGATTTTTTTTAAACCTTTTGAAGGATTTCTTTCTGTTTCATAGACATTTTATCATAATTTCATGCCCCCATACTTCATGGCTTGTTACTTGGTCCATTACTCTTACGTTTAACTTGATAAGGTCCTGGTTCCTGTGATATGAGTTCTTAGGTCTGGTTTCTCACAGCTGCTGCTTTGAAGTGCCTGATAACATTCTTACCCTTCTGTGGTACCAGTGGATTCTCAAGTTCTGATTCTCCTGTGCTCACTGTCCTGCTGCTTCTGTTAGTTCGCGCTGAATGGGGACATTCTAATCTCCCCCTTTCTCTACTTTTTAAAGAGGGCAAACCTTGGGATGTTGCAGGTAGTTAATTGGTCCATCCATGGAACTGGGCAAATTATTCAGCAAATAATCATATTTCTCTGTGAGCATGTCAGAGCCTGTTGTCCTATGGGGAATCAGGGATTTCAGAGGGGGCACACACATGGTTTCTATCAACACAGATAATGCTTGCACTCTTTCACATGTGTACAGAAATATTTTTTTCTTAATATGGTCCCCACAGGCCTACAGTCATGCTATTTATCCAAAGGGGGGCCTCTATCCACAGGATCCAAAGCAGGTATGTTTCAATTGCTGGAGTTTGGAAACAGCCAAGCTTTTCACAAGACAAAGTTAGGGCCTCGCTAAAACTGTAGCGGGAAAAAAATCTTCTGGACAAAGCATCTCTCAGGATACTGAGTAGGGGAAATGGGGCTATAGACATTCAAATAACTTCTGTAAATTGTTTATGGCTAAGATTAAGTTAGAGTTGACTTTTCAAGGCCTTTGATATTTTAATAGGAAATTAATTTGGGGGAGGAAAAAAAATCACCCCTGTCTCATCCACTTAGAATAAAATTCCTTCTATGATGTCAAGTATCATTTCCCAACACATTTGATGTGAATGTTAGATGACTGAATTTTACAGATGATCAGAGTGCTAAAAGATGTCTACATGAGGTAAGATAGGGACGGAAACTTTCACTGCACTTTAAAGAAGAATGAGACAACTGGTAAGAGGAATAAAATCACAATTGTAAGCAAAATTGAGAGGAACTATCACCTCATTGTGCACAGAATATGCTGTTATCAAGCAAAGTTACTCACAGGTATTTGCAGTGCCTTTGGGGATGGGGAGATAGGAGCCTGGACTCCAAGGTCGGCCCTGATAATTCTTCTTGCATTTCCCACAGTCTGGACCTGTAGTGTTGTGCTCACATTCACATGTCAGTTTGCTGTTGTCATACACACACACAGTGGCATGGAGATTACACTTGCACCTGGGCAGAGGAGAGACAAAGAGTTCATTGTCAGATAAGTTGGTCTCGGTGACCACCGAGGCTTTCCTGATCTGTCTCCAAGGGTTGTGCCTCTCAAACCATGCAGTGCTTGAGTGATACACAGAGGCATTTGGTAAGAGAGAGATTTGCAGGCCCAGCCCTCAGAATCTTCCCAAAAAGAGCCGTTTGCACGGGGCAGGGTTGTTACAGTGCAGTCTGTCCTTAATACTGCACGTTGAGAAAGCCGAGTAGCAGTCAGGTCAGTGGGGGCCTAAACTCCTGCAAGGTAACTGTGCTCCAAAATCAAGGGGGTTCCCAACAGGTTCCAAAATACTGTCATTTAGGAAAAGGTCTTTTTGTGATATTAACAAATCTATGACAATTTCATCTGGGCTTCGTTTGAGTTTAAAAAACAATGTTATCATTTTTCTTTAAATCGTTAAGACAATTCTTATTTGTTTAAAAAGGAAGATAACCATTAAAATAATTTGCTATTCAGACTTATTCTTAGAAACCCAAGAAATTATAATCAAGTGTTCTCATTTTGCACTCTAAAATGACATTTCCTCAGATCAGAAGAGATTTTCCACCAAGGCCGCTAACAGACCCGAAGGGAGGTGAGACAGTAATCCTCAGACATCCCACTCACAGCAAATCGGGGAATCACAAAGGCCTCTCAGAAACAGGCCAAATGACTCTAATAAAAGATGCCTAGAATCCTAAAGAAGAAGAAGAAAAAAAAAAAAAACCTTCATGTGGCAGGGTTTTGAAGTCATTAGCCAAGGCCTGGCCTTTGCTGCCTATGAATAAAGCCATGATATATGAGAGGCAACAATGGAATATGCAATTTCCACAAAAATACATCCCAGTGCTCGAGGTATCTGACTATAAAATTGCAATGGCTAACCTGGTATTTGTTGAGGCAGCAGAATATAAACTGTATCACACTGAGCACGAACCATATCCTCTGGAAAGGTAAAACCTACGTTGACAGAATGGCCACAACCAGAGGTCAGAATAATGTATGTGAGAAGAGATGGTCCACACATAGGAGAGAACCTGGGCACCCAGGCTGGGGTGGGTAGAGAACCAAGATAGGTCAGAATCAGAACCAGAGAGAAAGAGAGACTGTGTGTGTGTGTGTGTGTGTGTGTGTGTGTGTGTGAGAGAGAGAGAGAGAGAGAGAGAGAGAGAGAGAGAGAGAGAGAGAAAGAGAGAGAAATCTGGCCTCTTCCAGGAACTAGGACAAAAATATAGAAAATCAAGTTTCATAAAGACCAAAAAATATTATGGTATTTTTTTTTTCTCTTGGGCCAAATGCCATGAACTGGGAAAAAGAACAGAATTCTCTTTCTTAGGTAGGAAAATGAGACTCCTTAACAACCATGTTGGCTTCTCTAATGTCTGTATAGCAATGGCCAAGTTTTTCTTTAGTGCATTCATAATCTGTTTGGAACACTGACCCATACTTATGACAAGGAAAAAAAGGAATGGTTAAGACTGTTACTGAAAGCTGTTGGGCTCTCTTTTAACAAAAAGGTGTAGTCCTAAAGCAACCACCATCTACGCAAACCTGTCTGGGAAGACCGAGCTACAGCTTCCTCGGGGCTCTATTACAATGTTTAATACTTCTTGCTACAATCTGTTCTCTGAGTACTTACGAATTATAATAAGCTTGTTCCACTTAGACACATAAATGTCACCTTTGAAAATGAACATTTGTATATTCTTTAAAAAGGTAAGATAAAAAATAATTCAGTTAAATAGGCAATGTTTAATTATGAGCTAGGTCCTATAACAATCTCCTATATGCAGGGAATCACTTGTGCTAGGTTGCTTATTAAAGAATCTTTCTCCTTCCAACATTAACACCTTTATTTATGGGTGTGTTTATATATACGGAGGATGTTTAAAAACCTGAGTGATAGAAGCACTGGCTTATACTGATTTAGCACCATATCTGGTGTTAAAAATTCCAAATGAGGAAATTGAACAATGTGATCCCAAAGAATACGCTGGTTTCATGCGTGAAGACCAAGAATGCAAGGAATAATTGTAAATTGGATTGTATATCTTGTAACTGTTAATACTTTCATTCTTGTAGTCACTCTGAGTTACAGGCAATTTCCATTCTCAGGGCATTATATTAGCTGAGAAGATATTCTTTGAATAATAAAAGGAGGTAAAAGGAGAATAGATGAATGTTTAGTCTTATTTTTTCTCAGATTTCTTCCAATCAATGGCTCATTCTCAACTGTCCAAAAGCTTATTTATCATTCAAGGCTCAACTCAATTCATAACCCTTATCTGAAATCCATCCTGACCACTGTACATACCCTGAGCTCTACTCTTCTGATTTCCTTAAATGTGTCCGTGTGCTTGGATTGGTTGTTACTAAAGGCTTTTTGTACTTATAAATTTTCTCACTCATTGCACAATTCTCTCCCATCTTAAGGTGGGGAAATACCTACTGCATGTCTGGTCATCTTTTCCAGCTACCTCCTAAGCCCTCTCCCCTCCCTTCCTGAATTTCCTATACTTGCCACCTCCATTCTCTTATCTTCCACTAACTCAGTCTTTCCAAATGGTCACAGCCTCCCTTGCCAAATCACCCATGAACTCCTTGTTGAAAATCCAATGGATACTTTTCCATGCCTTATTTATTTCCTCAGGGGCTGGGACTCTGGACCACTCCCTTTCCCCTGACACTCTCCCCTCTGGATACCCAAGCTCATTTTCAGGAACCTCTTCAGCCTGTTGGCTACACATGCTGTTCTCTGGATTCTGGCCCAGCACAGCCAGCACACTCTCTCTGTGCACTCTTATCTAGTCGTCCCTTCAATTTTTGTCTGCACTTCTTAACTTCCTTTACGTTACAAACCTTTTAAAGCAAATTCACATCATCTCCCCGACCCCAAATAAACATATTTAAAAGAAGCTCAAAATGTGAAAACATTTAAGGAGATTTGGAGATTATCTGTTACCTACAGGGGTCAATAGAGCCCCCTCCCTCCATTATACCATGTGAAGAATACCTAATCAAAATGCTGGTAAGTCTGGCCTCTGTATCTCCATCTCAGATCTCTCTCAGGCTTCAGACTTACTCATCAAAATGCCTCCTGAACAAATCTAACTCAATATGTCCCCAAACTAAACTCTTTGACTTCCCACCTCTCCTGTTCTTCCTTCTGTGCTCTCTGTCTTAGAAAATTGTACCATTTTCCACCCAGTTAGTCAAGAATGATGTATCCCTCTCCTTTTCCTACCACACCTAATCTGGCATTACTGAGTCTCTCACCAAGCCCTGAGATTCCTCTTTGCTATGGTTTAGATATTTTGTCCCTTCCAAATCTCATGTTGAAATGTGATCTCTAGTGTTAAGAGAGGGACCTGGTGGGAGGTGTTGGAGTCACGGGGACAGATCTCTCACGAAGGCTTAGTGCCCTCATTGTGGTAATGAATGAGTTCTCATGCCATGAGTTCTTGCAAGAAATGGTGGTTTAAAAGAGTGTGGCATCTCCGTCCCCCATTCTTGTTCCTGCTCTTGCCATGTGACATGCCAGCTTCCTCTTTGCCTTCCACCATGAGTGGAAGCTTCCTGAGGCCCTCACCAGAAACTGTGCAGATGCAGGCATCATGTTTCTTGTACACAGACCACAGAACTGTGAGCCAAAATAAACCTCTTTTCTTTATAAATTACCAAGTCTTAGGTATTCCTTTGTAGCAGTGCACATGAACTAATGCACTCTTCCTTGATTCTCTTTCAAATCCTTACAATTCTAGCAACGATCACTTTCTTAACTGTGATCATCGTCTTTGATCTGGTTTATTACAACAACTTCTAAACAGAATTTTGTGCTCCAGGCATGCTCCTCTCTATCCAATCACAACACAATAGTCAAAAAATTTTTTTACACAAATATATTTTGGGTCACTTCTGGAACAGAACCATTGTAAAATTTCCCATTATTTTCAGATAGAGTCCAAGCTCTGTAACATGGCTTATAAGTTCTTTTTGCAATGTATCTCTTGCCCCTTTTCCAGCTTCATTTGTACCACTCGTAACTCTTCACTTAGTTCTTCAAACTTTGCCTTCAAGTACTCTTATAAGCTGTTTCTTCTGCCTACAGCATTCTACTCTCCTATTCCTACCTCTTTGATCAGGATAATTCTTCCCTTTATATATTAAACTGTATGTCAGTGGCTGGCTCCTTTTTGGTATTCAAAAAATATCTGCTGATTAACTATCTGAATGTTTCTATGGTCCACCAGGATGCCTTTTCTGTGTGCTCCTATGACATAAGGCAAGGCTAGTTGCATAATAAAGCCCATACTATCTCTACTATAGACTGTGGGCTGTATTTTAATTGCTTATTCTGTCATCCTCACTAGAGGATAAGTTCCTGGGAGGCATCAGTCATGTCTGCTTTATTTATTGTAACATCTCTAGCGTGTATTGCAGTTCTTGGACATAATAAGTGCTTGAAAACTTAGATGATCAAGACAAATGATAATAAACAAGTAAGCTTCCTGAAAGCAGGAATGTCATACGCGTGTTCTACTATGTCTAACTTGACAATGGACTAATTAATGAAAAATTAATAGACATTGTACTAAATTAAACACTCCATGATGTGTCTTGAAAGCTGCCACATGCCCTCATTGTTGGTTTTCATAACTAATATTACATTGGAGAAAGGAGACTCTATGAAATTTGTGAGATATCATGAACCCTGTTTAATTTCATTTAAACTCCAGGGGATTTATCAGATGACTGAAACCCAAAACAAGAGCTTTGTAAACAATGTTTGAAAGACCTAGGAAAAGAACACAGCTCAGGGGAGAGAAAAAACAAAGTATTTGCATAGCATAATTATTCTGAAATGTGCCTTTTTTAGCTTCAATGTCTCATGCAAGGATGGCTACCCTGGTCCAGCTGAAGTTGGAGGAGGGGCATTGCTTGAATGTTGGCTAAAACTGTAACTTGACATCTGGTGAAGTTTTGGGTTGTATTTGCTTAGTCACTGTAACAATTGCTATGCTGGGGCTGAACAGTGCAAGTAGAGGGTATGAGTTCTGTGCAAGAACAGTGCAAGTAGAGGACACTGCCTATGTTTGGAGATGACTCCTGTTCATTTTCCACAGCTCAGTTTATCCTCATCAGCCCCATTCCAATTAGAGGTGAAAACCTGTTATTTAGAGCCCTTGCCAGAGTGGCTCTTCCACCAACCGGGGGAAAAAAAAAAAAGATTTCACAATGCTGGGAGATTGCTGTCAAATTCTCATGCTGTGACCTCCGGCCTCATGATGGCTAGAGGGCTGACTTCTGTGACATCTCACTTGTCTCTGACGTATTCATTATCCATTCCCATGGTCATCCAGCTCCCATGTCTATATATCCTGTCACTTTAGTTGGGGGAGGACTGGACAAGTGGAGACCTAAAAGGCTCTGCTAGCAGTCACATGTCTGATGTTCTCGAGAGCCAAGTCTATTCACCGATTCTGTTTACACCCACAGAACTCATACCTAGGCATTGCAGATAGAACTAATTGACCTGCATGTTCCTTGAAGATTTACTTGTGTGCAAGTGACAAATGGCAGACATTGCCAAATAAGGGTGTCACTAAGACAGACTTCAAAAAAAAAAAAAAAAGTGAGCTCTAGTCTGTGATGCAAACTTTACGAACGCCAGTGTGTTCTCGCTTTCAACCAGATCTGCACTTCCTGTATTTTAGTGACCAGCTGTCATGAGTCAATTTAATCTTGCTTATAAAAATGCTCCAACATTTAGTTCTGTGCCACCTGCCAGTAGGTATGAAAAACCTATACCGTCTGCCTCATTTTTTATTTTTTTATAACTTAATATATCTATTCTGGGAAGTCTGTTATCTGCCAGAATTTCCTGTGAGCTAGAGGTCCATATAGCCTATTACTAATGTTCCAAATAGAGGTACTGAGACAAAGAAATTAAAAAATGTCCTTTGTGAAGAAAAACAGGAGTGCAGGCCAGGCTTAAACAGGAATGCAGGCCAGGCTTGCTTTCGTGCAGTCAGAGTTTTGGTTACGTTTGTGCCATTGGAGGATTCGCCATGAAGTGGATGAAGTTTAGCTTCGGGGCCCTTTCAGGGCTCTGAGGAGGACCCTAGCAATATGTTCACACGGTAATACACTTTGGTATAATTTACTCAAGTAAGGTATTTATTTATTTTTATTAATGAGGGTTTTTTTCCTTAATGAGGCCCCTTGGGTCCCTGCATCCTCAAAGGAAGAAAGTTTTAGGCATTCCAAGATGTGGATCATCCTCTGCTTGCACCTCTTCCCTTGGATTGGCACTAGCTATACAAATGCTTTTAGAGAATGTGTTAGCACAAATATTGGAGCTTGTAAATGTCTTTTTAAAAGAGTGATACATTATACAGTGCCTCTCACATTCTTTTTCTTTCTCTGCAGCCACCTTGACTTTTGACTTTCTTTACATAGACACATGAATTTCCAGTTCCCACCTTAACACATTACTTGAAATGGGAGATGTGCAGCAACATAACTTAGAGTTTATGAATTATGACACTGGGACACCGAAAAGGACAGCCTGAGTTCAAATCCCTCCTTTGCCACTTACTTACTGTAAGGCCAGGGTAAGTAACTTAACAAACCAACAACTAAACAGAGCTAACATTGTCTGAATAATTCTAAGCACCTGGCATTGTGCTAATTGCTTTTTGCATTTTTCACATATTATTTCATACCAAGCTCACAATAATCCCATGAGACGTGCACTAATGATTACAGATGATCATGCATTTGAATATTGAGGTGTTCCAAATCCCAGCTGGTACAAGATGGAGCAGGGATTTAGACTATGGGCAGCCTGCCTCCAGAACTTTGCTCTTACAGCTGCAGAGGACATTCATTCTTCCTGAGTACAGCTAAAATTCAGCTGCCTTTTCTGTAAGACAAGGGCAAGAAATGGAGGGGTTTCAAAGGACAGTTGTGGGGCTTGAAGCACATGATGCATGTAAGCCCTTAAGATAGTATCTGACGCAAAGTTCTTAACAAATGTTAGTTTCCATTATTATTTCTATAGTTACTATCTCTAATACTATGGACATGGGCTGTCTGATTCATTCTGTGGGCATTAATTAATGGGATAGTCTATGGATAGCACCATGAGAGGTCGCATAGGGATTCAAACAGAAGGCACCATATAGTCCTAATCCCCAAGAACATAGAATCTGTTGAGTAGAGAAGATGAAACATATACAGAATAACTACAGACCATAAACAGAGTAATACTCTCTGTATCTAATCATGACAGTATAACAAAGTAGGGTAGGGATACTTTGTTGTCTCTCCAGTGATGATGATGCCTTTGCACTAAACAGTCAGAGGGACACAGTCTCTACTACTGAAGGCAAGTGGAAAAAAGAGGGCCAACAATTACCAAGGACCTTCATATACCTGGAACTGTAATAGATGCTTTATGTACATTATTTCACCTCATCCTCATTTTCACTCTGAGAAGGAGGTAAAATCACCTGTTATTTTCAGATGTGGAAAGTATGGCTGAGAGCAGTAAAGTAACTTGCTCAAAGAAACACATTGCTTGTAAGTGGCAGCCTTGAGTTAATTCCAAAGGCTGGATCTTTCTAGGACAATACTCTGTCTGAGATTAGAACTAAGCAATCTGGTTCATATAACAATTAGACTCAAGACAGCAATGTTAACACATAATACTCGAATGTTGCTAATCAATGTGTGGTCCGTGGACCAGCAGCTTCTGTGTCACCAGAGGGCTTGTTAGAAATCTCAGGCTTCCTCTGGGCTTACAAAAGCAGAATCTGCAATGTTAACAAGATTTCACATGACTAAATGCACAGTAAGTCTTGAGAAACACTGTAGAGCTCACCAGTATGTCAGAGTTCTGATGAACAGAAAAACTAAAATATGGGTGAGGCTTACGCAACCCTTTCCCTTCCACCAGAATTCTGTTGGAAAATTTTTGGCTCAAACTGGATTAGCACTAAGGTTCTAGCTGTACTCACAAACTGGACTGATTATTTTGTTGAAAATTCTGTCAAATCTACTGATTGGTGCATTCATACAATAATTGAACAATTTAACGATATCAAAATGGTTTGTACTTAGTGTTTAAAATGGTACTCATGTTTAGAACATATTAGGAATGCTAACAACTGATTTATAAAATGACAAATAACTCAATTAGAAAATGGGTGAAGAATCAGAACAGATATTTTGTGAAGACGATATACAAATAGCCAATAAGCACATGAAAAAAAAATGCTCAACATCATTTGTCATTAAGGGAGATGCAAATCAAAATGACAATGAGATACTGATTCACACTAGGATGGCTATATAAAACAAAGATGGATGATAACAAATGCTGCAAGGATGTGAAGAAATTAGAATCCTCAGAGATTGCTATTGGGAGTATGAAATGTGTTTTACACTTTCAGAGTGGTATAGCCATTTTGGAAAATAGTCTGGCAGTTCCTCAAAAAGATACAGTTACTACATGACCCATAAATTTTACATCTAGGTATTTATCCAAGAGAACTGAAAACATGTCCACATAAAACTTGTAAGCAAATGTTAAAAGCAACATTATTCATAATAGCCAAAAAGTGAACACAACCCAGTGTCCATGAACTGATGAGTAGATAGACAAAATACAGTATAACCATATAATGGAATATTATTCTGCCATAAAAAAGAATGAAGTACTGATACATGCTACAGCATGAATTAACCTTGGAAGCATTGTGCTATGTGAAAAATGTCAGACACAAAAGGCCATGTAATATATGATTTCCTGCTGGGAGTGGTGGCTCACGCCTGTAATCCCAGAACTTTGGGAGGCTGAGGCGGGTGGATCACTTGAGGTCAGGAGTTCAGGACCAGCCTGACCAACATGGCGAAACCCCATCTCTACTAAAAATACAAAAAAATTTAGTTGGGCATGGTGGCTGGTGCCTGTAATCCCAGCTACTTGGAGGGCTGAGATAGGACTGAGAAAGGAGAATCTCTTGAATCCAAGAGGCGGAGGCTGCAGTGAGCCAAGATCGTGTCATTGAACTCCAGCCTGGGCAACAAGAGCAAAACCCCATCTCAAAGAAAAAAAAATATATATATGAGTGTATATATATATACACATATATGTGTGCGTATATATATGTATTTTTGTGTGTATATATATGTATTATATTTATTCTGGGCATTTCATATGAAGGAAACCATATATATAGATATGATTTATATATATATAACCATGTATACACACACACACACACACACACACACACACACACACACACACACACATATACGGTTTCCTTCATATGAAATGCCCAGAATAGGCAAGTCTACAGAGACAGAAAGTAGATTAGAGGATGCCACGAGATGGGGAGAGGGGTAAGAGGGGCACATGGGGAGTGACTGTTGATGGATAGGGGCTTTCTTTTTGAGTGATAAAAATGTTCTGGAATTAGTGGCGATGGTTGCACAACATTTTGAATGTACTAAAAACCACTGAATTGTACATTTAAAAAAAAAACAACAAAATTCTTAAAAGTATGCCATTTATCAAAAATAGAATAGAAAACAGTGGATAAGAGTTTCAGCCCTGGAATCATATAGCCCTGCTGCAGCAGGAAGTTTAGGCAAGTTCCTTAAGTTCAATTTACTTACTCTGTAAAATGAGGATAATAAGATACCTACCAAAGGGGTTGTTAGGAGCATTAAATGATACGACACAATGAGGCCAAGACTGGTAATTGATATATAGTCTTTTTTTTTTTTTTTCCTCACAACAGCACAGTTTTAGCTGGGTACACAGTCACCAATATAAAGACAACACCTTCTCTAGCTAGATGTGGCCATATGACTATGTTCTGGCCAATGGGATATTAGCAGGCATGGCGTCTGTGACACTTATTCCTCAATTTCTCATTTATTTCCCAGAATAAGAACACAGTGTGGAGCCAACATGGACCACATAGACTATGGCAGAGACCAGAGGCATGGCGGTGAGGGGACTGAATCCCAGCCCTCAGACAACTTCCATTGTAGTGGCAAACCGGATTCAGCAACACATCAAAAAGCTTATCCACCATGATCAAGTGGGCTTCATCCCTGGGATGCAAGGCTGGTTCAACATTCACAAATCAATAAACATAATCCAGCATATAAACAGAACCAAAGACAAGAACCACATGATTATCTCAATAGATGCAGAAAAGGCTTTTGACAAAATTCAACAGCCCTTCATGCTAAAAACGCTCAATAAATTCGGTATTGATGGAACGTACCTCAAAATAATAAGAGCTATTTATGACAAACCCACAGCCAGTATCATACTGAATGGGCAAAAACTGGAAAAATTCCCTTTGAAAACTGGCACAAGACAGGGATGCCCTCTCTCACCACTCCTATTCAACATAGTGTTGGAAGTTCTGGCTAGGGCAATTAGGCAAGAGAAAGAAATCAAGGGTATTCAGTTAGGAAAAGAAGTCAAATTGTCCCTGTTTGCAGATGACATGATTGTATATTTAGAAAACCCCATTGTCTCAGCCCAAAATCTCCTTAAGCTGATAAGCAACTTCAGCAAAGTCTCAGGATACAAAATTAATGTGCAAAAATCACAAGCATTCTTATACACCAGTAACAGACAAACAGAGAGCCAAATCAGGAATGAACTTCCATTCACAATTGCTTCAAAGAGAATAAAATACCTAGGAATCCAACTGACAAGGGATGTAAAGGACCTCTTCAAGGAGAACTACAAACCACTGCTCAGTGAAATAAAAGAGGACACAAACAAATGGAAGAACATACCATGCTCATGGATAGGAAGAATCAATATCGTGAAAATGGCCATACTGCCCAAGGTAATTTATAGATTCAATGCCATCCCCATCAAGCTACCAATGAGTTTCTTCACAGAATTGGAAAAAACTGCTTTAAAGTTCATATGGAACCAAAAAAGAGCCCGCATCTCCAAGACAATCCTAAGTCAAAAGAACAAAGCTGGAGGCATCACGCTGCCTGACTTCAAACTATACTACAAGGCTACAGTAACCAAAACAGCATGGTACTGGTACCAAAACAGAGATATAGACCAATGGAACAGAACAGAGTCCTCAGAAATAATACCACACATCTACAGCCATCTGATCTTTGACAAACCTGAGAGAAACAAGAAATGGGGAAAGGATTCCCTATTTAATAAATGGTGCTGGGAAAATTGGCTGGCTATAAGTAGAAAGCTGAAACTGGATCCTTTCCTTACTCCTTATATGAAAATTAATTCAAGATGGATTAGAGACTTAAATGTTAGACCTAATACCATAAAAATCCTAGAGGAAAACCTAGGTAGTACCATTCAGGACATAGGCATGGGCAAAGACTTCATGTCTAAAACTCCAAAAGCAACGGCAGCAAAAGCCAAAATTGACAAACGGGATCTCATTAAACTAAAGAGCTTCTGCACAGCAAAAGAAACTACCATCAGAGTGAACAGGCAACCTACAGAATGGGAGAAAATTTTTGCAATCTACTCATCTGACAAAGGGCTAATATCCAGAACCGACAAAGAACTCAAACAAATTTACAAGAAAAAAACAAACAACCCCATCAAAAAGTGGGCAAAGGATATGAACAGACATTTCTCAAAAGAAGACATTCATACAGCCAACAGACACATGAAAAAATGCTCATCATCACTGGCCATCAGAGAAATGCAAATCAAAACCACAATGAGATACCATCTCACACCAGTTAGAATGGCGATCATTAAAAAGTCAGGAAACAACAGGTGCTGGAGAGGATGTGGAGAAATAGGAACACTTTTACACTGTTGGTGGGATTGTAAACTAGTTCAACCATTATGGAAAACAGTATGGCGATTCCTCAAGGATCTAGAACTAGATGTACCATATGACCCAGCCATCCCATTACTGGGTATATACCCAAAGGATTATAAATCATGCTGCTATAAAGACACATGCACACGTATGTTTATTGCAGCACTATTCACAATAGCAAAGACTTGGAATCAACCCAAATGTCCATCAGTGACAGATTGGATTAAGAAAATGTGGCACATATACACCATGGAATACTATGCAGCCATCAAAAAGGATGAGTTTGTGTCCTTTGTAGGGACATGGATGCAGCTGGAAACCATCATTCTTAGCAAACTATCACAAGAACAGAAAACCAAACACCGCATGTTCTCACTCATAGGTGGGAACTGAACAATGAGATCACTTGGACTCAGGAAGGGGAACATCACACACCGGGGCCTATCATGGGGAGGGGGGAGAGGGGAGGGATTGCATTGGGAGTTATACCTGATGTAAATGACGAGTTGATGGGTGCAGCACACCAACATGGCACAAGTATACATATGTAACAAACCTGCACGTTATGCACATGTACCCTACAACTTAAAGTATAATAATAATAAATAAATTTAAAAAAAAAAAAGAATGGCAATTGTTAAAAAGGCAGGAAAAAACAGATGCTGGAGAGGATGTGGAGAAATAGGAATGCTTTTACATTGTTGGTGGGAGTGTAAATTATTTCAACCATTGTGGAAGACAGTGTGGTGATTCCTCAAGGATCTAGAGCTACAAATACCATTTGACCCAGCGATCTCATTACTGGGTGTATACCCAAAGAATTATAAATCATGCTACTATAAAGACACATGCACATGTATGTTTATTGCAGCACTATTCACAATAGCAAAGACTTGGAACCAACCCAAATGTCCATCAATGATAGACTGAATTAAGAAAATGTGGAATATACACCATGGAATACTATGCAGCCTTAAAAAAGGATGAGTTCATGTTCTTTCCAGGGACATGGATGAAACTGGAAACCATCATATTCAAGCTATTTTCACACATATTCATCCCATTCCGTGGTTTATGGTAACTAACTTCTATATTAGATCTCTTTTTTTCTCTTTATAGAACCATAAAAGTGAAATGTTTCTTTCACTTAGGTTTTTATTTCCAATTTGGTGTGAACTATACCATGATAATTTCTTATATACTTCCTTGCATTAAACAATATAATTTTTTTAGGGGAAACTGTGAGAAAAGAAAAATAGAGCAGGAATAAACCTAATGCTCTCTTGGGTTTTGCAAAGCCACAGAGTTCAGGCAGGCTCTGGCTAGAGAGCTGGGAGCCATCTAACTCCATAGCCCTCCTCTATCAGGCTAGATTATCAGGTAAGGTTTGGATATCTCTTAAATATGTATACTTGTCTACTTAAAAAAGGCATTATTTCATCAAATGGTTATATTACACTCTGATTAGAAATGGATCAGGCTGAGTAAATAGCTTTATGACTAGGAATTTCAAAACGTCAAATCTGTGTAAAAGAATACTACACTCCAGCAACTTTATTCCATACTTTTAGTTTTTACTAAAAAATTTGAGAGGAAATTGAATTAGATTCCCATGGATAGTATGGAAAATTGGGGAAAATAGCTTTCTCCTAATTCTCCCTTTTCTGAGAAATAAAATAATTTCCAATAGAGAAGAGTATGCCTAGCAAAGCTTTTTTTTTTCTTCCTTTTATTTGGTGGCCTACTTTTGTTAACAAGTCTTGGAAAAGTTGAAGTTTTAAAGACCAGAAACAAAACAAAAAATACACAAAGAGAGAGAGAGAGAGAGGAAAAAGGAAAACAAAACCAGAAACTCACACCTACCCAAGGAGTACGATCTTATTTGTCATGACCAATGACCCAAACTGTGCATAGGAATAGAAACAAAGGCTCTAAAGCAAAGACAAAGAACCCTAGAAAGAGAAATGAAGAACAACAATGATGTCTGAAATGATACAACAGATAGACATGGCCAAGAAAAAAATAATTAGATAATGACTACTGGATTTCTTGACACTGTCATATAGTCAATGCATGCAATCTTTCTGTCTATATGATTAAATATTCCAAAGTGGAGTCTGCACAAAATGCGTACAAATGTTTTAATGAAAAGTGAAATTTAAAATAATTTAACATGGATCAATGTCACAGTTTTAGAGTCATATGATACACGATCAAGAGACCAGTGCTTAATCACTAACTAGCTGATTCATTAGGTGGGCTGGGCTGGCTTTCTGGGGCTAATGTCTTTGAAATTTAAAGGGTTTGGTCTGTGTTGAAAAATGTCTCACATTGGCTCCTTGACTGTCCCCGCCTTCTGGCAATATCTAAATTGTAGTGAGGTTGCATGCTGTAGCTTTTGCACACCCCAATACCTTCTTCTTTCTTTGATAACAACCCTTTGGGACCACTCTTCCTCATTCTCAGGCTAAGTAATTCCCAGCTTCCAGCTATCAGGGAGAACAGAGAAGCCAGATTCAGCCCATCAATCCATTCTATCTTCCTGGCACAATGGTTGGTTCAAGGAAAATTGAACCAACCATTGTGATTGGTTCAGTTTTGAAACCAATTTTGAAAATTGGCCCTGGGGCCTTTGCTGAGATCATGGGAGAGATAAGTACTTTTAATTACAATACTGCCAACCTGACAGAAGGTAAACTTGGAACTGGTCATCATTTTGGCCATGACATGGATAATCCTGGCTTAGAATAAAGCCAAGACAGAGGAGAGCAAAACCAAGAGCCAGGGTCAATGTCCTGATGACTTTATGTAGCCCATGCTCCAGGCTGTCTGAATCTAGCTGTGTCCTGGATTCCTAGTTATGTAAGCCAAATAATCTCTATTTGGTTTAAACTGGTTTGGATTATTTTTCTATCACTTGCAAGCCAAACTAACATACCTGACTACAGCACAGAGTATATCATGTTACTTCACCTCCCAACTTGAATGAGCTAGACTGGATTCAAAACAATGGATTGAGCAGCAATCTGCAACTTATGGCCTGGCCTGAAAACATGATCTGGATCAACCAGAGTTTTCTGCCTAGCTTTGGAAAATGGAGAAATGATATCACTAGGAGGCCGGCATTAGAATATGCTAATTTCAAAGCCCATTCTGGTTCTAATCTTATGCAATGCTTATGAAAAAAATTAGTTAAAATAAAGTTTGTTTTTTGTTTTTTGTTTTTTTTTTTTAGTTAAAGAAAAAGGTGCTATATTTTGGAGTTAGAGAAAACTGGATTTGACTCTGCCCTTTGTCACTTTAAAAACTGTTTGACCTTAGGCTAGTGACTTTGCTTCTCTAGGTCTACCTCCCCATCTGTAAAATAGAGATGACAATAAGCTCTTCATTTGGTTTTATTGTGACTTTTGAATGACATAACATGTCAAGTGCCACCATCAACACCTCATGAATAGGTACTCAATAAGTTTTAGTTCCTACCTAATGTCATAATCAATCATTTATAAAATAGTTGTTTAACATTCGCAATATAGAGGATGCTGTGGTTAAGTTTTTACTATTTCTGAGCATTGAACCATTGATGAACAAACAAAACAAACAGATAAAAGGGATCTGTTGTTTCAAATCATACTCCAGGGCCATCAGATTTTCTCATTTTTGTTTTATATTTAACAGAAGGATGAGAAGAAACTTTGGTGTACTGTGAGGCACTGTAGTAGTGTGGAGGAAAGGAACCAGGACTATGAGCTTCTTGAGGGTACGGGACAGGTAGGGGATGGTCAGGGGACAGGCAGGGCTGAATCCCCAGGTCCCGAACAGGGCCTTCCATGGTGCCTGGTGTGCAGTAAGCTCTTAATAAACACTTGCTGGAAAAATTATCTAATTCTATCTCCTCACTGTAGAAATATGAAAACCAGGATCAGAGAAATAATAACAACAATAGTAAATTAGCCAGCACTATTGAACTACTTCATGTTTAAACATGCCTTCATAGGAGTACATTTTCTTCACAGTGTAATGGTGTTTTACTTCATCTATACAGCAACTTTATGAGCAAGATACAAGAAAATATCCCTATCGCTATTTTATGGATAAAGAAAAACTCATCCCTAGGGAGTATACGTGTAACAGAATATTAAGCCAAACTTGTTTTAAAGTGATAACTTAGCTTTTCTCCACACACCTCCTTCTCCCATCTCCCCCAAGTCCTGTTAGCAATACTTTAAACAAAGGAAGGTAACTTTCATCTTTTATGTGTTTGAAAATGGAGATCACTTTGCCTTGCCTTATTTGCCAAAAATTTCTGCTATGGCTTTAACAGGTTAGCATAGTCATTTGATGGAAAAAAAAGAGAGATTAATTAGGGTTTTGTGCTTGAAAAAATAAAAAGTGGGTAGCACCATTGCCCTTCAAATTTTCCTGTGGCCTCCCCTGAAGGTCACTGCAGACAGTTCTCCCAACAGTCAGCTTCATAGTCTCTTGCCTTTTGCCTTAACATGCTTGGTACTTGGCCAGCCAAGTTGAACAAGCCAGAGGTGATTTAACTTCCCAGGAGCAACCCCCAAAGAAACAGATGTTTGAGGATAAATACTCCAGTTCTCCCCCACCCCCAGGGAGACAGTTCTGAGAATAGCACCTTTATTAATGTTCTTTCCTTCTCTTTTTACCCCCATCCTTGCACAATGCTTTTTAGAATTATTTCCCAAATATATTATTGGCACCCAAATCCTTCTCTCGGGGGTCCCATAACCAGGAGGACAGGAGAGCAGAAGCCAGAGAAGAGTTAGTAGACTGCAGGGTGGACCACAAGTGGGCTCCTACTCCCTTGTCCAGGAGATGTTAGGTTAAGGACCTCAGCAATCAATCACCAGCCTTCCCAGGGGGTAGGTGCTCCCGACACCCATGTTGATCCTTTAGTCAGCATGTTGGAGGAGGTTTTGTTCTTTATGTAACAAGGCTTCACTGATGACTGCCTCATCCTGGAGTTTCTGAATCCCTCCTGGGGGGTTGGGAATGGAATCCTGTGCCTCCAGAAGTTAACTGATAAAGTCTGAGAATTTTTCAGAAATGGGGCAGTAGATAGTAAAATACCATCATTATATACACAACCTGTCCAAGTGTATTAGGATCCAAACTCGTATCCAGGTTTTCTGTCTCAAGTCCAAAATGCTCCAATTTGAGTTCCACTTGCTTTACCACCTGCTAGCAGGTTGCTTAACTTTTATGTATCTTAATTTCCTCATCTATAAAACTGGATTTTAACAGTTCCTACCTTATTAGGTTGTTAAGAATAACAAATTATTATCTTTGAAGTATTTAAAAAATAGTACCTGACACGTAGTGCTTGCTATCATTATCACCACCTTCGTTATTCTTGTTAATATTTTGGTTGTGGGAAGGAGGGTTGATGAGGCACTAGAGAAAGCCAAGACCTTCAAATTCCTGACTTGCAGAGTTCTTTGTAACAGTATTACTAAAGTATCACATGAAAGGTTTCTGGGTCTATATGTTTGGCAGCTTAGGATATGACCAATACCACTCATGTTTTATCTCTCATGATTGTGTAGTTTGGACACAATTTTAAACTTTCAGGTGCTTGAATCAAATCTGAAGGACACTGTTGATCCCTGATCTTCCGAGAGTGAGGATATAGCATCTGAAACTAAGGTGGAAGGTTCTGGAAGTCTTATAGGCCTTTACGATTCCATAGAGATGACCATAGAAATGAAGTGACGTGTGCTTTTTAAAATAAAAACCACATGATGCTGACAATAACTGCCACAATGCAGTTCCAGACCTTGAGGTTTTCCCTCATTTGAGGACCCGCTTGAAGAGCAGCCTTGCAACAAAAGCAAATGGAAATTGCCTCTCCTGCAGGACTGGAAATATCAAATGCAGAGTGTGTTGTAGCCTTTTAATCCACAGGGTAGCAAAGTAAAGGTCAATTACCTCACTTAGAGGAATGAAAGGCATGTAGTAAAAGTCAAATAGATATGCCATTAGATAATGTATTTCAAGCATGAAAATGAGGATTTTTCTATTGCAGGGTTATATTTAATGCACTGGTAAACACAAGAGCTTTATGACAAAGAGTAAGATACGAGGTTGACAGTGAATCTGCCCGACAAAGTGCCCTCTGTTTCATGTGTGGGACTGTGCAGTCACCATTGATTGGTGTCAGGACCCTGCCAGGAAGCAGGCAGGCTGGCCCCACAACCCGCCAGACTGAGCCAGGAGGAACAGGTGCTTCCAAGGGTGGCTCTAGGGATTTAAGTCCTTCAAGACACTCTCAGCTACGCCAGACCAGCCTCTCTGTCTGTAGTCTGTCCTGACCTGTGAACCTGTACCTTGGGCTTTTCTCCTTCCTCGACATTCTTCTCCTGAGCCTGACATTGGCTCTGTACCCAGCTCTGCCCTCCCTCATTGGTGAGTCAGGTTTAACAAACTCATTCCCAGCGTCTGTGGCTGTGACTCTGCATTCCAAGACTGTTCCCCCATCCCCACATACCCCAGATTTGAATCTCTACTTTTAACCAAGATCAATGTGGATCCACCCTGGTTTCTGCATTTGTGGATGATTTGATTTGAAGTGTCTGACCCTGATTTTTACATTCTGGTCACTTGTTTAGAAAGGGCTCTTTCCCTGCTGAAAGCAATCACCTGGCCAGGTCTCTGGATATATCTTCTTCCCTGGTTATGCGATCAGTCTTTCACCTCGTCAGAAACATCCTCAAGGGTCATAGGCAATGTGCTGAGGTTGGGAGAAGGAGTGCTTCTGCTGCTGACCCAGGAGTTCCTCATGAGCCTGGTGTTATTTCACTTGGGGAAGCACAGGGTTGGTCTAGACCTATTGTTTAATTTCTCTGAGCTTCAGTTTCTACATTGCAAGCACGTAAAATAATTCCACTTCTCATTTCTTTTCTAAATATAAGCACTTATATTAAATAGGGACATTTATTTGGTAAAAAATGTACTTTAATGCTAATCAAACCGACTGGCAGTTCTGCCAGAAACATCACCAGTGGATTCGATTTGTGTGGCAAAGTCTACCTTAGTTCTGAAAATCACACTTTGGTGAGCTTTTCCTTTATGCAATATATAATGCAAGTACCTATCCACTCTTGCTGGGAAAGCCCTGATCCTGTGAAATAGCCCAGTGCAGGGATTTCAGCTTGAGATAGTAAGCTTTCTGGTTAGTGACGTAAGTTTGGTGCCTTGTTTGCACGTCCAAATCTCTAGGGAGATGCCCCAGTACATCACAATTTATGTTGCCCTATTCCTGAAAATGCGACGTGTCCTTGGTAGATACATGCATCTTTTTGCCCAAGCACTTGCTCATAGGAAATAAGAAGAGTGCAGGGCACAAAGAGGAGTGTGGTGCTCTGATCCCTTATCCTCTTGCTGGAGAAAACGCTGTGAAGAGGAACCAGACTGAGCTGTGCACACAACCTGGACTGAATTTTGCTGTCTCAAAGACGAAGTTATGGTGGATTCGACAGACTTAAAATGCACTGGTTGAATGGGGCCATTGTTTTTCTCCTGGGCCAGGAGGTCTGGTTGCATTCTCTGGGTAGATATGAGAATTTCCCTTAAAGACATAGAATCTTCTCAGACAATTATCCTCAGGTAGGAAATTAGGTGGGCTTTAGAAGGATAAAGGAGGTCTCTCCTCTCTCTCTGGAGCCAGGCAGTGGGGAGTGTGGTGTGGTGGTGATTGAGATACTCCTCCGTTCCTGGCTGCATCACTACTGCATGATACCTCCTGGGAGGTTCAATGTGAGGCCTTAAAACTAATCACTTACTCTCAGTTTAGTATTCAGTGCTCCCTAAAGCTTCCATCAAATGTTGTTAAATTCAACAACCTTGTTTTAAGGAATTATGTGTCCAAAACTGGGGTATGTGACAAGCAGCTCAATTGGCCCCATGTAAGCCAGGAAGAGGAGTCGGGGGACCCTACAGTCACATATGTCAGGCTCAGGGCACTTTAACCTCCCCCTTTGCAGATCTGCAACTCCCTGCTTTTCCTGTCTTACTCTAAACGAAGCTCCGCTGCTGAGTCAATGAATAAGTGGGCAGAGGCAGTGATCTTCATTTAAGAAGATGCATTATTCAGATAGTTACGAATGAACAGAGCTGTGAACATAAAGGGTAGGGGACGACGGGGCACTTGCATGTGCTGGGGCTGGTGGTTGGGGTGCAGCAAAAGAAAACTGGAAGTTGGGACCAAGAAAGCCAAGAAATTATCCAATAAAGTTCACTCTGGATACCATGTCAGCAATTAGGTTAAAAATCCCCATGTCATACAAATTAAAAGTCAGAGAAAAGCATGTAAGAAGCTCAAGGAAAACAAGAAAACAAAAACAAAACAAAATTCAGGGCCAGTGTAAATTCCAAAGTTGAGAGAGCCTGGGCAGAAGGTGGCATGGCAGAGTGGGTAGGATCTCGGGCTCCTCACAGGGTTTCCTGATTGGGATCCTTTGCCTTTTTAACTAGATAGAAAACACTGGATAATTTTCTTAATGTCTCTGCTTCTCAATCGGTAAAATGAAAATACAGTAGCAATTTTTTTTTTTTTTTGAGATGGAGTCTCACTCCGTTGCCCAGTCTGGGGTGCAGTGGCACGATCTCGGCTCACTGCAATCTCCACCTCTTGGGTTCATGCCATTCTCCTGCCTCAGCCTCCCGAGTAGCTGGGACTACAGGTGCCTGCCACCACATCCAGCTAATTTTGCTTTGCATTTTTAGTAGAGATGGGGTCTCACTGTGTTAGCCAGGATGGTCTCCATCTCCTGACCTCATGATCTGCCCACCTCAGCCTCCCAAAGTGCTGGGATTACAGGTGTAAGCCACCGCGCCCGGCCTACAATAGCAATATTATTATATGTTTTGATGATTAAGTTAATACGAGCAAAGTGCTTAGAAGAGTTCCTAACACAATATAAATGCTCAATAAATGTTGGCAAATTATTATCATCACTATTCTTGTTTTCTAGGCAGATATGAGCTAGAAGCAACTGATTAATAATTAAATGTCCTGACTAGTCACCTACTCTCTGTCTTTCTCTCCTCAAAGTGAGAAAGAGGCAAAGAGAAAGAAGGAGGAGGTTAGGCACAAGAATTTAAAGCACAGGAAAAACAGTTAAAAGAACAAAAGTGTGCATACCAAAACGACTATGATTCTGAGCTGGTCTGATGTCTGACATGGTGAACTTCATATTCACTTCCTCTTGGGGTAGCTAAAAATCCTGCTTATTATCAATTATCAGTCAAATGATCAATCTGTGACCTGAAGGTGGAGGCACTAAAGTGGGATTCATTGTGGGTTGCAATCCCTTTTGGGGTCAGAATCAAAAGATCAGTCAACATTTTTGACTAAAACATAATATATAACTTTTATATCCAGTAAGGACACTTTAGCCAATGAATCTGCCATTTACAAATGGCTGGTCAATAGTACCCTGTAGATCATGTCAGTAATCACTGGAAAAAATATTTTTTCTTTTTAGCTCTAATAATATATTTTATTAAAAGACATATATCTCAAATGTTATTATTTCAACATGCAATGAATGTAAAAATTACTGATGAGACATCTTCCAGTCTTTTTTTTAATACCAAATCTCAAACTGGGCTTGCCACATTTCAATAGGTCAATAGCCACATGAGGGTATTTCAAGAGTTCAATAACCACATGAGGCCAGAGGCTACCATATGGGACAGTGTAGAGGTAGACCATGACTTTCTGAAGAAGCAACAGAATTCTTACACTGGCCTGGATGAAGAAAAATTTTAATTTAATACTATGTATTCAATTCCTGCTCAAATCATTATGCTGATAATTTATTCTGACATGGATCTGTATGCACGTACATGTGTGGGTATGCAAGTGTCATGGAATGCAGCTACGACAATCTATTACTTAATGTTTTATAAGTAAACTGTTATCTCAACAGATTTCCAAAATTTAAAGTATGATTGGTTTAATAATTAGGTATCGTTATAGGACTTCACATAATGGTACAATCCACTGACAAAAATAATATTTGAGTAGCTGCCCACTTGTATATTTCTCAACTGCATATTCAAAATTATCTAGGAGCAGTTCTTTAGCACAATAAATGCGAAAGGTAAAATTTACATGTCCTGATATAGACACAGAAGCATTATTTTAAATTTCAGACAAGAGAATAACCTATTACTAGTCTTTGTTAAGAAATTATTTGAATAATTTTTGTGAGTACCCTCTAATAGCATGCAATGCTGCTAGGGTAATCTTTAAACCTTTGAGAACAAGGAAGTGGAATGGAAAAAATATTAATTAAGAAGAAGGATTCCAGAAGAACTTCTACTTACAGTCAAGTTGGATTAACAAGACCTGTATTTACCCTCCCACCTGAAACAACAGCAACAACAAGTCAAAACAAAACACATGTAATGTTTATAAGACGTCAGGTAAGGAGGGACAATTGCCTCTGAGAGGCAGAAAACAAATGAGGTGAGTCCAATGACTGCCTTAGCTTGCCAGAGTGTAGAAAGGAGGAATGCAGGCTGAGCTACTAGACTCCCGGATCAAAGGAGTTGAGGTGAGTTCAGGGGACTGAGGATGCTAGAGTCAAGGCTAAGTACTGAAGAGAAAAGAATTGCACAAAAAACACTGAAGATCTGTACATGGCCGCCCTGAACTATTTAGCAGAGTACTGGTCAGTGTATGTGTATGAAGAAACTACATGAAGGCAGGGGAAAAAAAAAAAACCTCCAAAAGGATTAGAGAAAAGCACCCAGTATTCACACAAGGCTAGGAATAGTGCTGGTTCTCACTAGCCGGACTAGAAAAACTCTAATTCACAGGGCATTGAGTAGATAATCAGGAAAGTCTTGCTTCAATAACGATGAATAATTAACCCTAGACTACTGCGAACAAGTCAGAAAAGCAAGACCCAAAAGGACTAATGGTTTCCAAATAACTTAATAAATCACAGAAAGGAAACCTCAAGAATATTCATAAAAATACAAAAAGGCTCAACACTCAACTAGATAAAATTCACAATACCTGTTATAGAATCAAAGATTGCCAGCCATGCAAAGGAGCAGAACAATGATACAAATAATTAACTGAAACCAACTCCAAACTGACACATGTATTGGAATTAGCAGATAGGACATTAAAATAGTTATATACAATTATTATAATTGTATTCTATATGTTCAAACATTATCTAAAGTAATAGAATATATAGAAATATATTTTTAAAAGACCCAAATTGAACTTCTAGAGCTAAAAAGTACATTTGTATAAAAAAAGATACACTGAATGAGATTAGAAGAAATGATTAGTGAAGTGAAAGACACAGCAATAGAAATGGTTTAAAATGAAACATAGAGAAAATAAAAAAAATTTTTAAAAATGCGAAAAGCTTCAGTGAATTGCATGCCAATGTAAAGTGACCTAAGACATGTGTAACTGGAATAGTCAAAGGAGAAGAGAGAGACATGGGTGGGTCAAATAAATATTTGAATAAATAATTACCAAAATTTTTCTGATTTTACCAAATCCAAGGAGTGTCATGAACCTCAAGAATAAAAAAAAAATAAGTAAAATTACACCAAGCACATCATAAACAAACATGCCCCAAACCAGCAATACAGACTATCTTGAAAGCAACCGAAGAATAAAGGACATGTTACATATAGATTTCTTTTTGAAAACAATCCAAGTGAGAAGATAGTAGAGCAAAATCTTTCAAGTAATAAAAGGAAAAAAGAAAACATGTCAATCTAGGACTCTCTACCCAGTAAAATATCTTTCAAAATAGAAGTCTATGGCTGAGTATAGTGGCTCATGCCTGTAATCCCAATAGTCTCAGAGGCTGAGGCAGGAGGATTTCTTGAAGCCAGATGTTTGAGACCAGCCTGGGCAAAAAAGTAAGACCCTGTCTTTACAAAAAAATAATTTAAAAAATAGCCAGATGTGGTGGCACGCGCCTGGAGTCTCATCTACTTGGGAGGCTGAGGCATGAGGATTGCTTGAACCCAGGATGTCGAGGCTGTAGTGAGCTATGATTGTGCCACTGCACTCCAGTCTGGGTGACAGAGTGAGACCCTGTCTCTTAAAAAAAAAAAAAAAAAAAAAAAGAAGGGTGAATAAAGACATTTTCAGACATACAAAACCTGAAAGAATTCATGTCCAGCAGGATTCTCTGGAAGAATCCTGGATAACACATGGAATTCTGGATTTAGACACAAAGGAATGAAGAGAACAAGAAATGGTAGGTATGTGAGTAATTATGTAAGTTTTTATCTATTATTTGAAAGATAATTGTTAAAACAAAAATGATAATATATTGTGAGGTATATAAGATGTATATATATGTATATATGTAAAATATGTGAAAACAAAACCATAAAGTCTGAGAGGGGAGAAATGGAAGTACTATTGTAAGGTTTTTATATTTCATCTGAACTGGTATGATATCACCTGAATTTAGACTGTGTTAAATTATAGTTATATATTATATACTCTAAAGCAATTCTAAGATAAAAAAAATGAAAAATGGACTAGCAAGCCAACAAAGGAGATAAAGGAATCGTTCTTAAAAATCCATTAATCCAAACAAATACAGAAAAAGAGGAAAAGGGAACAATAAGAATGGGAAAAGTAGAAAATAAATAGCAAGATATTACCTTTAAGTCTAAAGATATCAATAATTACATTAAGTATAAATAATCTAAACACTATAATTAGGATAGAGATTAAAACAAACAAATAACAACAACAAAAAACAAGACCAGTTATACACTGCCCACGAAAAGGATGGAAAAAATAGATCATGCTAACACTAATCCAAAGGAAGCTGGAATGATATATCAATATCAGACAAAGTAGGGTTCAGAGCAAAGACTATCACCAGAGTTAATGTAGGTTATGTAATTATAATAAGGATTTAACTGATGAAAGGAACAAAATAATTCTAATAGTTTATTCTCCCTGAAACAGAACTTTAAATGGAACAAAGCAAAATGGACTGAAGGACAAATAAAAAGAAAATGATGGCGAGATGTTTCCATAGTCCTTTCTCAGTAATTGATAGAACAAGTAGACAGAAAATTAGCAAGTTTATAGTAGACTTGACACTATCCACTAGCTTGATCTTACTGGCATTTTTAAAACATTCTACCCCAAGACATCAGATTATGCATTCTTTTCATGTATACACAGAGCATTTACTAAGCCATAAAATAAGTTGAAATGAGTTTAAAATGAAGTTATACAATGTATGTTCTCTGATTATAATGAAATTACACTGAAAATTCATAACAGAAAAATATCTGAAACATTCCCAAATATTAGGTAAATAAATATATACCTCTAAATAATCCACAGGTCAAATTAAATCTCAAAAAATTTCCCTTTTGAGGTTTTTGAACTGACAAAATAAATCAAAATTTTTGAAACAGTACTAAAACAGTACTTAGAAAGGAAATTTATAACACTAAATTCCAATATTATTACACAAGAAGAAAGGCCTCAAATCAATTTCCTCAGCTTCCATCTTAAGAAACTAGAAAATGAAGAGCATATTAAGAAGAGCAAATTAAGCCCAAAGTATGCTTAATGAATAGCAAAGCAGAAACCAATGAAATAGAAAAAATAAACATAATAAAAAAAATCAATGAAACCAAAAGATAGTTTTTAGAGAAGATAAATTAAGTTGAATCTCTAGCTAAACTGATCTGGGAATAAAGAGAGAAGACACAAATTATCTACGTAAGGAATGAGAGAGGTGATATCACTACAAGTTGAGCACCTCAAATCTGAAATGCTTCAAAGTCTGAAATGTTTTCGAGGGCTGACAGGACACTCATAGGAAATACTCATTGGAGTATTTTGGATTTCAAATTAGGGATGCTGAACCATTAAGCATATAATGCAAATATTTCAAAATAAAAAAATATCCAAAATCTAAAACTCTTCTGGTCCTAAGCTTTTTGGATAAGTAATACTCAGCTTGTCTTGTAAAGATCTTGTCTTGTTTTCGTACCAGCGTATTACTTGCATCAGACAATGATTTAGAAAATATTCCCTCCTCTTCAGTTTCTGGAAGAGTTTGTGTAGCATTGGTATTTCTTTCTTAAATGTTTCCTAGAAGTCACTACTGATTCTAGTGAATTTGCCCCTGGGACTTTTCTCTGTGGGAAGATTTCTAACTACAAGTTCAATTTATTTAATAGATATGAGGCTATCTGAGTTGTCTGTTTCTGTTTGAGTAAGCTTTGGTAGTTTGTATCTTTCAAAAAAATCTTGTCTATTTTATCTAAGTTGTCAAGTTTACAGGCATAAACTTGTTCACAATATTTCCTAATTTTCCTTTTACTAGCTATAGAATCTATCACGTACAGGCCAATATCCCTTTTAAACATAGATGTAAAAATTCAAACAAAAATTTAGCAAAATGAATTCAACAATATATAAAAAGGATAATACATGATGACTAAGTAAAGTGTACGTATCCCAGAAATGCAGGGTTAACATTCAACAATGAATTAATGTAATTCACCATATTAACAAACTAAGAAAGAAAAACCATATGATCAGCTCAAAAGACACACAAAAATCATTTAGCAAAACTCAACATCCATTTCTGATAACAATTCTCAGGAAACTAGGTATGGAAGGAAACTTCCTCAGCATGATAAAGGAACACCTACATTTAACATTTTACTTAATGGTCAAAGACTGAATGCTTTCTTTTTAATGTAAGGAACAAGAAAAGATGCTCATTCTCACCACTTCTGACTGTCTGTGTAAAAAAAACTGAAAGAATTTAAAATAAGCTATTAGAAATAATAAGCGAATTTAGCTAGGTTGCAGTATATAAGATCAATATACAAAAATCAATTGTATTTCCAAATAGTGGTAACTATCGAAAATTATAATAAAAGCCAATAGCATTTGTATTAGCATAAAAATGAAATACTTAGGATTAAATTTGACAAAATATGTGCAAGACCTATACAGAAATAAACAAAATTGCTGAGGCAAATTAAAGAAAATCTAAATAAATGAAGAGATATACCTTGTCCATGGGCTAGAAGACTCAATATTGTAAAAAGGAATGAATTAATGGCATTAGCAGCAACCTGGATGGGATTGGAGACTATTATTCTAAGTGAAGTAACTCAGGAATGGAAAATCAAATATTGTATATTCTCAATCATAAATGGGAGCTAAGCTAGAGGATGGAAAGATAAGAATGATACAACGGACTTTGGGGACTCGGGGGAAAGTGTGAAAGGGGGTTGAGGGACAAAAGACTACAAATTGGGTTCAGTGTATACTGCTCGGGTGATGGGTGCACCAAAATCTCACAAATCACCACTAAAGAATTTATTCATGTAACCAAATACCACCTCTTCCCCCAAAACCTATGGAAACAAAAAATTTTTAAAAACTCTAAAAAAAAAATGACAATTCTCCCCAAACTTATCAATGGATTCAATGCACTCTCAAGTAATCCTCTCCCTCAGAGAAAAGCTCAGCAGCTTCTTCTTCTTCTTTTTTTTTTTTTTTTTTTAACAAATTGACAAGCTCATTCTAAAATTTACATGGAAATGTAAAGGGCTTAGAATAGCCAGAACAATTTTTATAAAGAACAAAGCTGAAAGATTAACACTACCTGATTTCAAGACTTATAAAGCTACAGTAATTAAAACAGTGTGATACTGGTATAAAGATAGATTGGAGAATGGAATATAGCATCCAGAAATAGGCCACACATATATACACAACTGATTTTTGACAAAAATGCAAAGACACTTCAGTGGAAAAATGATAGTCTTTTCCATTAATGCTGTTAAAACAATTAGATATTCATATAATAACTGAACTATTCATGCGTTCATCGCTTACAAAAATTAATTCAAAACTGATCATAGGCTTAAATATGAAATCTAAAACTGTAAATTTTTACAAGAAAATATAGCAGAAAATCTTGGTGACCTTGGGTTAGGAAAAGATTCCTTAGATGTGGCACCAACAGTGTCCATAAGGAACAAACCTAGACCAACTTCTGCTCTGCAAACGACAATGTTAAGAGAAGGAAAAGATAAATTGGGAGATCTACATACTGAAATAAAATATTTGCAAAGCATACATCTGACAAAGAATGTGCATCCAGAATACATAAAGACCTTTCTGAACTCAATAATAGGAAAATAATCAACCCAATTTTTTAAATGAGCAAAGTTTTGAACTGACACTTCACCAAGAAAGATACATGGCAAATAAGCAAATGAAAGATGTTCAATGCAATTCAAGTGCCTATTAAAATCCCAGTGAGATACCATTACACACCTACTAAAATGTCTAAAATGTAAAAGACTGACCCTTACCAAGTTTGGTGAAGGATGCAGAGGAACTCTCATACATTGTGAGTGGGAATGTAACATATTATAACTACGTCAGATAACAGTTTGACAGTTTCTTAAAGAGTTAAACTTATGTTTACCATATGATTCAGCCATTCTACTACTGGGTATTTACCTCAAGGAAAACATATGCCCATAAAATATTTGTACATGAATGTTCATAACAGCATTACCTGTAATAGCCAAAAACTGGTCACTACCTAAGTGTCCATCAATAGGTGAATAGATAAACAATGGAATAATACACATCAATAAAGTGGAATGAAATATGACATGAATGAATCTCAAAATAATTATGTTGAATAGAAGAAGTAATAAAAAGAATCATATTATACAATTCCATTTATATAAAACTCTAGAATATGAAAACTAATTTGTAAAACCAAAGTTGATCAGGGGCATGAAGAAACTTCTGGGCATAATGGAGATGTTCACTACTTAGCTTGTGGTGATGCCTTCACAGATGTATATATAAGTCAAAACATATCAAATTGTACACTTCAAATATGTGCAGTTTATTGTATGTCAATTACAATTCAATAAAACCATTTACAGAATACAGACAAGGTCTTAGTGTCGGACTGCCTGGAATGGAATCATGACTCCACTATTTACTAGGTGTCTGATTATAAACAACTTAGATAACCCCTTGAGACTCAGTTTCTTTATTTGTCACATTGGGATAACAACAGTGCAAGTATCATGTTCCTGATATGAAGAGTAAGTGAAACAACCCACATAAAGGACTCAGAAGAACGCTGTTACATTGGCAGTACCCAGTGAGTGCTCACTGTTAGTATGTTACTTCATGGTGGCTGTAATGAAGGAGGCAGTGAATCACAGTCAACTTAGAAGTCAAGTTCAACTTCCAGCATTTTAGGTACTGGCTGTGAAGCTTTACATAAGTTAGTCAACTTCTCTCTTTGTCAGTTTCCCTATATGTAAAATGACGAAAGCAAGAGTACTTACCACATAGGATCATTACACAAGAAGCTGAAATGAGAAACTTGTACTAAATAATCCTGCCACCATTTTTTTTTTTTTTTTTAGGTAAAGAAAATAAACAAATGTGGTATTTTTGAACACCTGAGAATCACCTTTATTGCACACATTTAGATTCATGTGGGGGGAGAAGGAACAGAATGAAGAGGGGAGAAACAGAATGAAGACAGGAGACCTAAGACATTGAAACCAGAGGTAATGAGGACACAAGAAAATCCTCCAAGAATCCTGGAGATAATGGGGACTTGAAATAGAAGAAAGGGGTTCCTATTATGTGTCAGATCAATGTTTCAGTCATCCTTATTTAAAGTTTTTAGGCCGGGCACGGTGGATCATGCCTGTAATCCCAGAACTTTGGGAGGCCGAGGCAGGTGGGTCATGAGGCCAGGAGATTGAGACCATCCTGGCCAACATGGTGAAACCCCATCTCTACTAAAAACTACAAAAATTAGCTGGGTGTGGTGGCGGGTGCCTGTAGTCACAGCTATTTGGGAGGCTGAGCTGGGAGAATCACTTGAACCAGGGAGGCGAAGGCTGCAGTGAGCTGAGATCGCACCACTGCACTCCAGCCTGGTGACAGAGTGAGACTCCATCTCAACAACAACAAAAAAACCCCCAAAACAACAGCAAAAAAACAAAACAAAAACAAAACCAACCAACCAAACAAAAAAACAAAAAATAAAGATTTTAGCACAGAGTAACTACAGTAGACTAGGGACTAGGGGAAATTTGGATGACTCATACATTTGCCATTTATTTATTTAGTGGTAAAATTGCCTGTTTACAAATGAGAAAAATTGTGACATTCCCGGCTTACCATGACGCAGGATCCACAGGCATAAAGGTATTCCAGGATTTAAGAGTCACACAGTAAAGTTTTCTCCTGAGGGTAAATCTGATCTTAGTTACAGATGAAGTTTTTTAGGCCATGATGATAATTATTTACTGTGTGTTTGACATGAACCAGGCATGCTGGTGTCAGACATTCAGAAAATTCAGTGCCTTTCTTTGAGGAGTTTCGAATCTGCATGTTTCTAATTCCTATCTACATTTCTCAGGGTCTTGTATTTTAAAAAAATCAATTTCAGGCAAACATTAAGATCTGTACTTCTTCTTTGGGGCAGGCATGGGTTTAAAATGGCCAAGCCTCCATTCAGGATTCAGCCCCTTTGCCTGTTATAGCTGTAGGACAGTAGTGATTTATCATATGGATTGATGTCATTAAACATTTATTATGCACCCATAGTGTGCTAGAGAAAAGCACACACACACACACAGAAAACAGATAAAAGACATTGTTCCTCTTTAGCAGCACTTTGTAAAAAATGACTAATGAATATATGCTTATTCAATAGATCAAGCAAGCAATATACATTTTAAGAGATTTATAAATATTTAATCACGATTTTGTACAGTAACTCTGACTGAGAAACCTAGTCTTCTTGGAACACTAAAGTAAGATTTTAAATGACCCAGAAATTTAAAGGTCCACAGCTTTTGTGAACAAAATGAATTGAAACATCTTGAAATGGATATTTTAGAATTATTTCATGTAATTTCTTGTACATTTTTTAGAAAAAAAACTTAAAAAGCAGAGAACATCCTACATCCCTAATACATGAGTTAATTCTGCATCATTTTAGTCCAGAAATAAAATGTGGAAGATTTCATTTTGTCCTAGTAGCTTATATGCTAATAACTTGGGAAGAATCTGAAGTCTGACTTTCTCCTTTCGAGTACCTTTAAATATAAACACATATACAGAGAGCTTTACAGAAATAGGAGCTTTTGTCTACAGAGCTATAACCCAACATGTTGGCATTCTGTAGCCCTTTGGAACATCATCCTTGACTCTAAACCCTTTTGTTCTAAAGTTAATTTTAGCTCCGAATTTCCAGGTCTCTGGAGAGAATGTGTCACAACAAACTTTACTTTGAAACAGATTTTTTGGGTCTATATTTAATTAAAAGTGCCCTTACATCTGTTCAGTAGCCATCCTAAAAAAGTCGTTCTGAGATATGAGTGATGACCCACAACGTCCGGTCTATATTTGTAGGTAGCATTCCATAGCAGCAACTGCCAGCTGGTGTCCTGCTCTTTTCTCTCTACTGTGCCACACTGAAAGGGAACAATTTGTTGTGTGGGAGGTCTAACATTGTGCAGATTAAATTCCCTTCTGAGTGGACATGGTTACAACGCCATTAAAAATATTACTTAACTCTCTGCTATGTTCCCCCACCACACACACACTATCAGAGCTACCCAGGTGAGCTGTTACAGATCAACTGCTATTGTTGCATGAAACAGACATGGGTAGCAGAATCTTTATCTGTCATCAGCTTACCGGAGAGGTAGAGAAGGTACTTTGACACAGTGGGGAACATAGTACATTTATGAACTGAAAGAAAATTGAGTTTCTGTGGAATTGTTTACTGCTGCTGGAGAAACAAAAGAGGTTAATTCCATACTGTTTAATACAGCTTTGAAAGAACATAAAATCAAATAATGCTTGAGCATAACAGTGGTATGCTTAAAATCTGCCCTTCCCCAAGCAAAACAAACTCAATGTAGTTTCAGACCTTTAAAACAGATTTTAAATTCTTATGAATTCAGATCCTGAGGGATTATGTTAAGTAGTTGTTACAAATCATATCTCACGCCAAGTGGCATATAGAGAAAATATGCAAAAATATGATTATGTTTCATTGAAGATACTGTCTATTCTGTATTATGGCTGAATTTGAATTTTTATATTTATAGACATCATTACATCACATATGGTAAGCGACTGTAAAATTGCATGTATAAAAATTATATTGGCTTACCTATATGCAAATGAATATATATATTCAGGTGTACAAATTTTTTTTTATTATCCTTTAACTTCTTAAAAATGGGGCTGGAATCCAGTTGTTTCTTATGGGCCCTGGAGTGCCAAGAAAGATTAATGTGTACCATCAGTAAATCATTCACTACATTGGTGACCCTTTGGTTAACTGTTTTTGGTAGGGAACATCAATATTTTTTGGACAGTTCCTAATACAGGCTGGAGTTATGGAGTTATGGTGTGAAAAAAGACAGTATCCTGAGTTGATTTTGACCATTCTGAATGAAGTCTTCTAGGAAAGAAATCTGCTCCATAGTCCCAAACCATATTTTGGATCTCAACTGTCTTTTAAGTCAACACTTTGTAATATAGCTGTAATGTGAGCTTCAGATACAAGGCCCATATGTAAGTTTAAATTTTCTAACTAGTCACATCAAAAAAAAAAAAAAAAAAAAAAAGAAACAGGTGAAATTAATTTTAATAATGTATTTAATTCAATATATCCAAAATGTTATTGTTTCAATATACTCATTAAAATGAATACATGACTGTGCATCATATAAATTATTTTGTTTCCCATCAGTGTTATAAACACTACACTTTGGGAAGTACTTTTGACATAATGAAGGAGGATTGGGAGACAAAAGGTAGATCAACAATTATGTGCATATCAGATAGATATGGATTGGGACTCTTGGTTCTGTATTTTACTACACAATTGACTTTAAGCAGATAATTTCATACTTGGAACTATTCTTATCTGTAAAGGTAGAAAAATACCTGATTCAGAGTAGATAAGCATTCAAAGCACTTAGTATGTTGCCTGGCACAGAACAATTGCTCAATACATGTTAGGAGGGAAAAAACGATGGAGATGCTTTCTTATGTGTGAAACCAAGGGGTGCAGTTTTGATCAGGTCACTAAGAGCTCATGTGAGAGTACTCTAGGCCCTTCTGAGCACATCGTAGATGGTTGCAGAAGCCCGTTGTGAAACTATATGTAAAATGTAGTGAGAAAATTCAATGAGTCTTTAAACCAAGTCAATTCACTCCTAGAATATATCTGAATGAAATAATTCAAGTAAAACAAACAAAAAAACACCTTTATTATGAAGGTCTTCACTGCAGTGTAACCTATGAAAGAAATAAATGGAAAAAACTAAAAGTTTAATAATAAGTGAATAGCTTAATAAACAAGGGAATATTGTGCTGTACCTCATTATGCAGTTAACAATGATAGCCATGAGAATTATGTAAAATTACTGAAATGATTATGGTAAATACAAATTAAAATTCAGAATACAAAATAGTAAGTATATTCTGAAAATTATGTAAAATATGTATGGTGTGAAAAAGGTTTGGAAGATAATTTGCAAAAATAGAAATAATTGTGTTAGGGTAAAGTGACTTAAATATGATTATGACATATCTTCAAAAAAATAAGTGTAAACAGTTTACCCCAGAAACACTTATACATTCTTATTAGTCAGTCAAGCAAAACATTTCACATCTACCCTATGCTCCTCTCTTCACTGGGCACAGTGCAGCATCAGAAAATAAAAAGAGACAGTTCCTTTTCCCCCAAATGTTACCTAGACCAACAACACAAAATAACTGATCAAAACAATAGTGAACAATGTAAGATAGGTAGCAATTATGTCATATTACATCTTATTTAATAATGAAAGTATTATATATAATATCTGAGGAAATATACATGTGTATGTCAGAATGATTAAATGTTAAATTGAATTGAGTTCAGATAAGATGAAAGCAAGTGATCAATATGAAATGGTGCCTGTTGGTGGAAATGAGCCTTGAGCTAAAGTCTGAAGGAGAAGCAATCTTTATGTAAATGGCAAGAGAGGATCCACATTCCACAAAGGGAAAAAGCAAATAAAAGCATGCAGTGGATAGAATTAACCAGAAAAGAGACTGATATTATTAACAGGTTTCTTTTATTGGGGGGAAATAATAGTTGGATAATTATTGATTTTACTTAACTAACATTTATTAAGTGCTAACTATGGTTCAGATAAGGAGATGAAATTAGGCATGATGTTGAAAGCAGTTATGTTGCAGCTTAAATCATGTCTCCTGTGTATTCTAAATGATGCCCGAATGGGACTGGATGATCCCCCCATATTCCTCATGGCTATGAGACTTTGCAATGATATACTCCATGTGGCTTTCTGGCACAGAGACTACACAATTCTATAGTCTCTCCCTAGGAATATATCAAGACGCTCTTTTATTTGTACTTGCAATGGGGCTTTTTTCCTTCAGAAAACCATCCAATGAATAAGCCCTGCCATTTCTCCATCATATGTTCATGAAATTCAGGTGTGAAAATGCTTTCTTTTGAAAACTATAATTAGACTAATTCATATTTACAACATAAGGAAAAAACCTGCCTCTATGTCTTTGATTAACTTTTAAAAAGAAGCAGCAATATGAAACCCTGACCATCCATTAGACAAGATATAAAATGTTCCTAAGAAATTCAGTCAGCCAGGCTTCTGTGTGATAAAAGCCAGTCATGGAAAGCCATGAAACGGAAGGGAGGGAAAGGGTGAGGCACCAAGACCAAACTCAAACACTTGTTCGGAATATTCTCCTGAGCTCATCCTCAAGTAATCAGTCAAAATAAAAACAGATTGTTAAGAAGGGTAGGGAAACTTTAAAAAAAATCTGAAGGTCTTGAAATCTTCATCTGCCCTTATTCTATTTTTACTTAAATTGAAAATAGCACCATTTGCCTTGTGCTTTACAGTTTATAAAGTGTTTTGACATATACTCTGTGTTTAGGTTTCACAGCAACTCTGGATTTTATAGCTGATGCAATACTCTCAGAGGCTTAGGGACCTGCCCACACCTCTGCTTCATCAAGCAGTGGACACTGAGCACACATCTAGGTCTTCAGACTCCAAAGCTCATGGTGTTTCCACTGCACTGTATTATGCACCTGTTCAGCTTTGGCTTCATCTGTGCTGGAATAATGCACAGGCTAATCCATGTTCCTACTTAGATTCTGCCACCCCATAGTGGAGGCCACAGGGAAAATTAACTAGTGAACACTTAGCTTTCCAGTAATTAAAGCAGTAGGATAACATGTAACCAACAACCACAGGTATCTAACATACCTCACATTAGACACCAAGTGGTAGTATTCCAAAGGAAATAAAAGGCCTCTTCTCCATAACTCTCCTAAGCTGCCAGTTAGTACATCCAGAATTTCCACCATTTTAGTTATTCCTTTGGGCAAGGTGTAACCATCTCTTTTAAATAGCAATTATATTATTGAGGTGAAAATATCATGGCACACAGACTTAGGAAAATTGATCAGAGAGAGAGTTCTGAGGAAAATGGGTAGAGGCTGGGGTAATTCTGATGGATGGTTTCAGGGATGAGTTCTCTTGGATGCCCAAGAAGATTTTGATGGTGGTAAAAGAGCACAAGACGAGGGAGTGCTGGATATGAGATGAGCTTCACACTTTCTGCAATGTTGTTCAGGGCTCTCCCTGCCCTGTTCTTGTCTCTGCCATATTGAAATCAGCCTGTTCCTGCTGAGTACTCCATGGACCCTGTCAGCCACGCTCTAAGATTCTACAAAATAGTGTAGCATAAGCCAAGATGCTAATTTGATATGTTACAATTATAAAGTGATCCTCAGAACTGAAATAGCAAACACTCTTTCTTCGGGTTATTGCAGTAGGAATAGCTTATCATTTCTTCCATAAAGAAGTCATTTCCTGAGTGTCAAAAATGACATCAGCTTTCAACAGGATGAGGAGGTACTGGCAGTGATTAGAATATTTGTTGTTTTCTTTTTCTTTTTTTTCTGGTGGGGTGCAGTGGCTCACGCCTGTAATCCCAGCACTTTCGGAGGCCGAGGCGGGTGGATCACTTGAGGTCAGGAGTTTGAGACCAGCCTGACCAACATGCTGAAGCCTCATGTCTACTAAAAATACAAAATTAGCTGGGTGTGGTGGTGCGTGCTGGCAATCCCAGCTACTCGGGAGGCTGAGGCAGGAGAAATGATTGACCCAGGAAGCAGAGTGTGCAGTGAGCCGAGATCGCGCCATTGCACTACAGCCTGGGCAACAAGGGCGAAACTCTGTCTCAAAAAATATATATATTACATAATGTATATATTATACATAATATATATGTTACATACATTTTTATATAAAATTATGTTATATATTTTTATATAAAATTATGTTATATATTTTTATATAAAATTATGTTATACATTTTATATAATGTATTTTATATCTTTATTTTATATATTATATATAATTATATATTTTATAATATATTGTATATTTTATATAAAAATTATACATATATATTTCTTATATAATATATAATTTTATATAATATATAATGTACTATATAATATAAAATATATAATTATATATTATATATTTTTTCAAACCCATTTCAAAGATCTTTTGCCTTTTTTTTCTGGAGCTATGTACTTCCATATTGCAATATAAGACCTGATTCTTCTTTAAAACAATGCAATTTATAGAGTTAAAGAAGTGACCTAGTAGTTCCATGAGAAGCAGATGTGTCATGTATACAAATCATTAACAAAACTAAGGTTCTTAAGTTTTTCTAGTAATCATAGGAAGAAATATGTAACATGTATTTTGGAGGCATGGACGAGAGACACTCAGTGACTGGTGACTAAATGTCAGAAAGTAGCATCTCAGCTATGAGTCAAGGACCATATATTAAGTGATCTTAATATACTAAACAGAGCTTAGCATAGGATGTGCACATATTAGTTGCTACTTAAATGCTTTCTAACGTATTGACTAGCTAAGCAAACTGATAATGTAGATAAAATTTCAGAGGCATTACTTAACTTTGTAAATACTTTTCAGAATTCAAATAAATTATTTATGTACTACCCATGAATTAGAGACTATCCATTCATTATCATATAAATTATATTACTTGATTTCCTTGCTGAAAATCTTCCAGTGGCTTCCTGTTGCCTATAGGACCTAAACAATATGGCATTTGCTCAACTCTCCTACTTTAGTTTCTATCACTCTCCATCTTGAGTATTCCATACTGTACTTTCTATTTCTCTTCAGGGTCTTTACATTCACTGCTTCTCTTTCTGGAATGTTCTTCCACAGATATTTCCATGGTCCACTCTTTCACATCCTTTAACTTTTGTTCTGATATTCTGCCCTCTCAGACCACCTTTTCCTAAAGTGGCTGTCTTCTTATTCTCTTTCCCTTACCCTGATTATTTTTCTTCATGGTATATATCACTGCCTGAAATTATATTTATTGTTTTGGTGTGTCAAGTTGAGTACCTGGTATATAATGCCCAGTAAACATTTCCCTAAAAAACAAAATCATTTTTTCTAATCAATATGTTTGGGTGGTACAGACCAAAGGGTTGGTCAGTTGTCAGGCAGGTAAGCAGACTCTGTATAAGACAACAAGGTGTGGCGGGAGCAACAACTATATGGGAAGAGTTTAGGCTTAAGAGGTATACAAATAAAAAATAAGTAAAACGTTGTGTCGACCAAATAAAATATATCTGGGGGCCAGATTGGGCTCAATTGTTTTGGGTTTACGTAAGTTACACAATAGCAGTGACCATCTCGTGATAGTTTTGGAGAAAATATTGTTTTCTATAAATATGTATTCCCACTTCTCTCTTTTCCTTTTTTTTCATCTTATCACACTTAGTACTTTTTCCTTCAGATGTAAAGGTGAAATAGCACGGTGTATGCACTCAATACTGTTCAGCTCCTTAATGACATGAACAGCGAATGCAAATGTAAACCTATCTGTAGGTTTTCTAATCACGGAAACAGGAAGCTCCAAATTTAAGAACATAGAATCAGTGATGCAAATGTGTTGGGGGTTGGGGAGCTTGCCAAGGACCGATAGAAAATAGAAAAAGTCACCCTTCACTTCTGATACCTACACTCAATCAAGTCTCAGAGAGGGGCAATTTCCAGAGAAATGATCATCCTATAGATATGAATAGGTTAATGAGGCTGTAAAGCCTTTATTTGCCCACCAGTTTACTCTTCTCTTCCTGGGAAACTAAGGCTTCTCTTAAGCCATTCTCTGATTCTCTGATATCTTAACTGGTCTGTGATAGGGTTCAGATTCAGTCAATCTATTATCATCTTCTATTTATATTTCTCTGCAATCAATGACCATACTATGTTGCTTCAGGCTGTGATTCACAATCATAAACTGTAGTTTATATTTATCAACTTCAGTTATGAGAAAAATTGGGCAGGCAGGATGTAATTACATTGTCATGAGCTACTAAAGACAAACACTGAGGCTCACACATCAGTGACCACAGAAGTCCGACCCATTCTCCCCACAGCTCAGTTTGTGTGTCCAAATCTCTGTAGCCCTACCGGCATCTAGGAGCTGCAATTTCCTGTGTGTGAGTTTTAAGTTGCCTTGTTCAGATTTCTAGCAAATTGGAATAACATTTTGTGATAGAGACGTCAGCATTTTCAATAGAACTTTATATTTTTTTGTGAGACAACGATCAGCCTTGTAGGAGTTGGCCATAATTTAGATTAATTTATGGTGGAGCTGTCAAGTCTAGAATTAACAGAGAAAACCTAGCATAAACTAATCTGTCAGTTCAAGGCGCAGACTTCAATCCTTTAATCACAGCTAAACTCTTTTACTTCTGGGGCACCAAAGCTGTCCTCACAGCAGGGTGTTATGGCATGTTTGTAATGTCTAAAGGGTAAAAATATGCTCAAATTGCAGTTCAAATACTGTGTTTTTAAGCAACAGCAGCTTGTAGATGTTGTTAAACTCTCTGCCTTTGTTTTTCCTGGAATGATTTGATTACCATTGTAAGGTCCTCTTTAGAATTCATTACTTTCAAAACAGATACACTAAAATTTAGGCTTTTTTCCCCCCATAGGCCAGTGCTCTGTATTAGTTTGGAAAAAGGTGACCAAATTTTCCATGGGCTAGATCAACACTAGAATGCAACAAATGAATTGATTATAAAGAAAAAGTTTACATTAGACAGACTCATCCAGAACAGGAAACCCCCACTCATGACCAAATCTCTGTGCAAGTGGCCATTTGCTGTTGATTAATTCTAGTCATAGATGTCAACACACACACACACACACACACACACACACACACACACAAATTAAGTACTATCTCCTCATGCCCGTCTATTTTCCAGTGCTCAACTTGAGAGTATCATCTTCATCAATAAAGCTTGAAGAACTAAATTTTTAAAATAACTCAAGTAGAGGTGACACTTAATATTTCTTAGTCCAGTGTAATATTTTCTCTCAATTGCATTTTCCCCTACAAAGATTAAAAAAATTCATACCTTAGGTATTTAGTTTCAGGTTGTGTATATTGTTACAGATGCATTCTTAGGACATGTAAACACTTTCTCACAGTGTTTAGAGTCACAATAAAAGCTCATTTTTAATTTGATATATTTCAAAATTTTAACTATGTATTTGAATGGAATGATCTATTATTTGAGTGGTCAGAAATTTAAAAGAAACGATTTGACTGACATAGAAGAGTAGTAAATAATGCTGTAAATTCTACTCTTACAGTTTCAAATGTTCCTTAGATATATGAAACTAAGTGCAACTTTAATATTCTAACTAAAGAACTTCATCTATATTTCAAATGTTTCTAATCAATATTTCCCTTCATTTTATATCAACTCACCATTATAATCACATATAACTGGAACGTTAAGGACCAGATACCCTGTTATGAATAATTTACAGTTGTCATTGTGAAAAAACAAATTGTTAAATATCACTGACAAAAAAATATATTTACAATTTTATGTCAAAAAATAAATTTTTTCCAGTTCCCTTTGTTCTTTGTTAGCTTTTAAAATCAAGCTGTCCTCTTTCTTCCAGTGTTAACTTGGTGATTCAGGATTTCTGGCCATTTCTCAACTATTTCTATCAGATCAGCCAAGTAAAGAATGAAATTAGCTGAAGTTTTTAAGGAACTGTGAAACGTCTGTGGAAGAAATGAAGTAGTTAAAATTTAAAAAGCTGAGCTATTGTATGTTTATGGAGATTTTGGGGTCCAAGACTTTGACAAGGAGGTATACAATCAAAGTATCTAGAAAATACGTTATAATCCTGAACGAATCACGTTTAGCCTTTCTTTCCTTTCTCATGTTCACTGCATGCATGCTTATCTTTTCTGGCCCAGTTAAGTATAAATTTAGAAATTTATTTTAAATGAGATCATGGCTCAATGAGGTCAACTACTATAATGGATCAGGTCAGCAGAAAATAATTTCTTTCAAATAGTACTCTCATATACTGTAGGGCATACATCAATGCTCTGTAACCTAAGGAAGGAATCCTTGCACACAATTGTCAGGACCAGTTCTGACTGGGGTGTGGCCCACCAGTGAATGCATTTAAAAATTATGCTTGGTGATTTGTGTTGTCTGGTTAGGCATTGTTGATTAGGCCCAGATGGAGACAGACTTGGTTAAATTCTCCCCATTATTAGACTGGTCTTTTATTTTTGAGACAGAGTCTCGCCTTGTTGCCCAGGCTGGAGTGCAGTGGCACGATCTCCACTTGCTGCAACCTCCACCTACTGAGTTCAAGAGATTCTAATGCCTCAGCCTCCCGAGTAGCTAGGATTACAGGCGTGTGCCACCATGCTCAGCTAATTTTTGTATTTTTTGTAGAGACAGGGTTTTGCCATGTTGTCCAGGCTGGTCTCAAACTCCTGAACTCAAGTGATCCACCTGCCTTGACCTCCCAAAGTGTTGGGATTACAGGCCACCGCCAGAGTGGTCTTTAATTCCTATGCCCAAAGGATAGAATATGTTTCTTCTAATGACTTGACTCCCTTCAGAAAATAGCCAAATTCTTCCTTAAAAAAAATCATTCTTATAAATTGGTTAATTCATTCAATAGGCCTGGCACAGTGGCTCACATCTGTAATCCCAGCACTTTGGGAGGCCGAGGCAAGCGGATCACTTGAGGCCAGGAATTTGATACCAGCCTGGCCAACATGGTAAAATGCTGTCTGTACTAAAAATACAAAAATTAGCTGGGTGTGGTGGTGGGCATCTGTAATCCCAGCTACTCGTGAGGCTGAGGCACGACGATCACTTGAACCTGGGAGGTAGAGGTTGCAGTCAGCTGAGATCGTGCCACTGTACTCCAGCCTAGGTGACAGAGTGAGACTCTGTCTCTAAATAAATAAATACATAAATTTATTAATTCATTCAATAAATATTTTTGAGAATATACTCTCTACCATTTATGTTCTAGGTCAATAACATTTTAATCTTAGCATCACATTAAAATTTCTTAAAGAGCTTTTAAAATATCCCCATGTCAGGCCTTATGCCAGATGTTCATAGTCGTTGGATGCAAACCTAAGTATAACCAGGATGGAGACACTTTCCAGGCACTGAGGTGACAAAGGTGAGAAGAACAGACTAAATCCCTTTCATAGCGCATATATTTTCATGATGGTAAAACAGCCCAAAATATGAAGACTTTTCTTTCTGCCACGATAGTGGTCTGGAATACACTAGAATCTTCTTAGGACACAATAATTCATAAACACTTTTGAGACTATGTAAAACAGTGTAGAAAAATCCACTGAGGTCAGAAATAAACAATAAAACCGGAGCATTACTGAAGCCATGGATTACCGAATTTCTGTGGAGTTTGAGGGTGGTGGTAGGTGGACTGGTATTGTGAAAAGACCTGAGGCCATTACATCAAAGATCACCCTAAATAAAGAAGGAAACCCAAGAAAGGTTAAGGTCTCATGAGACAGGGCAAATTAGTGTGTGTCTGTTTACATATGCACATTTCATAGACACATCCACACTTCCTATAAATGTTATTGAGAAAACTGGCAAGGAAACTTACTTGTTTGGGCTTGGCTCTAAGTAGTGGTGAAAAATGAACAAATATCTCTGTTTCTGATTGCTACACTATGTGCTCTGAAGTTTGAATATACTCTATCTGTATGGTCCTTAAGACTGCAATCTGTGAATTACAATTTTAAATAGATCCAGTCCCCATTGCTCCTAGGTACCATAAAGAAGAAAACATAAATTCACTTTATTATCTTTATTATTTAAAGAATTAGGAAAGATAAAGTACTATCAATTATAAGCTAAGAACTAAAAAAAAAAAAAAATACAAAGGTAGCAGAAAACTACTGCCATATGTGAGAAGCAGTGGAAAAAGTAAAAAGAATGATGTCAATTTAAAGAATAAACAATAAAAAAGTTAAAAAAACAAAACAAAAAAACTAGACCCACAAAGACTTTGGAAAGTTGAACAATCAGATCAAAATAACTATGTTTGATAGCCTTAAGAAATAAAGAGAAAATTAAAAGCACAAGTGAGGAATCAGAGACTATCAAAAATGATCAGGCAGGTTTAAAAGAAAAAAAGAAAGCTAACCAAACACAATTCTAGAAATAAAAGATCTGTTCACTAAAATGAACAATTCAATGATAAGAGTTTCATGTAGAGAGAAACTCAATATAAGACAGAAGTAGCATTGCTTATCAACAGGAAACGGTGAATTATTTTTAGGATACTAACAGCTGGGCACAGTGCTCCCTTGTCCTTTAAAGTATATAATGTCAAAGCCCATCACACTAAAGTATGCTATCATAAATAACTGAAACGTTTATTACTCACTCAGGCAATAGGCATTCCCTGGATGAGAGATGGAGCATACCCACAAAAGGGTTCTCTGAGAGTGTCCAGTGGAAGGGGATGAGAAAGTATGTGGGCCACACATGGGAATTTTCAGTGACGCCAGGGGTAGACTAAATTCTGAAAGACTTAGTATTGATAAGGACCAAAAGGGGATGGAAGAGGGTTCCTGGCATGCAACTTATTGAGCTGCAGCAGAAATGAATGCAAGTGGCATTTTGATGATCCCCATGCAGTTGAGCATAGGGTTTTACCCACGGATGCAGTTGAGCACTACAGGTTTCCACCCATACGGGCAGGTGTTTAACGGTTTAATTAATGTCATAATGCTTGGGGTGATTTCTTTCTTTTTTTTTTTTTTTTTTTTTTTGAGACGGAGTCTCAGTCTGTTGCCTAGGCTGGAGTGCAGTGGCGCCATCTTGGCTCACTGCAAGCTCCACCTCCCAGGTTCAAGCGATTCTTCTGCCTCTGCCTCCTGAGTAGCTGGGACGACAGGCGCCCGCCACCATGCTCAGCTAATTTTTGTATTTGTAGTAGAGACGGGGTTTCACCATATTGGCCAGGCTGGTCTTGAACTCCTGACCTCATGATCTGCCCGTCTCGGCCTCCCAAAGTGCTGGGATTACAGGCGTGAGCCACCATGCCCGACCAATTTAAGTCTGTATCTCTACAACTATTCAATAAATGGTGCTGGAACAATCAGTTATCCAAGTAGAAAAAAATAAACTGGATCTCACTTCAGGGTCATTGACGTGGTTTGGGTCTGTGTCTCCACCGAAATCTCATGTCAAATTGTAATCCCCAATGTGGGAGGCAGTGCCTTGTGGGAGGTGATTTGATCACTGGGGTTGATTTCCCCTTGGTGTTGGTCTCACGATAGTGAGTGAGCTCTCATAAGATCTGGTTGTTTAAAAGTGCATGGCACCTCTCTACCCATTGGTACTGCTCTTGCCATGTAAGATGTCTGCTCCTATTTTGCCTTCTGCCATTAGTAAAAGCAACCTGAGGCCTCCCCAGAAGCAGATGCTACCATGCATCATGTACAGCCTGTGGAAACATAAGCCAGTTAAATCTCTTTTCTTTATGAAGTATGCAGTTTCAGGTATTTCTTTGTAGCAGTGCAATAAACTAACACAGAGAATTGGCATCCAGGAGTGGGGCATTGCTATAAAAATACCTGAAAATGTGGAAGCAGCTTTGGAATTGGGTAACTGGCAGAGGTTGGAAGAGTGTGGAGTGCTCAGAAGAAGGCAGGAAGATGAGGAACTTTCCAGATTTGTTAAATTGTTGTGACAAAAATGTGAATAGTGATGTAGACAATGAAGTCTAGGCTGAGGAGGTCTCAGAGGAAATTAGGAACTCACTGGGAACAGGAGCAAAGGTCACCTTTGTTATGTATTAGCAAAAATGTTGGCTGCATTGTGCCCTGCCCTAGGGATCTGTGGAACATTGAACTTGAGAATGACGATTTAGGGTATCGGGCAAAACAAATTTCTAAGCAGCAAAGCATTCAAACTTTGACCCAGCTGTTTCTCACAGTCTTGGCTAATATGTGTGGGCAATGAAATGGCTTGAAACTGGAACATATATTTGAAAGGGAAGCTGAGTGTAAAAGTATGGAAACTTTGCAGGCTGGCCATGTGGTAGAAAATAAAAGCCCATTTTTAGGAGAGGATCAAGCAGGCTACAGAAATTTGCATAAGAAAAGTGTTAATTTTCTTATGCAAATGTTAATATCCAAGACAATGAGGAAAAGGCCTTGAAGGCATTTCAGAGACTTTCATGGCAGGCCCCCTCATCAGAGGCCCAGAAACCTAGGAGGAAAAAATGGTTTCCTGGGCCAGGCCCAGTGCCCCACCACCTTGCACAGCCTTGGGCCACTGCTCCCCACATGCTGGCTGCTCCAGCTCCAGTTGTGGCTCAAAGGGGCCCACTTACAGTTAGTACCACTAACTTTATTTTGAAGCTTTAAGATTTAATGACTACCATGTTGGGTTTTGGACTTGCAGGGGGCCTGTAGCCCCTTTCTTTTGGCTGATTTCTCCCTTTTGGAAGGGGAATGTTTACCCAATTGTACCTTGGAGGTAACTAACTGGTTTTTGATTTTACAGACTCATAGGTGGAAGGGACTTGCCTTATCGCAGAGGGGAAATGTGGGGCTGGAGCCCCCACACAGAGTCTCCATTTGAGTACTGCCTAGTGGGTCTGTGAGAAGAGGGCCATTGTCCTCCAGAGACCATAACTGTAGATACACCAACACCTTGAACCTGTCACCAGGAAAAGCCTAGATTTCAGAGAATATGTGGAAAAGCCTGGATGTCCAGGCAGAAGCCTGCTGCAGAAGCAAAGCCCTCATGAAGAACCTCTACTGAGGTAGTGTAGAGGGGAAATATGGGGCTGGAGCCCAAACACAGAGTCCCCATCGGAGCACTGCCTAGTGGGTCTGTGAGAAGAGGGCCATTGTCCTCCAGATCCCATAACTGTAGATACACCAGCAGCTTGCACCCATCACCAGGAAAAGCCACAGGCACTCAACGCCAACCCATGAAAGCAGCCACAGGGGCTGAACCCTGCAAAGCCACAAAGGTGGCTTTGGGAGCCCACCCCTTGCACCAGTGTGCCCTGTATGTGAAACATGGGGTCAAAGGAGATTATTTTGAAGCTTTAAGGTTTAATGACTACCATGTTGGGTTTTGGACTTGCATGGGGCCTGTAGCCCCTTTCTTTTGGCTGATTTCTCTCTTTTGGAAGGGGAATGTTTACCCAATGCTTGTATCCTAATTGTACCTTGGAGGTAACTAACTTGTTTTTGATTTTACAGACTGATAGATGGAAGGGACTTGCCTTATCTCAGATGGGACTTTGGACTTTAGACTTCTGAGTTAATGCTGGAATGAGTTAAGACTTTGGGGGACTGTTGGGAAGGCATGATTATATACTGCAATGTGAGAAGGACATGAGATTTGGGAAGGGCCAGGGGCAGAATGATATTGGTTTGGGTCTGTGTCCCTGCCCAAATCTCATGTTGAATTGTAGTAACCAATGCTGGAGGTGGGGCCTGGTGAGAAATGACTAGATCATGGGGGTAGATTTTCCCCATGAGAACCCAGGTGAGTTCTCATGAGATCTGTTTCTTTAAAAGTATGTGGCACTGCCCCCATCTTTCTTGGTCCTGCTCCTGCCATGTAAGATGCCTGTTCCCGCTTTACTTTCCACCATGAGTAAAAGCTTCCTGAGGCCTCTCCAGAAGCAGCTGCTGCCATGCTTTTGTATAGCGTGCAGAACTGTGAGTCAACTAAACCTCTTTTCTTTATAAATTATCCAGTTTCAGGTATTTCTTTATAGTAGTGAACAAAGTGACTAAAACAGTCATATATAAAATTGATCTCCAGGTGAATCATGGAGTTTATTGTGAGTGGCAAAATCCTAAAACATTTTGAAGAAGCTAAGACAGAGTATCTCTGTGATTCTGTGTTTTGGGGAAGACAAATATTGCATTTTTCTAGATTTATTAAGGTATAATTAACAGACAAAAATTGTGTATATTTAAATACTACTAAGTGATAATTTGACATGTATAAACACTGTGAAGTGATTACACAATCAAGCCGATTAACATAACCATAGCTTCACATAATTACCTCTGTGTGTGTGTGGAGAACATTTAAGATCTATATTCTTAGCAAATTTTAGGTGTACAATATTATTAACTATAGTCACCATGCTGTACATTAGCTCTCCAAAACTTATTCATCCTGTATAACTGAAGTTTTACACTTTTTGACAAGAATCTTCCCATTTTCTCCACCTCACATCCCCTGGCAACCATCATTCTACTCTCTGCTTCTATTCGTTAGACTTTTTTAGATTCTACATATAAGTGAGATCATGTAATATTGTCTTTCTGTGCCTGGCTTATATTTCTTAGCATAATGTTCTCCAGGCTCATCAATGTTGTCACAAATGACAGAATTTTCTTCTTTTTTAAGGCTGAATAATATCACATTGTATATATGCATTTCACTTTCCTTATCCATTCACCTGTCAATGAACATTTAGGGTGATTCCACATCTTGGCAATTGTGACTAATGCTGCAGTGAACAAGGGAGTGCAGAAACCACTTTGAGACACTGATTTTAATTCCTTTTGATATATACCCAGAAGTAGGATTGCTGGATCATATGGTAGTTGAATAAAGATTTAATTTCTTAAGTAAAACACAAAAACATATTATCATAAAGACAACTATGGATAAATTTGATCAATTACAAATTATGAACATCTGTTCATCAAAAGTCACCATAAAGAGAATGAAAATTCAAGCCGTGAATTGGAGAAAGGAAGATAAAACTGATGAAGAATTAGAATCCTGATTATATATTTCTATGAATCAATTAAAATGAAAGATAAATTATCTCATTAAAAATGGGCAAAATACAGGGAAAGATATTTCCCAATATAAGAAACAAGAATGATAGACATTTAGGGTATCTATCTTCATCAGTAATGAGATTATTAATCAGAACCACAATTTATATTACATTAATGAGGTTGAAAAAATTAGTAAGTTTGAAAATACTCATAGAGAGAAAGTACAATTTTTCGACCTGCTGTTGAAAATATAAATTAGTAACAACACTTTGGAAGAAAAGTGGGGGTTATTTTATAAGGCTGAATATGTGCTACTTACCTATTCCCTTCCAAGGTATTTATTTCCCTAGATACCTTTTGCACACACGTACCAAAAAAAAAAAAAAAAAATCCTTTTAACAAGGATATCTATAAGGGCAGCAGTTTAAAACAAACCAAGTGTCCATTGACAGGAGTATAGATAAATAAACTGTGGTATAGTCACACAATGGAATACTATTTCATCAATATTTATGATTCTCAGAAGCATAATATTGGGTTAGAAAAGCAAGTCTCAGAAGAAGGCATACACTATGACACTTAAAACTAACCTAAACAGTATATTGTTTAGGGATAAGCATCAATGTGCTAAAACTACAGAGCAAAGCAAAAGAATGAGAAAAAATAATTCAAGATAATGGTTATTCTAGATGTGAGTGTGGATGGTCAAAAAGTCAGGGACCTGTAGCAGCATGGTATTGTCACTTGGGAGAAATGCATAAGGGATTTAAACATTGTTGCTAATATTCTATTTCTCAAATTCTGTGGTGGGTTCATAGGTGGGTAATTTTGCTATTCAGCTCCCTAACCTAGATCTATTCTACATACATTCTTTTCATGTTTCATTAAAAAGGATTTTATGCATATAACTTAAATTACATATATGTATAGAAAAAAATTAAAAATAAATTAAAAAATGGATAATTAAGATCTTTTATATAGAACTCAGTGCCATAAACAACAACAACAGGGTAATAGAATCAGGGTGGGGTTGCTGTTGGAGAGAAAATGACTCTCAGAAGTGATTTTTGGTATGGTATCTGATTAATGTAAAGGAATCCATGAAATGTCAGGCAAATGGCATTCCAGGTAGAGAAATTAGAAGCTCATGAAGAGGTCCTAAAGCAAGAACAAGCTTGGCAACTGAGGAACAGAAGGCGGCTCTGTGGCTAGAGCTGAGGGACCAATGGAATGGTAATCCCAGAGGAAGTCAGAGAGAGGCGGGGGCTCACTACGGAGGGCACTAGAGACAGGAGGTAGAGTTTGCAAGTTATCTGAAATGCATTCAAAAGCCATGGGAGGGCCGGGCGCGGTGGCTCAAGCCTGCAATCCCAGCACTTTGGGAGGCCGAGAAGGGTGGATCACGAGGTCAGGAGATTGAGACCATCCTGGCTAACACGGTGAAACCCCGTCTCTACTAAAAAAAAAATACAAAAAACTAGCCGGGCGAGGTGGCGGGCACCTGTAGTCCCAGCTACTTGGCAGGAGAATGGCATAAACCCGGGAGGCAGAGCTTGCAGTGAGCTGAGATCCGGCCACTGCACTCCAGCCTGGGCGACAGAGCGAGACTCCGTCTCAAAAAACAAACAAACAAACAAAAAGCCGTGGGAGGATATTAAGCACTAAAATAGTGGATTTACGTTTGTAAAAGAGAACTTTGACTGTAGAGTGGAAAATAGATTTGAGAGAACCATAAGTAAAAGCACAGAGAACAGTATAATAATATTCCTATCAACAATAATAATGGTAATAAAAGCAGCCAAGATTTATTGTGCACTTACTAGGTGCAAGGCACACAGCATTATCAGCATTATCCTATATATCTTAAAGACAGGCAGTGTTCAACTTGGATATGAAATTTTCTATTTTATACTAGACACCATAGCAGAAATCAATTTATTTGAATTAATTTACTAAAATGTTTGTTACCCATTGTCATCGCAGGAGCAATGAAAAAATTGAGAACAAGACAAGGTTTGGAGGTGGGAGGGAGGTCTGAGAGCTGAGGCTGGTGCATCTGATAGTGGCTGAGGCACAACAGTGCACAGCCCTTGATGAAAATGAAATGATTTAAGGAAAATGGCTTAATATGGAAGCTGGTAAAATCGAGGTATTAACATAATGATTAAGAAGAGTACCAGGGACAGGCACAGTGGCTCACGCCTGTAATCCTAGCATTTAGGAAGGCTGAGGTGAGCAGATCACTTCAGTCAAGAGTTCAAGACCATCCCGGCCAACATGGCAAAACTCCGTCTCTTCTAAACATACAAAAATTAGCCAGGAGTCATGGTGCACACCTGTTGTCCCAGCTACTCAGGAGGCTGAGGCAGGAGAACTGCTTAAACCCAGGAGGTGGAGTTTGCAGTGAGCCAAGACCATGCCACTGCACTCCAGCCTGGGCAACAGAGTGAGACTCCATCTCAAATAATAATAATAATAAAAATAAAAATAAAAACAAACAAAACAAACAAACAAAAACCAGGTACCAATATGGGGATAGAGAAGATAGGCAGTCAGAAGGCAAGGATGTCAGGACCACAGATATGATACGGTTTGGCTCTGTGTCCCCGCCCAAATCTCACCTCAAATTGTAATCCCCATGATCACCATGTGTCAAGGGTGGGACTGAGTGGAGGTAACTGGATCATGGGGCCAGTTTTCCCCATTCTGTTCTCATGATAGTGAGGGATTTCTCACGAGATCTGTTGATTTTATAAGCATCTGGCATTTCCCCTGCTGACACTCACTCCATCCTGCCACCCTATGAAGAAGGTGCCTGCTTCTCCTTTGCCTTCTGCCATGATTGTAAGTGTCCTGAGCCTCCCCAGCAATGAGAACTGAGTCAACTAAATCTCTTTCCTTTATACCCAGTCTTGGCTATGTCTTCACAGAAGTGTGAGAATGGACTAACACAGATAAATCATGACAAATAACAATTCTTACCATGTATGTACTAGCCACCAAGTGCAGCACACTATATGCTAATTCTCTCAACAATCCCATGAGGCAGTGTTGTTTGTTTTTAAGAGATAGGATCTCACTCTGTTGACCAAGTTGGAATCCAGTGGAGCAATCTCGGCTCACTGCAGCCTTGATCACCTAGACTCGAGATCCTCCTGCCTCAGCCTCCCAAGTAGTTGGTGCTACAGGGACCCACCACCATGCCTAGCTAATTTTTCTAATGTTTTCTAGATACGGGGGTCTCATTATATTGCCTAGCTGATCTTGAACTTCTGGTCTCAAACAATCCTCCCATCTTGGTCTTCCAAAGTGCCGGGACTACAGGTGTGAGTCACCATGCTCAGCCTGAGGCCAGTTATTATTCTCACTTTACTGACGTGGAAACTATTGCTCAGAGATAAGTCGTCACCCAAGTTACGCAGCTGGTAAATGATGGAGAGACAGATTTGAATCCAGTCTGCATGACTACAAAGATGCCCATTAAGCGATAGGAAGCCTTACTCTGACCATTTTTGTGTCATTCTAGAAGTCTGCTTCTCCTGCTTGCTTTGCCTTGTTCTTTATTCCCTTCCTCTTCCTCTTCCTTCCATCCTGAAAACATGCTCTAGCTGCTTCTGCCACCACTGTTTTCCTGGGTCAGCACATGTCCCCACAAAAAGGATTTTTCATTTGTTTGTTTTTAGGATAGAAAAGAGATCATGGCAGAGGTGAAAGAACTAAGATGCAGCTGCTGTTTTTTGAATTCCTACTATGTGCATATTCTTCAGAAATGCATACACAAACTAAGAAAGTCCTGGCTGTTATAGGGGCAAGATTAGTCATCTTTAAACAATCTTGAAAGAATGCGTTAAGTAAGGGGTGCCTTGCAGTAAACCTCCAAATGCTATTCTGGTCCCCTCAGTTTGATCAAAGTTCCTTTTTAAACTAGCTACTGAACATTTTATCTTGGATATAAATTTTTCACTTGTTTTGACATCTCTGAGGAGTTTTTTAAAACTTGCCAAAAAAAATCTAAATATATATCAGATTTGTGTGCACCTTGAGAGAAATGTATTCTAAATCCAGAACAGCCACCAGAACCTATGTAGTTAAGCTGCCATCCTAGAAAGGGGCATGGGTCATGTCCATGCGACTACCTGGAATACAGTTCTCTGCTGAGTCCCCACTCTGCATCTGAGTTGCCCTCAAATGAATGGTCTTTTTCTCCAACCTGCAGTTTTAAAGGGTATCAGAATGGCTCACTCACACACCACTTTGCCTCTGGCCAGCTGATATACTAAATCCACACCCAGAACCAAAGAAATGCAGTTTCCTCATAGTGCCAAAGTGATCGGCGATCAATCTTCTTCCAGAGCTGTATTACTGATGGAGAAAAACTTCAGTCATTTCTTGTTGGCTGTAGTTCAGTATTTCTTAGTCTCCTACATTTTTCCTTTTTTGAAATCTATAGAAATTGCAATGCCTGGGCAAATCAGACTGCAACACATCAGCCACACAGGCAGGGAGACACCAGACCCCAACTAAAATTGAGGCTTATCAGGTGTGCCTTTTGTGTGTGTTGCTGGTTGGTATAACTGTACCTTTTCTGATATATTGGGGCCTGAAGGAAATTCCTTCTCAGAAAGTAGATTCTTAAGTTATACAATCTATGCCAAGTGAACTAATGAACACTTTCAATTCTGAGAAGACTATATGTACCCTCAGTCTGGAAATGAGAAGAGGGTGTTGCTCACCATGTCAGATACATAACCTAGGAATGAAAATCCTTCAAATCAGCAAGTTTTTAAAGAAAAAGAAAAAAACAGCGAAAATCTAGGGCAGGCAGCACACTTTTCTTATGGGGATTAGTTGAGGTAAAAGAATCTCTAAGGTACTGCAAAGGCTGCATATAAAAATACAGTGGGTGACATTCAGACTGTTTAAGATGAGGACCAGTTATCAGTCTGCAGGTGGGTTTTTAGAACAATGGTCCTGGACTGAGGGGTTGCCGTCATGAATAATATGAAATGCCATCTGAAATTCCTATCCCAGAAAAATGCCATTTCAAAGGAGACAGCCAAAGTAACCCGCTCTCCCTTGCTGCTATGTTTGTAACTTCTGTGCCACAGTGGCTCACACCTGTCTTGTGACCTGCTGAGCACGCTGCCTTCCAGCATAATCCACAGAACTTTGAAAATAACCCTTTGGGCTCTTTGGATTCACACAAAGAATAATAAGGGTCAGTTATTCTAAGTATTAGCTAATAGTAAGTACTTCTGGCTTATAATGTTTCAAATGTTAGCTCTTCTCTATTTTGGTAACTAATTCTGTCATCAAGCAGGGTAGAGATCAGTTATATGATTTTACCCAGATTTTCCGTATAGCTCTGGAACTCTGCATTTAAATTCCCAGTTAAATAAATGAGACAAACTCGAACATTTGGAGAGATTTTCATGGTCAGACCTATAACATAATGTGATCCCTAGTATCTCTTGGAATTATTGGGTCTTATCCTTCTTAGAAAGACAAAACTATTACAAGTGACATTTTAGAAGTACTCCAGGGATATCAATGTTTGAACGCTATGCTTTTCCTGGTGGTAAAAATAAACTACATAGTTTTCATCTGTTTTAAAGAAAACTAGACGTTTTATTCAGAAATCAACTTTTTTCCTGCTGTTTTGAAGCAGAATGCCACACTGTAAAGGAGAAGGCAAGGTTTAAAAAAATTAACCTTATCTTTGAGGATAAATAGACACTGTTGTCAGTCAACTAGACAACTTGAACCTTATGACCCAAAACGTTTCAGAATAAAAGTGAGAACAATGTTTGAGAATTGAGGACACTGACAGTATAAAAAAGGTATTAAGGGAGGGTTATGAAATTCTGTTTTGCATCACAGAGATCTCTTTGGGCCCAAGAACAGTGCCCAAAACTCACCAATACAACAGAACGACAAGTTTGCTGACAAACACTTCATCAAGTAGACTTGAAAAAAATTAAAACACCAACAGATGGAATGTGTCTGAATCCCCTCCCTGCTGGTGTGTGTGTGTCACTAAATATCAGCAAGTATACTGGGGAGGCCCCAAAGGATTCTGCCAAGAAGGCAGCAATGACCCAAATGCACTTCCCTACACAAAAGACTCAAGGTTGATGAATGCAGCTGGCTTTTGTTGGCTCTTCATGTCTCCCTAGGTGCCCTGTCCTCTCCTAAAATAAAAACAAAACAAAACAACCAACAAGAAAAATCAGATCATAATTTTAGATCAAAGAAACTTTTCATTTCTATTTCCATAAAAACTTTGGTAAATATCATCTGTAGGTTTAAAGAATCAATCCTCCTGTTCCCTGTAATTAAGTGGGAAAATAAATTAGTAAATGTTTCCAAACATAAGCATTAAAAACAATAAATATGCCTCTATGGTAAAGTTTTCCTTTTGGAGGGGAAGAAGTAACAAAATCTAAATTAAATTAAAGTGGCATTCTGGGAACCAAAGTGATACCATAGCTCAATAAACTAATGTAATTAGACAATGTAAGATTTTTTTTTCTAGGCTCCAAGTCTAAAACATGGGCTTTGTAAAGACTCAGGATCATTGTTAGAATCTAATTCAATATTCCAGCTTCTCAAATTCACAGCCAGAACTCTGCCTTTCAGGTATCGCTTGTCTGATTACCGTGCCAGTCTCTCTCCATCTCGGAATGGTTTTGTGTAACTTTCAAGTGCAGCAGCCCCCTCTGGAAACTGACAAGTGTTCATTTTAAAATGGAGTCATCAAATGCATGCAGCCTTCAGGAGGCTCCTTTTTTCATGAGAACAAACAAAGAGAAATGTTTTTAGTACAAAATTCCTTTTTAACAAATAAAAAGCTTGTATTGCACTGCAGGGCTGCCCGTCTCCACAAAGCCCTGGCTCTTTTTGGTGGCCCTCAGAAGCAGCTTTTCATTGTATAATTCGTTCAGGGATAGAGCGTCTGCTGGGCTAATGAGCTCTCCTGCAGCCTTTTCTTCTGCAGGCGAATCCCCAAAAGCACAGTCTTAAATCAGATACTGTAAAAGCCAAAAATAGGAGTGGGGAATGAAAGGAAAAAAAAAAAAAAAAAAGTAGGGTCAAGAAAGCCAAGATAGCAGTAGGCCAATAATCATACCTTGCATTTGATTTCAGAGAAACTGTGGGCTTGAAGATCTTCATCCATAGTTAATTTCTATGCTTGTTCTCTCATGGCCAACGTTCTGTTTCGTGTATTGCATCGTGTGAGCACAACTCCAATGGATATTAATGTAATAGATCATCATGGCAGCTTGCTCTTAAATATATTGACAGCAGCCTTGACCAGGAGCTGATTAGAAAGGGCAGGATTAAGGAACATTCCCTTTTTGCCAAAAAGTGGAGTGTGACATTAGAAATTATGAAGGCTCTGATTCCTGTCCTATTACTAATTTTCCCATGTTTTATACTGTCACCAGTGAGTCTGGCAGACATTATTAGGAAACTATGTGACAACATCTAATAAAGTATGTTGGGAGAGAAATCATGGCTCCCCTCTGCACTGATGATCTTTTGAAGAAATACAGTATTGTAGATTACAGGAGGTGGAGGTTGCAAACACTGATGATACCCATGATATTTCATCATCAGCCAGCAACTTACCAGTGATCTATAGCTGCAAAGGAATAGCTTTTAGGAGGCACAGGGATAGGGAGTGTGTCTTATCCATGTTAGCAAAGATGTTTTGGAGACGATCGTTTGATTATTTATTGGTCATTCTAAATCCCTGAACACAATTTTAGAACACCGTAGGTCTCTGTGGTGTGATACCTCTGTAGGATATTCTGCCTTTAGAAATAGCCAATGGGGTTGTTTAAAACAGCACAGACTGTGTTACGAGTGTTTTAGTGATGAACTTGGAGAATTTAAAAGGCCAGGGGAGTATTAGTAATGTTGGGGTTAACAGAGGCAGCTCATTTTAGAAATTTGGCATTTGAGTTTTTCAACATTATCCAAAGTAGGTTCACCACATTCTTTTTAACAAACTCTCCAGCATGGAGCAGATGGTTTCTCTATTAACAACCATTTGCATTTAACATATTGCAATGATTTATGTACCACATGCCACTGAGCAAAGCAAAAACATTCAGTAGCAACTAATTAGTTGAGTACAAAGACACATATCTCAATGTACAGAGGCCTCCTTTATGTTTTACATTTTTTATAGTTTACTGTTTTATTTGTGCAAAGCAGTTAAATCTGAACCATGGCATTCCTCTTATGATTATGGTAATGCCTCTGTAATTATCATTCTATTAATGCTTCAGTCATACTTTTTCTTTAATTCAGGGGGCTAACATATTTGTATGTCAGAATTTCCACAGAAATTGATGTTAGTCACATTTTATTTTTAAATGGTCAAAGTGATTATAAGTTATTCCTAAACCCAGCAAAATGCTTATTTTAATAAGTCTACTTTGCTTTTAAAATAGAATATATTCAATATAAAATGTATATAAAATAGGACTACTAAACAAAAAGTCACTTATAAAGAGTGACTAATTTTAAATGGGTTTTTAATGTCATTTATTAATACATAATTCTTTTTTATCCTATCTTCTTTAGTAAATTGTCCACTCTAATGCACTCACATAATTTTTTTCCTTTTCTTGCAGAAACCCTGTTCCAGTTCCCTCACAACTCATGGATTCACCTCTAAACTGGATGTGATTCTTAAGTTGGTGACCTCTTAACCTCCCCAGCACACAAGGGTTTTGCTGTCTTTCAAAACCAGCTTTCCTGAAATCAGAAGAGAAATAGAACTAAAAATTCATTAGTTATTGCATTCTATGAAAAAGATATCCCAAACTCTTTTTCTCTGTTAGATGATCCTGAAACATATTCTCCTTTTTTGTGCTGACCAACAGGGTCAATAGATATTACAATGCTGTCACTGTGTGTCAAGGTGACAATGTTAGGACTGTACAATGAGCCAATGAATCTTTTATAAGTATGATTTTCATTCTCAAGAGCCATCCATGCAAAATGTCAAAGTAGGCCATCCATCATCGGTGAGAATAAATGCACATCTGCAACCCAGAGGAAATGGGGTATAATATAACTTCATTACCCAGGGCTCAAGAAGCCAATCTTAGAAAACTAAGCTTGCCCTTCCCCTTTTGTAATTCCCAGTTTTAATTTTCATGGGAATCTCTACCAATAGAGAACTCTAGGAATATAGTAATGATAAATTTAAGCTGCTGAGGTCTTTAAAGAGGAAGGAAACAATTAAGACAGATAAGTGCACATTAATGGCAGTACAATAGGATATGAATTATATAGCAGAATAAATATAAACTCAGTCCATCAATATAGGAAAGTGGAAAGAGTTAGTAGAGGAAGACAAAGTATTAGTGGTTAAGTTTGGCAGAGCCAATATGCTGTTGTGAGACTAATATAAAAAAATTAAAAATAAAACAAAACTTCCTTCTTTTTTATAAGAGATGGGGTCTTGCTATGTTGTCCAGGGTGGTCTCAAACTCCTGGCATCAAGCAATGTTTTCACTTTGGTCTCTCAAAGCACTGGAATTACAGTCACTGCACCTGGCCCCAAGCTACTTTCAGAGTCATAATATTCACTGTAGCTACCATTCCTGAGCCTCATGGTAATAACCACTATTTAGTTTAATATGTACTTGCTTTTTATAGACATTAACAAAATTGAAAACAACTTGCAAATGTGGATAGTATTTGTATGTTTTATGGATGGGGACTGAGACTCTGAGATGTTTAAGTTATGTGATTTTTCTAAAGTCTATCAAGCAAGCAAATGGAGGAGCTGGGATTTGAACCCAGGTCTGTCAGCCTGAAAGCCACTCTCTGTTGTCTCTCTATGTAAACCAGAGTTCATTAACAAACCACACTTGATTTTTTCTGATTTTAGTTTTTATCAAAAACTTAACTGTGGTGTGTAATTTCCTCTGGCATCTCATTTTGATAGTATAATAATACTGGAATATTTATATATGTTTTTGTTAGTAGAAAAATCTGATAGAATAATCAATATTAAGGAAAGGAGCAAATAATCAAATTGCAAAGAAGCCTCTTGGTTTAAACTCATCAATGCTAAACAAATACAAAATGTGTAACCCTGAGAGGCATTCTTTTGCTTCTGCAGGGCTCTTGTTTTCCATAAATAACATTTATATTTAATGAAAACAGGATTAACTTTGTATTGAAAATTGAGTCTTTCATTCAGTCTCATTAAACAACATGTGGTCTTGCAAGTCCACATTTTACTCAATATTTCTGTGTGTCTGAAACCACCTCCACTGTGAATCAGTTTTTTGGATATGCCTATCTTAGGGAAAGAAGAAATAAAATATGTCTTTCTAAGTGTATATACAGATCTGGTACTAAAATAAGGCAAAAGATATTTTCAACTATTAGATAATCAGCCATTTAAAATGATTAATAATGAGAATATCATTTAGTTTAATATAACATATGGACATAATTGTTTAGAAATAACCTTGATGAAATTGAGACTATCAGAATGTCCTCCAGAAAGCGTCTGTCCTCCCAGAGGTCTGGGCTGCTGCTCTTCCTCCTCCCTGCTGTTGCCACAGTAACTTATGCACATCCTTATCACTGTACAAACCATGATGCTTTATAATTTTTCTCTTGAAGTATCTGTCAACTCATGCAGATGGTAGCAACTTGAGGACAGGGACTCTGGCTTTTTATCTTTGTATCTCTAGCAACTGCAACGTTGCCAGGAACTATTACGCTAAGCACAAAACACTTAAGAGTTTACATTTATTTGTATTATATTTTACATTCTTGAAAGAGAAGTAGGTAGATATTATTTTCCATGTTACAGTTCTGGGATAAGAATTCACGTGATCTGATTCCCAGCTAAATAATGTTTTACCCCTTTATATTCCTACCAATTATCATGTTCTCACAAAGCTAACAAAGTCATTTCTAGTTTACTAAACATAACTGCTTATTCTTTTCTTTCTTAGTCCACAAACATAAATGGTTACTAAAATAGCAAAATGTCTGCATGGCATTAACAGATTTAATTAAATGGTTACAGTTATTTGCCAAATGAAACCCTTTCCTTTTTAAATTATAGTATATTTCTCACTTACTCTGGAATATTTTTCATATAAGTGTATGTTATACATTATAGGATCGTTATATTTTAAATCCTATTTAGTACAGAGGTTAAGAAGGTGGTTGCTAGGTCTCCTTTGATATTAGCACTATACACTTTGGTTGCCAGAGTCTCCTTTGATATTAACACTATACACTTTCCAGCATGCTTCATCACTTTCTTTAAATGGGTCACCCTGGAACACAGAGGAAGCCCCGTCTGATAGATTGTAACCTGCTAATTTCCCAAATTAGCAATGGCTTGAGAAGTGGGAAGATCTGAGAACCATAGAGAATTTGAGAGCCCCTAGTGGAGCTGGAGGTCTAGCTTTGAACCAGGAAGGGTTATATGCTGCATCCTTGTATTCCTCCATCCATAGTCAGCAAGGTGGGCAATAATAATGGTCCTAAAGTGAATGTGGATGGGATTCTCAACTGACTTGCTCTTCCTGGGAGTGTAGAATACTGTACCATGCTGTTAAAGAGCTCTATTGCACCTTTAGAATTTCCCACAAAAATGCCACTTCCTTTCTTCTTTCATTTTTTTAAAAACACTTTTCCAAAGAAAAACAATATATTTTTGTAATATACTTTCCATCCAAAATCCTATTTCCTTTTTTTTTAAAGTTTCTTACTTTGTTTTCTCTTTGTGTTTTATCATTATTATTATTATTTTAAAGTTTTGACCAAGGCTGCTGCCTCTAAGTACGGAATCCTACTCTTTGTGGTTATACTATTGGTGAGTTTTCCAGCTGACTATAATACCAGTTATCAATGGCTGAAAGCATTCAGGATTAGATGCTGTGTAAGAATAGTTTCTAGGTATTCTGGGGTCCTTCAGAAATATTGGAGCTGCAATTGGTAAAGATAATAATTGTTGCCATTTGTTTATTTCTAAAGAAATATTTGTACTTGGATGGAAATTTTAAGATGTAAAATAGCAATTTTGTGTAGTTGTACATCATCTATAGGCCAATTTACTCATACATTCACTAACAAATACTTATCACTGAATCTCCTCTCTACATTTCTTAAGTTAAAATATGAGCTCAATGTAGGCTCAAATAGATAACCTTCTCAATTCCGAAAATAATATTAATGATACCACCACCCGTCTGGTTCCTGAGTATGAAAAATTTGATCAAACTTTATAGATACATATATCTCCCTCTTCTATCCTTCACTACTTTTGAACATGGGCCTCTTCAAGGGCAGCCATTGCTCTGCACCCTGACTTTAGAGAGTCCCATACGTCAAAAACAGGAAAACACAATTTTTTTCTTTCTGTTATTAAAATTTTTTTTTTTGAAATTTTGGTAACAGAGTTAGCAGACACAAGTTATGGGAGCGGGACTTGAACACGAAACTCAACCTCTCTCCTTCAACCTCTGGACTTCTCCAATCTCCGCTGGAAGATTCAGGGCCCAGCAAGCTCCAGTGATTGGCAGTAGGAGAAGAGGGGTGAGAAGAAAAACCTAAGCTTGCACTTGTTTCTTGTCATTGTTGTTTTGGCTTTTTGCTTTTCAAAAACATTAGAAACCCCAAATCATCAAAAGTAGATGTCTAGGCAGATTACTTACGTAATGGTGCGTCTTCCCTCCCCTGAACTTGGGTGGTATAGTTTTGGCTTGATTGTGTAGGACTTTTGAGACATTCCTCATTGAGTTGTTATCTTTTGTGATTTCTCTAGAGATTATGATATATATCCTTAATTTTCCATCATTTATTTATAGTCAGTATTCTACTATTTCATGTTAAATGCAAGAACATAAACCACAGAGGTCCATGGACCCCCTCTTCCTATGTTTTATGCTGTGGCTGTCCTATATATTATACCTATATATATTATAAACCTTACAATTAAGTGTCATAATTCTTGCCTTCAATAGTAACATGTATTTTAAAGAAAGAATGAGGAAGAAAGTCTTTTAGATTTACCCTGATGTTTTCAATTTCCAATATTGTTCATTGCTCCCTGAAATTCTAAGTTTTCACTTGGTATCACTCTTTTTGGCCTGATAGGTTGCTAATGAATTCTCTTGTTTGCTTTCATCTGAAAATATATTTAATAAGCTTTCATTTGTAAAAGATAATTGCACTGGATATATAATCCTAGGTTGACAGTTTTGTTTTGTTTTGTTTTTCTCTCTCAGCACTCTAAAGATATTGTTCCATTGTCTTCTGATCGTGATTGTTTCTGATGAGAATTTTATGGGTTTTTTTTTTTTGCATATATGTAATATGTCTTTATTCTCTTGCTGCTTTCAAGATTTTCTCTTATCATTGGATTTCAGTGGTTTGCATATTATATGCCTGGGGTCTGCTTGATATTCATGTTGCTTAGAGTCCGCTGTATCTTTGTGTGTCTTGGAAAAATTTTAACATTGCTTCCCCAATTATTTTTGCTGCTCCATTCCCTCTTTACTCTCTTTTGGAACACTTATTACACATATACTGGGCTTTCTGATATTGGTCCCATGGTCTCTGAGGCTTGGTTCATTTTTTCTACCTTTTTTCTTGCTAGTCATCATGTTGGCTACTTTCTACAGATCTTCAAGTTCACCGACTCTTCTGTCAGTTCCTATCTACCATTAAATACATCCAGTGAAATTTGTTTTGAAAATTAAGATTTTTTTTTAGTACTAAGATTTCCATATGGTTACTTTTTTCAATAATTTCTATTTCCCTACAGATATTTTATATCTTCATGTTTTAAAAGCATACCTTCTTATATCCATGAGCATAGTAGCTGCTTTAAAATCTTTGTGTGCTAATTCCAGCATCTGGACCATGTTGAGTTTAGTCTTATTATCTTTTTTTCTAGAATGTGGGTCATCTTTTTATGTTTTCTTTCTTTCTTGAGTAATTTTGGATTATATCTGGACATTGTGAATGATACTTTTGAAAGACTCTGGATTCTGTTGTGCTCTCCTGAAGAATATTGACTTTGTTTCATTTAGTAGGCAGGGAATGTAACTAAATCCAAACTGAGCACTCTGTCTCTTCTGCAATTGCAGCTGAAATTTCAGTTCAGTTATTTCAGCTTTAGCTGGGCTGTTGGGAGACTGGCTCATACATTGACATCTGAGGGATTAGCCAGAAATTTAGGCAGAGTTTATACACAGTATTTGGAGTTCCTCGCTTCTGGCTCTTTCTTTTTCATATTTCTTGCTTCATATTTTGGTTGCCCCAGCTCTGTTGTCTGGTTTTCAAGGCAGTATGAAATAGGATTTTCCATCTGGGCTTTAATTGCACCTCCTTTTCCCCATTATACATGGCACAGACTTTGGCCTGCAGGTCCTTAGAGAAAAGCAGAAAAAAGGAAACTCACCCAATACCTTTCCTTTCTTTAAAGTATCATCTCCCCTTTGGTATCTGCCTGTGTCTGGTCATTCTCCAGGGTCTTCAAGTAATTGTTTTGATATTTAGTTCACAGCTTGTAGTTGTTGGGCACAGGAGAGTCAGCATGATAGGACATGCTTGGTTACTGCCAGAAGAAGAAATCTTGGTGTAATTTTGGGAGGTGCTTACAACTACCTGGAAATCCTGAAAGGAAGAAGTGAATCATGGAAGAGGATAAATTTCCTGGTTTGGCCTCCTAGCTGCTTGCCTGGGTAAGTTTCCATACCAAGTTCATGTAGATCCAGTTACTACTTATGAGTCTTGGGTCAAGGACATAGCTTCTACCTTCCTCTAGCTCAGGCTTGCAGCAGCAGACCTAGCTCGGGAGAGGTGATGGCCCCTTTTGTCATACTGTGGGGAGTGAGCTATGGGACTCAGGATGGAAACATGAGTCAAACAGTGGTATAGTTCAGTTTATATTTTATACATATTTAGGCATACGGTATGTGGGCTCGTATTTTTACTTTTTTCCCCAACCTTGCAAATGTTAGGGGCAAACCTACTTTCTGTATTATTAAAACCTACTTTTCACATTTACTTCTTCCTTTCTCTATCCACAACCCTCATGTTTCATGAAAGTTAGTTCAACAGTCAATTATGTCCCTCTTCCAAACCATTTTATGCACAGAGAGTAACACAATCTTTTAAGTCTTTTTCTAACATTGGCATTATCTCCAACATAGACCACTTTGCAAGGGCCTATAGTGGTTCCAATTGCTTACCTATAGTATGAAATCAAGACTCAGTCTGATTTTAAATATCCTCCACTACTATTACAATATCTGCCCCTTAAGCTCCCTTCCTGTCTGTGCTTCATCGCTCCTATACACAGGAAATGTTCTTTGATTAGTTACATTCTGGCCAAATTCTTTCTCTAAAACTTATTTTCTGTTGCTTCAAGGAGCTTCACATCCTATTTCCTCCAACTAGACCCCTCATCGTGAAGACCCATACAAACCTGGAAACCTATTGAACATCTTCCTCCATCTCAAAACCAAGAATAACATTAAAAGTGGGAAAAGACTAGAATATTTCATAAGGACAGAGAAGAAAGATACATGGATATATGTCAGAATTTCTGTGTTTTACTTTGCTGAGTCAAGGAGTATTGTTTGTGCAGTTACTGATTTTTTATTTTGTTAAAGTACACATAACACATAATTTACTATTTTAATCATTAATAGACAGTTTTGTGGCATTAAATACTTCCACATTGTTTTGTAACCATCATCATCATTCATCTCCAGAACTTTTTTACCTTCCCCAGCTGAAACTTTGTGCTCATTACAAATGAACTCTTCTTTTTCATCTGCCCCCAGCCTCTGGCAGAAACACTATACTTTATCTCTATGAATTTGGTTACTCTAGGACACTCATTTAAGTTGCATATCATGCAATATTTCTTATTTTGTGACTGGTTTATTTCACTTAGCATAATGTCTTTAAGGTTCATCCATGTTGTAGTATGCATCAAAATTTATTTCCTTTTTGTGGCTGAATAAAATTCCACTGTATGTATATAACACATTTTGGCTTTCCACTGATCCATCGATAGATACTTGGGTGGCTTCCACCTTTGACTATTGCGAACCATGCTTCTATGAACAGAGATGTACAAATATCTGTTCAAGCTTCCACTTTAACTTCTTTTGGATATATACCCAGAATGGAATTGCAGGATCATACGGCAATTTTATGTTTAGTTTTTGAGTAATTGCCACACTGTTTTCCACAGTGTCTGTACCATTTCACCAGTATAGCACAAACATTCCAATTTTTTCATGTCCTTTCCAAACACATTATTTTATTTTTTTGAATAATAATCATTCTGACGGGTATGAAGTGGTATTTCACTGTGGTTTTGACTTGCATGTCCCTAATGACTAATGATCTTGAGCATCTTTTCCTGTGTTTATTAAGCATTTTTATATCTTCTTTGGAGAAATGTTTATTTAAGTCCCTTGCTCATTTTTTAATTAGGTTTTTGTTGTTGTTGAATTGTAAGAGTAATTTATACATTCTGGATAAAAATCCCATATCAAATATATGATTTACAAATATTTTCACCCATTCTGTGCATTGCTTTTTCGCTTTGTTGATAGTGTCATTTGATGCACTAAAGTTGCTAATTTTGATGTTCAACTTACCCATTTTTGATTTTGTTGACCGTGCTTTTGATGTTATATCCAGAAATTATTGCCAGATTTAATGTCATGAAGTTTTCTCCCTTTGTTTTTTCCTAAACGTTTCATAGTTTTAGCTTTGCATAGTTTTAGCTCTTGCATTTAGGTCTTTAATGCATTTTGAATTAATTTTTGTATATGATGTAAGGTAAGGGTCCAACTTCCTTTTTTGGTTTGTTTTTCTTGCATGTGACTATCCAGTTTTCCCAGAATCATTTGTTGAAAAGACTGTCTTTTCGTCACTCAATAGTCTTGGCAATGTTGTTGAAAATCATTTGACCATATATGTGAGGGTTTATTTTGGCTTGTATGTCTGTCTTTATGTCAGTACCACACAGTTTTGACTACTGTGACTTTGTAGTAAGTTTTGAAATTTAAAAAAAAAAAAAGAAGGAACAACAACATAAAAACCCCAGTGAGGCCACTAGCTTTATTCTTCTTTTTCAATGTTATTTTGGCTATTTCCAGGTTCCTTAAAATTCTATATGAATTTTAGTATGGATTTTTCTATTTCTGAAAATATCATCATTGGTATTTTGATAGAGATTCTATTAAATCTGTAGATAGCTTTGGGTAGTATTAACATCTTAACAACATTGACTTCCGATCCATGAACATAGGATGTCTTCCCATTTATTTGTGTCTTCTTTAATTTCTTTCAGCACTGTCTTGTAGTTTTTAGTGTACAAGACTTTTGGATTCTTGGTTAAGTTTATTCTTAACCATTTTATTATTTTTACACTATTGTAAATGGAATTGTTTTCTTAATTTCCTATTGGATCATTCATTGTTACTGTATAGAAGCACAACTGATGTTTGTGTGTTGTTTTTGTATCCTATAACTTTGCTGAATTTTAACTTAATTTTAAAAACTATTTTTTTTCTGATGATACAATGAGTAAAAAGAAAAAAATAGAAAATTGCAACTAATTAGATAAAAACTACCCACAATTCCACCAGTATTAGCTAGCTATATTTGTGTTGTCTCATTCTCTCTTTTTTCCTCCTTCTCATAATTAGCCTCATACTATTAATATTTTTAATCCTATTTTGCCACTTAAGAGTATATAATGAACTTCAATTACTTTTATCAAGACATATGTTCATAAAAGTTTCAGCAGATGCATGTATATAGTTCAGCAGATACATGTATATAGTTGCGTTTGATCACTGCCTGTTTCCATGTCTCCTCGGCTCAAACTCTTTGAAACCCCAGTTTTGAACCTATCAATATGTAAAGACATCATTTACAAGTTGTAAGGTTTTTAAGTAGCATTTCAAAACTCCTTGGTTGCTAAACTCAAGAAGCAAACATCATTTGAAGACAACCTTGGGACGTGGACGTATAGTGATATTGCGATTATACTAAATATTGCTTGAGGATGTGAGCAGTTCATTCCTTTTCATGGATTTCTCCTCATCCAGGAAAGGGATTATGGGTCACAATTTTTTATCTTAAAAGGACCAATCAAACATATAATAAAAGAAATTGTGTGTATTTGAGTGGGGCGGTATTCATTTAACCTGAGTACATATATTACTCTGTTATCTGAAGTAGATATATTTTATTCTTTAAGTTTGGACTATTAGTTAAAGCCTGAAGCTTTGCAATCTGGTTTATTGGATGAAGTGACATAACCAAAAACAATGGGCTAAGCTCCAATTCCCTTGCAGTCTTGTGTGGGGAATATTTAGAGGTGGCCATAGCATACCTAATGGGAAAACCGTCCTCAGAATGGTCCTCTACATGATGGTCAGAAGGATACTCTGATCATTCTCTCATTCTATCAATAAATATTTATTGAACTCTTAATAGGTACCAGGCCCAGTTATAGGCATGGGACGCAGATCAGTGAGTAAAAGTTCCATCTGGGTTTAAATTCTAGTTATACAACAGTGTCATCCTTGACTAATTCATTTAACCATTCTGTTTCACATTTGAAAAAGGAGGAGTTAGATTAAATTATTTTTATATATTTTTTTTCAGTTCTAAAAGAAACGATTTTGCAATGCTATGACTCTATGTGGCATACACCCTGTCTATACAAATCCAATATAGGAGTTCATGATGCTATCTCCTTCCAACCTGCCAAATCTCTGACCTCCTAGACTTTCCCCACCCATCATCTCTTGGCCCACCCTTCCCCCATCTGTTCCCTGTTCCCAGCTGCACTGGAGTATCTATAATTACACATGGATGTCACCAATATGTTATAACAGCTTTGCTTCCCTGATATTCTGGTGGCACCAAATGAGTAAAAGCAGCCAGGACAAAAATACAATTCCTGGACAAGGTGATACTCCTCAGCTGTATACAATGTTTAGTTTTACTGGGCTCTGATTTGTTATTCATTAACAGTCTTAATTAGCAAAAGAAAGGCAAGATTCATTTAACTAAAATTAGCTTGTGGTTTCAAGAATATCCTCCAAAGCAAATGAAAAAAAAAAAAAGAATATATTAAATACTGGTTAATCTTATTTTTCTTTAAATGCATGATTTTAGCTCATTGCTGTAATTAGAGTTTGAGGCGCTTACATACGGGAGGAATAAAAATCCTTTAGCATCTCCATTTATCTACAAAATACACCAGATTGTACCACTTGGCATTTCATTTTTCACATCTTTGCTGACTCTTCCATCACAATTTCACTAGCTTAAAAACAAAACAAAAAAATCCCTATTTATTCCAATACAGTACTTAATTTCCTATAATTCTTAAACAAAGATGCATAGTACTCCAAGGTTCAAAAAATTAGAGTGACAGTTAAAAGAAAAAAAAAATGAGAGATACTCTCCACTGAGGTTAGTCTTTCTCTAAGATAGTCTCACTTTTTCACCCAAAGTAGCAGTAATATAGGGAGGATGATGACTAAAGTTGGAACTTGCTTGAAAAATCAATCTGTTCTTAGCACTGCAAATAGTTTAAACACACACACACAAACACACAAACACACAAACACACACACACACACACACACACACACACACACACGATGTTTTCATGTATTTCCTTCAATCTTACAAAGAGTCCAACAATGTTGGAGCTTGAAGACACCTTGTTACCCTTACATGAGTTCTGTGAATACTGGTTGTTTAGAGGTACTAGTATGTTTTTTGACTAAGTAAGTTTTAGAGGCTCTGTCTTCAATAAAATAGAAATGTTTCTTTACTGTAGGACACCTCAGGGTCTTTAATATATGAATATACATTGTGATTCTCATAGAAGGAAGTATTGGGATCAAAAACATCCCAAATGTTTTTGACCATCTTGGACTTTATTTGAAGAGTACATTCTGAGAAACAGTAAGCTAGTATAAAAATCTCATTTTGTAGATGAGAAGACTCTGATTATGGTAACTATGACCTATTCTGAGCTCACAAAGAATTATTAGCACAACCAGAGTGAGAATCTGTTTCTCTTGTCTCTTAGCCAATGTTTCCTTCTAAAATAAGACAGACAATGATTTTAAAATCCTAATGACTTGTCCTTTATTCTCTAAATATAATTATAGCATAATATCAGTTGTCTTAGGTACCAGTCACAATGCAAGAAAGAGCCAATGTAGTAACTACCCTACTTTTATAATATTCTGGACCAGTAGGGTTTGTGAGGCTCCTGTTTCACATATTTAAAGCCTTTCCATCCATTTTTTCAATGTTTTTTAAGGGGAGTTCAGAAATAAATTTATATGGCAACATAAGTAATTTTTAAATTTTCCTTTCCCCTTTGCTATTTATTAACCTTGTTTAGATGTAGTTTTTGTACCTATAAAAGGGAGGTAGAAATAGCAACCATGAGTTTTTGTGCAGTGCAGTCATTTCTGGTTAAACTAATATACTTAGTTCTAAAAGTGGCTTATTGAATTGAAAATATAGACCCATATTGCAACAGAATCAATATATCAATCCAAACAATCAAATTACTGTGATAAAATTCATGACATTAACACATTTGTTCTTGTATTTATTTGGAGAACGAATGGAAATAGTCTCTTTACTGAACCATTGATCACATAGGTCCCAAAACACTCTTACACTAAATATCAAACAATGGCCAACATTTCCTAACGTGTTATGAAAAAACTCTGATCCTAGGGACAGAAGGACAGCAAGACATTGCGAAGACGTATAGCACAGATTTAGGATAAAAAACAGGGCTGCGGAAGTTGGTGTATTCCTGCCTTCCATTGTTTGGGCATATGCAGATGTAGCTGGAATGTCGCTTCCCTTACAAATGCTAAGTTAAATGAGGGAAGAAATTATTTTATTTATCCATTTTGTGGCCTTTTGCTTAAATAACCTTATGTTTGCCGGGTGAGGTGGCGGGCGCCTGTAGTCCCAGCTACTCGGGAGGCTGAGGCAGGAGAATGGTGTAAACCCGGGAGGCGGAGCTTGCAGTGAGCTGAGATCTGGCCACTGCACTCCAGCCTGGGCGACAGAGCGAGACTCCGTCTCAAAAAAAAAAAAAAAAAAAAAAAAAAAGAGACATCTTTCCTGTAATGACCCACTAGCTTAAAAAATCTATGGCACTAGGGAATTAAGGATAAAGAGACAAGCTCCTAAACCGGATTGTTTTTCTGCATGCTAATGAATTTCATAATTTAAATGGAGGAATTATTAGATACATTCTCTCCTTATAATAGTACAAACCTCAGAGGAAAATGAGCTGCTTATGCATATATTCTCTTTATAATTCAAGATCTTCTAATGGATTTTAAAAATATGCCCCAAATCAGAATGGCCCTCAGTTGTCCACTTACGATGGGTGCATACCATAAAGTCTTTATTCTAAGTGTTTCCACTGGAGTTAAGTAGCAATATTTTATGTTGCTTTTTAATTTTTAATTATGATTACTATGCTTTTCATTTGAATACTCTTGTTTACTGGACTTCATTCTGCCTTTTAAAAGGCGAGTAAATTAAATTTTAGTAGAATGGTTTAATATCCGTTTAGCTTGAAAAAAGGACCTGGTGGACAGAATCATTGGTTACAAATTTACGAAATTTTATTATATGAAAGAGGCAGCACATTTATTCACAATAGTTTCAGAAGAGAGAATGTGGACTTACAGGTGGAAGTTAAAAGGAAAAACACATTGCCCTCACTTGAAGTATGAACTTGCTTAAAATAAGCGAAAGTAGTTGGCCATTTCCAAGTTCATCCATTAAGACATATGACTTGTTTTAGTGTTTGATGATGCCCATTAGTTGAAAGCAGGTGCACATACTAAAAGTTTATGAAGAAATATTGGAGAAAAATTAACATTGAGAAAATTCAGCTTATTTTTGTCTCCCCACGAAAAAATAAGAAGTTATCACCACAATTTGATTTTAGTAGTTAAACACCTAGACTTAACACAATGTGACAAATGAACCCGATCACACATTTGAAAGTTGATAAAAATGAAGTAAGAAGTTAGAGTTCAGATAAACACAGAGCAGCCTGGTGTAATAAAACACTGAGCCAAAAGCCATGGAGTGTGACTCCCAGAACATTCCAAGATGGGCAGAGTCATAAGATGTATTGATTCACTGTTGCTATTTAAAGATGGCTTCTTTGGGAATTTTGGGGGTCTTCTACATATACTGAGCTGACCTCAGGCTGGCGTGACTGTAAGAGCATAATGTTTGGCAAAAGCCTAAGGTTTGTTGTGAAAAACCTGATTTTACCACTTTATTATGTGTGATGTTAAAGAAAAAGTCATGGCACTTCTCTGGTCCTGAGTTTTCGCCTATGCAAAATGGGGTTAACCAACACCTGTCTCACAAGTGTCCTGTAAGCACTAAAGGAAATAAGGTACCTGACAAGAATTTTGTAAATTGAATGCTATACAAATTTAAAGGATTATTACTCAAATATGAGTGGGGACTATTAGAATGACATTAACTCAATCCCTTCTCTTTGAATTTTCTCAGATTATTTCTTGATTTCCTTCAGAAATTACCTTTTACATAGTAATATTCCACAGGATTCTGTAAATGTTCTATAATGGTCATTTATACCTATGAACAAAAAAAAAATCCTCAATATCATTGATTCTCAAAACGTCCACCATCACATATAAGGTAATAATTCTCAAACCTATATTTGAGCTCAAATCTCTCTCTACAACATTAGACAAGTATTTTCAAATCTTTAACTAGAATTTCTACTACTTGAAATGGCACAATAAATTAACTAGCTAAATCATGAATTAACTAAAAGCCTATTTCAGTATTTATTCCCTATTTTAGTTTTGACCCCACCATCCAATTCACTAAGAAGTCTTCCCCAAAATATGACTGGTCAACAAGTTCTACTGACTTTGTAAGCAAATCTGAGACCACTGCCATATGATGGCTCCTGTGGAATGTGTAAAGCTTTTCTGGATTCTCCACTTGAGAAATAGGGCTTGGAGCTATAGTTGCTCCACAATTAAGCAATGTTATAGCTCTCCAGTCTGCACCATTACACCAGAATAGCCTTTACTACAATTGCCTTAAAAATGTTTCTCACCTGCAGTCAATTAATATGGAGACTCCATAAGATTTTGGGTTTCTTATGACATAGGAGACCCAGAGAGAAAGACGTAGGAATCCTTCAGCTTCCTGGACATGCTGAAGATCCATAAAGAGAAGATGGTAGGGCATCTTCAGGACTCTTAACTCCATCATTTCCTTACTGCTTGGAGTTCCTTAACATGCTGTGCTGATTTTAGGTATAATTTGTCTGCCTAGGATATCCATTCTCCCCTGGCTGCTTGGCACAATAAAACTCATATTTCAAGATGTCATACATGTCACATCTTTATCAAAGGTTTTACTAGTCTTTCCAGATTACATTAGTAGCTTCTTCTCTGTTACCACAGCACTTTGAATATTCACACAGTAAAAGCGCTTAACCCACATTATCATCATTTTTTTTTTTGTTATTGTTTATAAAGTCTGTGTCCCTTCTGGATATCAGCTCCTTAAGAGCAGAGACTATGCTTGGTGCATCTTCATCTGTCTACCATCAAAGCCAGCATCTGTCCCAGAGTGGAGGATAAGTATTTATTGATGACAAAAAGCAAGAAGGTGTTATAAAAAGCAGAATCTGTTAAGTGGCAGTAAAGCCCAAACTCAGTAATTGAGACTAATTGGAAAAGAATAAAGGCCAGGCTCAATGCTTAAAAAGTGTTTTTGTGGAATGCCTCTTACATAAGAGGTAAAAAGTAAATATTTCAGATTTACTTCCGTTGTGGTTATGAAAAAGACTTAGGGAACCTTCAAAATAACTGATAAGCCTTCTCTAATTAGCAAGTCACTTCTGTGGTTACACAGATTTTTCCAGAAATGTAAAAAGTGCTCTACTGCTTTTATACTTTTGCATTTCTCCAAGTGTTCTTTTTTACCTGACATCACATCTTTTTGCACTAACCGCGTGGAAGCTGTGCTTCAAGAACATGATGTCAGCTTCACCTTGTTCTAATTACAGCAAATACAAAGGTAGTGACATTCAAAGAATAAGGGTTTACACGTAGAAGCTGGACTCCTGAGAGCGACGTTGGGGCCTGCCTCACTCCTGGCACCTAGTCATAGTGGCTCTGGCCTTGGCCCTTTGCAGGTCCTGGGATTAGGCAGGGAAGTGTGATTCTGAGCACAGGCAGCCATGAAGTGAAGATCGCACCAAAAAGTTTGTCGAAGTGAAACTTCTGTGCTAATATTCCAAGGCTTCTTTCTTGGAGGTAAACAATGGAAGTAGAAAAAGGAAAAAATACTGTTCACTATTATGATAGTCAATTGCCTATAATGGAGCCTGAGTAGGCACTGCAAGGGATAAGAAATGTGTAATGACCATTGAGAAAAAATGACCGATAATTACCTTTAGGAATATTTTGTTAAAGGGTGAATACTGAAGATGTTGATGGGAGTTTTCCAGGCCACTTTCTTCAAGTTTTTACTGTTAAAATAGAATTTCCACTGTCTTATGGCTAAAATCAGTAACTTGATATGTGGCTGATAGCGTATCTTAAAAATAAATGAGTAGATTACTAAAGATTCATTTGTCTTTCAGATTTACAAATTATTACATTAAATCACATTATTTCCTTGAAACTGTTTACCTTAAAAAAACAATAAATAATGTTGAGTTTATATTCCATAAAATCTATGCAGCTGACAAATACAGTGTTCATTTTTTCAATTATTTTAATTATGGAAAGCTTAGAAGAAAACAAAATACTTAAAAATCAAAGCTTCCAATGGTGTAACTAAGAAAATATTTTGGACATTATCTATATTTAACAGCTTTTGAGTTTAACCCCCTGTCTGTATAAAAAGATGTTCAGAACAAACATCTACTTCTAATTTCTCCTCTCACCCCTCATCTGAGTAGATTTTATTTATGCATTAGATGACCTTTTTGGCCATTAGAACCATCTTGCTTCAGCAGTTAATTAACATAAGTACCATAATTTAATACAGTTAATGCTACTTGATGCCCTTTAATGTACCTTCCATTAGTGATATTATTGTAGTATTACCCTGTAAATTAAAATGAGATCAAGACTAAGAGAGCCGCTCTTTAATTAAGGTACTGGCACACTGCACTCGTCTATTATTCACTGGAGAAAATCACCCTGATTTACTGAAGCAGGACATCCATAAGTCAGAATTAGTCCATGTAGATTATTAGGTTTATTGAACAATGTAAGTACTACAGAGCTGCTGAAATTGCCAACAGCCATGTTTCGTCTTTTTCCTTCATTATCTTAATAAATACACAATGAAGGGAGTAAATGGAAGCAAAATAAGTATGTGGCAAAAGAGAAATAAATTTTTTATGATGAGATTACACTTTTTTCTTACTAGTAAAATAGGTATCAGATGTGTCACATTCCGAAAAGAACATAAATGCTACATTAGTCTAATGTCAATGAAAACACTATTTTTCCATCAAACAACACTAGCCAGTATAAAACAAACACATGGGCAAAGAAATGGAGAATTGAATCTCACAAGCTCAGTCATCTCAAGCAAAGATCAACTATTTTTGTCTCACAGTTTAAGATTTCAAGGTAAAAAAATTCTGAATTCTCTGTCCCCTATACTATGGATGTTTACATCTGGTTTCCATTCTACTTTCCCAAAATAACTTATGTCAATTTCCACATTATGGTGGGGGTGGGGATAGAAGTAACAAGTTGAAAAATATCATTATCATGATCAGATATAGACCTGTAAAGTCATGTTAAATGTTGCAATCATTTCATGGGATGGTGGGGGCTGGTGCAAGGAACAAGAACTTCAGTTGTATTTTGAAAAGTGTACATTTATGAGATCCTTGAAAGGGAAACTTTAGAACTTTCTTTTAGAGATCATCAATTAATATTTAATCCTTCTATAGATGATTTGTTATATAAGAGAAAGACAATCTAGATCATTAATCTTACTGAAACTTTCAAGGGTAAAATAATTAGATCAGCTTCTATGCTGAAAGACCCCTGAACCAGACTATAGCTCAACATTTCCCTTCACTGGCTCCATCATCAGCAGATCTTCTTTACATAACTTAAAAGCTGGAGATACGCCCGAGCCATCAGACCTTGCTTCTTTAGTCCCTCCCCTAAGACAAAAATACTCCAGCCATCTGGTGCCTAGTGCAGTACATGCCAGCATCAGTTCTGCCCTGAGGATTTGGACAAAGTCTGGAGGTGACAGAAGAAGACCTTATGGAAGGGGCTCACCTCTACTGGACCTTTCTCGTTTGCCCAGCTGCTTCTCTTCAGCTTACAGTTGACTGGTGAACAAGAAAAGACAGTGGAGCTGAGTCCAGGGAAGGAGGGAGGAGTCCTCCAAACTCCTCAGAACCACTGAAATACAGTTGGAGGACATGACTAGTCTGGGAGATGGAAGAAATGTGATAGATCTGAAGGGATCTACATTTCCAACACACCACCTTTAGAAGACGGCATGCTTGACAGCAGCTGAGAATGCATAAAAATGCCTTTAGCTTTCAGGTTTATTTTACACTTTCTTTTAAATTATTAGAGGAAACAAAATGAATACTAATAACAAAAATAAGCATCAGCAATAGGTTTTTCCCAACCAAAATGCTTCAGAAGATTGCCTTTTTTACAAGTGGCAAATAAAGGTATTTGGAGAAGTGGAGGAATAAGAATTTGGGCTCAGATTAAGTATTTCTTAAACTGCAAGGAAACTGACCTAGATGAATCCACCGAGCAATGTAGATTAGGATTAAAATCCAAATCTTAGTTTGTTAATTTTTTACCATTATTCATGTAGATGAATAGAATATCTGTTACTTCATTGTGGCAAGCTATAGTTAATAATATCAATATCAACTATTTTCATATATCATACATCCCCAAGAATAAGATCCTGGAAGCTAATAGTCTTTTGCTAAAATGTTCATAAGGATAATTGCTGTGTATTATTATAAATAGCAAACTCAAGTTTAAGGCAACAGCTCCATATTGCCCTGTCATGTACCCTGCTAGTAATACATGAACTATCCTCTACAGCTTAGAACTCACAAGTTCAATATTGTTCTGCTTTAAAGACATATTCGTTACATACCACGAAGACCTTGGTCAAAAGTTTTAGGAAAAGCTTCGCAGATAAAGGCTCTTGATTCTTCCATGAGGAACATGAAGCTAGAAAAAGCTGAGAGTAGATGGCCACCAGTTCCTGCTACTTTTCCACAGTTAAGACTCTGAAACTTTTGACACCACACTACGGTCAAGCCCACCACTCCATTCTGTGTTCCCACTATGGTCTTTACCTTACCAGCAGTGACCTTTCTTCCAGCACACATAGGTAAGGCAAATCTCTGACAGACCAGAAAGTCTCAACACTTCCAGTTTCTGAGAACTGGGCTGCCTAAAGGATGCTGGCAGTCAATAAAGTGAATCAATCCTGCCTTATCTGTTTGAATTTTATCATTAAACATTTAAACCTACATGATATAGACTATTTATATTCTTATCCTCATATATTTCCATTTAAAGATATCTTGGCCTTTTTACTGGGGTGTTATTTCTTTGCTTGCCTTTCCCTTTGCTTCCATTTGCTAGATACTCTGCTCTTACCTTTAGTTTTCCCACTCATTATCTCATGCCTCCACTCCCATCAGGTGGTCGTTTTGATAATATACCACACTTAAAAAGCTGGTTGAAAATCTCTGTGTGGTGGTTCTGGTTCTCATTATTGAAGTTTTTCATTTAAACATCTTCAAAATTCTCGGAAATTTGCTCAAATCTGTCTCTAGTATATTATCAGAACCAAAGCTATCCCTGACTGTGTTTAATTAATGTGTTTAAACTCTGTCCATTTGTTATTGATCTACAACATGAAGGGAGCCCAACTCAGGTCTAGATTTTAAATGCTAGTATATCTTTTTGACAAAATAATATCCAGAAACATGAAAAGTAGAGCTTGTCCCAATTTAACAAATATTTCCTATATGCTATTGATTGTGATTTAATAAATTTAAAGAAATGTAACTCGAATTTCCAGATTTTTTGTGCAATATTACACAAAACATAAATTGACTGTTGTAGCATGTTGAATCCCTGCTTTGCGTTTGTAAACAATGGTATGTTGTGTTTCTAGTTTTTTCAGTTCCTTATAGGGCAAATGGTTTTGCTTCCCCTGGCTTCATTGCCTTAAAGACTTAAAGGACCTCCCGACCCAGGGAGTTACTTTTTAAAATTCACTTTTATTTAAATTCTGAAGAATCATGCCAGGTTCAGTGACAGCAAGTTTGGGATTACGAATGACTGCTGAGGATGAGGGGTCTTAGAATACCTTCGGAACCTACTTCTACACTAGAGTTCCTGAAGAAAATGTTGCAGTAGAAATTGACAAATGTTACTTTACAGCTGTGAGACACTCTGGCATTTTCTTTGGACACACCCGTTCCCATTGAAGGCAGACAGATTTTCTCTTACCTTCCTCGCACCTTTATGTCTGAGATCGCGTAAAAGTAGCGTGCCAAGTGTAGCTCATCTACAAATATTTCCCCAACGGCTGGTCTTAACAGCCTTATCCTCAGGTCTGTGACTGTAAAGAAATCTCTGAGTTTCTTGGTTGTATCCAGCTGTCCGTAGAGGGAAGCCATATTGCGTAGGCGAGGTCCAGCAAAAAACGCGAACCTGTCTTTGATTTCAAAGTGGATTATTTTGCTATTTGTTGTATACCCTGTTGAGTACTCTTCTGTGCAAATGATTTCTAAGACCGTATGCTGTGATAAATCCTTCACGGATTTAGGATCCATGTGAAAAGCATCTAAGCAGTCTGTGGCATAATACTGATAGGGCTGCCATGTTCGTCCATAATCGAGAGACTTCTCCAGGATCATTTGGTCTGGACGCCCCGATTCAAAGGTAATAACTATGTTGTCTGTTAGCTCAATGGTTTTGCTCCAAGACAGAGTGATGTTAACCTGGAGAGGCTTGGGATACTCCTTCCAAGTGGCAGACTGCCAAAATGTGGAGGGATGTCTTCCTTCAAAATCAAACATCAGCTCAGGGGGGTGTGCCAGCTCAGGGGTACTCGCATCACACTCATTATTGCACATGTAGGGATTACCCTATGGAAGAAGAACAAAAGAGGGTGCATCAAAACACTGGTTTGCCACAAGTCTTGCCATATTGCTGTTGCTCAGTAAGAGGCTAGAAAAGGGAAAAAAAAATCTGTTTTCAGTAATCATTTTTATTTGCCCTAACTGGATTCTCCTCTTTAATAGCTTTAAAAAGAAAAAAAAGCAATATGGTAATTTTCTTGTCTTGTTTCCTTCCATGTGCTTTAAGAAATGAAAACAGTTTATTTATCCCATATGTGTTAGATCCATAATGTGGTCACAGAAGCACAAAGACACTGAGCAACTGTCTAACAGCTCAATACCTCTGCTTCCTCTTAGAAAGATGCTATAGAAAAGCAAAGGAAATTCCTCCCTGCCTGAAGGACATTCCTTAAGAGTACACTTCTTTAAAAAGTCATTTTTCAAGCAAAGCTTTAGAATGAGCCATGAACCATAGATACCTGTGTTCTGTGGGGGAGACAATACCCCCATACAACATTCAGCCTTTTTTTTTCTTTGGCTTTCCCTGAAATCCATCATACTCAACTAGGTCCTTGCTTCATAATGTCTGGTTTTACAACATTTACTTTGTTCACCACAAATTATTAAAATGTGGTACCCTAAAGGCTCTGGGGCTTGGTCCAAATATCTGCCAGTCTACTAGGTAAAGATTAAAGGATTGTTCAGGAAAGTCTTGGGACTGGGAGTGTGCCCCAAGTTACCAGGACAAAAAACCCTACTACTCAATTAGGAGGCTGTGGCAAATCAAACCACAGCCACTTGATGTGTTTGTTACTCAGTGCCAGCCCATAGGCAGTTCTTCATGGATGTTAGTTATTATTATTCTACCTTTAACAAATGCTACTTCCTTCACAGTCATTCAAACAAGAAGCTAGAAATAAATCTCCTAGTTATATTACAAGTTACAACACTGCTTATGCTACACTAAATGGCTACTCTCAGCTTTCATCAGTAGATTCCATGGCAAATGACAAGTTACCAGATTTTTGTTGATTTTTGTTTTTAAGAAAACAAGTAATAGCATTAGGACTCGACTATTCAGGTGTTTCTTATTCTGTACTCAGTTATTATGAGCATGGCTGGGTGAAATGAATTGATCCTCTGACATTGTCCTTGGGCTTCCTTTTGTAATTACAATTAGGTTTCTTTCTTTCTTTCTTTTCATGAACTGTGAGCTTTTCATCATACCTGTAGGATACAGGACCGAGGTCTCAGATAATGAATTTACACTTTAGATACTGACACTCAGTTACTGGCTGACTCTTATGAAATATAAGATGAACATGAGAGAATTGCTTTGGTCTCCCTAGAGGCAACTTTCTCCTACCTAGTCAGCTAATACTCTCACTCTCTCTTTCCCATTAATGTAACCGAATCCTAAAGTTGGCAACAGGTTTTGGAGATTCAAGCATAATTGTGATAGGGCAGGAGAAAGGAGAGAAGGTACATTATTTGAGGAACAGAACTGTTTTAAAAATACACTCAAGGAATCAGTGATAATGAAAATGTTTCTGTACTTCTCTCTCGAATTTCAATTCCCTAGTCCTGATCCCAGCGTCTGTGGCACTATTTATAGTATCCCCTTCAAAATGAGCCAAGGGGAGGGGGGAAATAAGTTTCTGTTCCAGGTGGAATAAATCACCAAATTTATTATTATTTAAATTCTCTTAAGCATGCCAGAGAGCCAAATGCAAAGCTCTACAAACTGGCAAAGGCTTTTTATGGAGGGCTATAAATATTGTGGAATCTGTCAGGATTTATAAATTCTAAATATATGTAAATGCACATTTTACAGGAAGAGGTCAGATTTACACAAATCACACCTTCATTTGAAATTTACTGAAAAAATATGGTCACTTCAAAATCTGTCAGCATGCAGCCATCTGCACTATCATTAACTTGGATGCTACCATCTTCCACCTGACAAAAGCGTCTTCATCTGAGGTCAGGGGTATGGAAACAAGGGGAAGGGCACTGTGAGATCCACCAAAGTGAGTTATCAGATGTTTCTAATAAATTGTGTTGAAAGATAACATTTGTTTACCTTCAGCATTGGTGTGCAAAGCTTCTCAGATAGGGATAGGGCACTGGGACCACAGGAGATGATACATTATGCTGCTTCTGGAAATTGGTCAATACTAACAAACCTATTTTATAAAATATCATTGAAGAAATCTATGTAAAAGGCTCTCATGCCTATACTCAATAAAAAGTATTGGCAATAACCACCATTTAGTTAGCACTTGTGTGCTGGACACTACGTACATTTTCCTGGGTAATCCTCTTCATTCCTACCTTATAGAAGAGGAAATTGAGGTATAGAGGTGTTAAGTAATTTGTCCAAGGTCACATAATAAAGTCAGTAAGAGGCAGAGATGAGACTGGTGCCTCTTACCCCTTCCCTGGCTTGCTGAATTCCCAAGTCACTGGAGTTCCCTCTGTTGTAGCCCTGTTGTAGAAACAGGATTGGCTGGTAGAAAGGAAATGTCTAAGACCAAGTGATTCAGGAAACACAGCCTAATCTTCTTGTCTTGGAGAGTCCTAATGAATGTTATCATAATCTGAGATATCTTGAAATTAAGAACCTTGTTTAACTTCACATGACACCTAGTTTCATAGATTTATATGACCACGGAGTCTGTTTCTAGTTTAGTAACTCCTGTTCATATTCTACAGAAGTCGTATCCTGGAGGGCCTCCTTAGAGATTCTCTGCTTTGTATCACTCGATATTGTAAACATGTGGAGGCCAAACAGCACTACACAACCCAGTTTTCGTCCTTTAATAAAGGCATAGCTACAGAAAGCACCAGGTCTGTTCTCAGTGGGCAATCCTTCCATTGAGGCTAAGTGGATCAGCCAGCTCAGGGCAAATGCCTACATTTGTGTCAAGTTCCTCATTGCTTTGCACAGATCTGGTGCCTTAGGCACCTAAAAAAACGAGAGTAAAGATTCATACATGCAACAGTTTGTTATTGATCGCCATATTTAAGGCCCTCAGCTTGGCTCTCAAGATACAGCAGTAAACAAATCCAAGTCCTTGCTTCCTGTGGCAATTCCATCCTAGTTGGGGGAGATGCACTAAACAAACAAACATAATGTGTTATAATGTTACACAGTGATAAGTTGTATGGAGAAAATAAAGCCAATTAAAGGAAGCAATGGTGATTGTAATTTTATTTTGGGAAGTCAGAGAAGGTCTCCCTGATAACATGAAATTTGAGTTGATTGAGAACAATTCCCAATTTACACTGGAGATGATCAGAGGGGGTTGACCAGAATGACAGTTTGGTCCTTCATTTGACTCTACTCTTAGTGATATTTTTAGCAGCATAACAATTTATTGAAATCAATGGCTAAACAAATCATTTCAAATGAGAATCTACACCAAATGACTGTAGATACCAAAGGGGGAAAAAATCAATTGGATTGTTCTCCCTATTTCATAGCACTCATGCTGTTTTAGGAGATTAGTGATTTGATGGCTACTAACATAACTTACTGAGATATGATGACATTGAGAGAAAATTAAAAGAGGAAGCAGGAAAAAAAAAAATTTCAATTTGATCCCCTGCACTTCAGGTGAGACAAAGGAAAAAAAAAAAAAAAATGAAAGGTGAAGCAGCCGTAAATCTTATCTCTCCCCAAAGAAAAAGCTGGAGGAGAGATTACAGGCTACAATATTTAGTGTAAATATTTCACAGGGCATGATCTGTAATACTGTTGTTACACAGAATTATCAATATGAAAATAATTCCTGTTAAAGGGATTAGATTAATTAAATTTTCAACTACTTCAACCCCACCCTAATCCTCTTTAATAACATAAACAATGAAATTTATATAAGAAAATGCAACTTTTCCTGACTTACAAAAACAAAGTACACTTCTTGCTGCTAATCTAACAGATTCAGGCATCAGGAAGTGTAAGTAATTATTTTGTGGCCAGCAGGCAGCCTTAAATAGATCTTAATTGAAGTCCAACAAACAACATATCCTTAGCTGATTGTCTGTGGACAAAGCAGAAAATATTTATGACTGTGCTGATAATATTTACACCACTAACAAATGCCTAAATAATTAAACAGCCATTGCTGCTAAATATTTTTGTAACAATTAGAAGAAGATTGTGATGTTTAATTTCATTTTTAAAATGTTAATATTTTACCTCTGGGAGAATTGTAGTTATTAATTAGCAATTTGTAGTCAAAGTGGAATATTGTTATTCTTCCTTAATATGCTTTCAGAATTTAGAGAGATAAATACAATTGGAGGCATGCTTTTACTGTTTCTATTGATGGAACGTGTCTTCCTTCCTTCTGGCAAAGTGACACTTTGAAGAGAACATCCTTTCACCTAAGATCTGCTAAGCCCTTCAGAGTTTTTTTTATATATATATATATAAAATCTCATGTAAGCAGTATTAAGGTAACACTTGTGATTGCTATCATTTTATTTTGACTCTACCTTTTCAAGCTTTACCTATGGGCAAACTATTGGGAACAACAGTTTAAAATGAAGAGAATTCTTCCGGGAGATTTGCTAGTGAACTGTAAGCTACGTGCCAAGCAGACATGTACACTTAAAACGAATCAGGAAAAAAGAATGACACAGAGATGTCCTGTACCCATTTGCATCTGGCTTATCCTTGCTCGTTTTATTGGTGGCAGTCAAAAAAGACACAAAGGCAAGCAGCAGCATTCTGGAATGGCACTCCCAACCTGTTCCTGCTGTGACTCTGAAAGAGACACCATCAGGGTGTTTACAATGCAAGGCCTTTAAAGGGTGCAGAAATTGGTTGCAGAGCTTACTATTCGTTCCTCAGAGATTGAAACCATGAGAACCATGCTTTAACTGCAAGGCTGGGGCATTGTCTAGACAGTTTCTGGGAGGCTAGTGATCGACTCCTTTATATCAGAGGTATAATTTTTGGTGGAGGGACTCCCCATCCAGTTCCTTTTTGCCACTTCCTGGCCACTCCTCCTTGCCTCAAGTCCTTCTGCTCCCAAATTCTTGCTTGGCTGTAGCATGGGAAGGCCCCTTCTTTATGACTTTTCTGAAAACACTTAGACTATACTGAGTCTGGGAGCTGATGTTCACAGGTCACGCTGAGGTGCCCCCTTCAGGTCTTAGCTTAGTTTCTGGCGTTGGGGAGAAGCAGAGGCAAGTCAGTACCAGAGGTAAGAACAATTTAAGATAGTGGACATTTCTTTCAGATTCAGAAGACTGAAAGATAAAGACCAGCACCACAAACATACTAACAAGCCCTGATGACCACAGTTCTAGAGATAGACTGTATATCTTCAGACAGGAAAGTCCACAAGGCCATATGTTTCCAGTTGCCCACTAGCCCTCAGGACAAAAAGGGCAGTGATTTCTACTAATGGCCGTGTAGTGCAATCTCATTGTGTAAGCTTCCTTGTTAACTGGTATGCCGGGTACCAACGTGTGGTATGCATATAGCAACAATACAGAGTATTCCCTCTTTATTCTCTGGGGAAATGTTCCAAGATCCCCATTGGATGCCTGAAAGCGAGGGTAGTACCAAATCCGATCGCTCAGTCGAAATGTTTCTGTTTATGTTTTCCACTCACAAACGCATTGCCTCTTCCCTCTTAACTAAGCACTTATCACACACTGTGGCCATAACTTTTGCAGTTTGAAGTGTGACAGCAAAACCAGCACAAACTTCTTTTTCTTTTTTGCAATTTCACAGAGAGAAGATTTGTTCTTACCATAGCTCTTAGCAACCTCAATATGATTTTTTTTTCTTTCCTTAGTAAGTTGAGAACTTTTACCTTTTCACTTAAAGGAAACACTTTACAGCTTCTCTTTCACATATCCAATTTGCCAGCAACACTACCTCCGTGCTTTAGGGCCATTATTAAATAAAATAAGGGTTCTTTGAAAACAAGCACTGTGATACTATGACAATGGATCTCATAACCGAGACAGCTACTGACTAGTGGGTGGGTAACATCTATAGTGTGGAGATTCTGGACAAAAAGATGTGTCATGTCCCAGGAGGGACGGGGCTAAGTGGCGTGAAATTTTATCAAGCTACTTATAGATTCACACAATTCAAAACTTGTGAATTATTTATTTCAGGAATTTTCCATTTAATATTTTCAAACTGTGGGATAACTGAAATTATGGGAATTAAAACTGTGGAGAAAGTGGGACTACTACATCCTAAATACCAGGAGACTGTCCCAACATTAGATGGTCTGAAACTGTTGTGACAAAAGTACCTATGTATCTGTCAGAACATGAGTCTCAAATTTTAGTTTGGAAAATATGGCCACCCTAAGAATAGTAGAGGATAAAGAGTTTTGTTTTTGTATAACTCTGGAGTTAAAAACTAACTGCTCCATTTTCAACTGGAACCTTTTGTTCATCACAGATTCCCCACTGGCACAGACACCGGCTTAGGGCCTGATTGAAGTTGCAGCTTGTTTCAATCTGCTCCCTGACAATACTAACACCTTGTGGACTTCTTTACTCAGGAATAAAGACGGGAGGGCTTAACCTTTCTGCAACAAGGATACTGGAAGCCCTATCACAGATTATGGGCAATAATAGACACCTGTGTAAATCCCCACAGAGGATTATGATGGGAATTTTCAAACTGGTGAAGGCTGAGACGTCAAGAAGACCAAGTTTTTAAGAAGGAGCCAAATAAATTCCCAAGCCACAAGCCACAAAAACAGATCCCTATATTGCAATGTCAATTATTACTTTGCATGTACTGGACAAGAAATAAATACCAACAGAATTAAGTGGGGTTGAATGTGCATGTCTGCAGAAAAGCTGTGTACTAAGGTGACATTATTGTAAGTGGTAGGGAGGTTGCTTTTTAAAAAAATATTTTCTTTAAAAAATCACTAATAAGGGTTTCGTAGAGTATTTCACCTTATAGATGGTCTTGAATGAGATCAGAGCACAGATTTTAAAAGTGCTAATTACAGAAAAGCTAAAGTAGACTGTTAGCATTTAAGTTAATGCAACTTGAGAAAAACAAGGGGAGTTAAAATATCATGGAGGTGGGAATGTTCTGAGTCCTGATTCCATCAGGTATCGTGAGAGATAGTTTGAGCATTTTGAATCCTGAAAGCTCTAATTTGATGTTCAAAAACTATTTTTCTTCTCTGCGTGAGTACGCAAGTCCAACACCCCTTTGAAGTCAATTCACTGAAGGCCACCAGTTCTGAGAGACTATGTTAAGACCAAAAGCATTCTCTGCTGAAGTGATCGCTTGATCTTGAGAGGCAGGCAGGACCTTCCTACGGTGGCACTTCCAACAGCGTCTGGCTTCTGGCAGGTCTATCCTGCTTTCTCAGATTCTTTATTCCTTTCAAACTCCTGTCTTCCAATTCGTTAGCTATTTATTGGATATCTACAGTGTTGAAAACATTGTGAAGAACATAACATAATACAACAAGGTATTTGCAGTCTAGTGTGGAGATGAGATATATACAGGCAACAATCACCTGTTTCTCAAATGGGTTGCTCATGTGCCTAAAGAGATGATTAGGTGTCCTTGAGGGTAAACTGAGTCATCAACATCACAATGCCATTTCCTGGAGCATCAATTTCATCTCTTGGTACATAATTAAGTGTAATTTTATATCTATAAAAAAGATATTTTATGGGGTAAAATGCAAAAACAATTTGCAAGCATTTGTAGGGAAAAAAACCCCACACAGACATTTCATGTTTGGGGCAGATTTGGAGGTATGTGCTCAAACACACCGAAGGGAAGTATGAAGAAGGAAAGAGACGTCTGGGAGACTTGGGAATAATTTACTCTATCCCACCACCATCTTGAATTTTCTACTTCATCCAAACCAACACGGGGTGGATGAAGAAAAACTAGTCATTTTAAGTCTGAGAACTGTGAGTTTCACCATCCCGACATAGAATTCCTAGCGGAAAATATTTGCTTCACTCCACCCCATGGCCATCTGGGCGGTGTCTCCATACTCAGCACTTCCAGGTAGAAAATAGCACCTGGAATACTAATTGCTTTTTTTTAGAATTATATTTTATTCTTAGGATAACAGCATCTGGTGTGCATTGGAATGACCTAGGGCATAAGGGCAATGTTGCTTCCTAGGCCCCAGCTTCAGAAATTCTGAATTTTTGATTCTGAGCACAGGCACAGGAACTGGTATTTTTAAAGCAAGCACTCACAACCTAGGCATTAGGGAACACGTGTTTATTAACGACATCTTAATTTTCGTGGCTTTCCTGAAAAAAGAAGTGAACTTTTGTTGATCTCCAGCTTCCAAGAAAGCTTTCCAGAACCTGAAAGAGTACTTTATCTATATTCCTATCTTTTATTTACTCACTCACTGATTCATTCATTCAATAAATAGTTATTGGATATGACAGACACTGTGCTGTCTAGTGGGTATAGTGTAGTAAATTAAACAACTGAGTCCCTATCTAGACTAAGTTTGTTTACAGGTTAGTTGGAAAGGCAGCGCCTACAAAAGTAAATAATTATATAATTACATATGAACTGCAAAAGGAAATCACAGAGTTCTATGAAAGAAAAATACATTGAGACCCAAAAAGTAAGAAAGACTACACTTTGGGACTCAAGGCTGGGAGGGAGATCATTCTTGGCAAAGGGAGTAACAAATGCCAAGCTCTGAGTTGAGGTAGAACTTGGGGTTTCATAGGAAGTGATACAAAGTGATTGTTCCTGGAGTGTAATGAGCTAGAGGGAAGTGAAGGGGATGAGGCTGGGGAAGAAGTCACAGAGGAGATCATGCATGAGCCTGAAGGTCAGATAAAGAGTATGTGAGATGGAAGAACTGAGGTGTTGTAAGGAGAGGCCTGCCACAATTTGATTTACATTTTTAATTTTCTTTTTGCCTTCTGTGTGGATAATGGATCCTGAGGGGGTAGGGAGCAGAAGCAGAGCAACCTGTAGGAGGTTTACTAGAGTCACTGAATGAGGCATGATGGTGGCTTGATACAAGGTGCAAGGAGTGGAAATGAACAGAAGAGGATGGATGGAAGGTATATTTTAAAGGACAATCAATGGAGCTTTATATACCTGCTTAATATTTATGATAGGACTAGATATGAGGTAAAGATGAAGAACAAGAAGTGATAAAAAGCAGGTTTCTGGCTTGACCAAGTAGGTGTTTGGTGGTACTTTTTACTAAGGTGGAAGGCCAGGTTTGGAGTTGTGGAGAGAGCAAGAGTTCAAGATTGAAATGTTAAATTTGATATTCTTATGAGACATAATAGAAGTAAGCATATGTGATGCTTAGGATGTGTTCAACACTCTGCTAAATGTTTTGCTCGTTTAATCTTCATAACAACACCGTGAGGGAGATATTGTTATTCACTTTGTTTTACAGATAAGGCAATTAAAGTACAAATCATTTAAGTAACTTACTAAGAAGTTATTACTTGCTAAATTTAATAAATTTGAGCTGGTAAGTCTCAAAAGTCAGGACACGAGTCCGGTCAATGAGTTAACAATGTTCTCGACCACTATGTTATACCACCTTTCTATACATTGAGATCTTCAGGGAAATGTGGGTTTAGACCTCAGTGGAGAGGCCAGGCTGGAGATCATATATTTATGAGACATTAGCTTATAGAGGTATTTAAAAGTGAGAATGGTTCAGAATAATGGGAGAGAAAGTGTAGGGATAAAAGGGCAAAGGCCTAGGACTCTGCCCTGTGTTAACTCATATAGGTAGGCAATACTCACTCATTTACGAGGCCCAAAGATATTATTCACCAATCCCTGACAAACCAGCTGTTAAGTAGGTTGTATCTCATTTGTTTTTATTTATTTATTTATCTATTTATTGAAACGGATTCTCGCTCTTTCCCCATGCTGGAGTGCAGTGGTGCGATCTCAGCTCACTGCAACCTCCGCCTCGTGGGTTCAAGCGATTCACCTGCCTCAGCCTCCCGAGTAGCTGGGATTACAGGCGTGTGCAACCATGAACAGTTAATGCTTGTATTTTTAGTTGAGACGAGCTTTCACCATGTTGGCCAGGATGGTCTTGATCTCCTGAACTCATGAACCGCCTGCCTCGGCCTCCCAAAGTTCTGGGATTACAGGAATGAGCCACCGCGCCCGGCCTTCATTTTTTAAAGAGTAGATTTGAATGGGAGGATTCTAGGTCGCATGAGGGGTTAAAATAAGGAAAAAGGTCGACTTTAAAAAAGAATAATTTTTTAACATTTGGGTTTGGGAGAAAATAAACTTTTCAGTAGATCACTTATTTATGATAAGAAAGAATACCATGTCTGCTGTGGGGAAACAAAGGGTTTGCAGAAATGAAAGATAAACAAACAGTATATCAATTTTTTTGGAATAGCGAATTTAATAACACGAGAGTAGATTCCACTTAAAAGAATTATAAAAGAATCCACATTATCAGTGAAAGTCCAATTGCAGTAAAGAAGAGTAAATGGAAGGGCAGTTTGAAGAAAACATCAACAGGAGGGATTAATTTAGGAATGCAACCTTCATCTCCATTAGTTTTCCTAATCCTGTTTCACTACTTTTTTTTTTTTAACCTCTCCATCATCTGCTCCTCCTCACTTTGTTTTGCCTGTTTTCCTTCTTATTTTAGATTCTTAAAACCAATGTGCACCCATGGTCTTCTCATCCTTTGGCCTTTTCCCTTCTAGCTCTACCTAAAATCCTTCATTGAGTTAATTCCCATTTACAGCTTCAACGCTCACTTATACTTCGATGACTCTAAAATTTTGTCTTCAGGTCTGATTTCCCAGGTGAACCTCAGATCCATCTATTCAAGTACTTATTAGACATCATCTAACTGCTCCACAAGAATTTCAAACTCGACATATTGAAAAGTTAACTTTTCCTCTTTCCCTCCCTCTTCCTTCCTAAATAATTCACTCCTAAAGCTATTAGGTGGGTCCAAACAAGGCAGGTGTCACTTGGAAATATTCTTGCCAAAGATGCATAATCAGAATCTAATCATGAGGAAATACCAGACAACTCCAAATTGAGGGGTATTCTATCAAATAACTGCCCTGTAGTATCTAAGCATATCATAAAAGTTTTGAGAAACCGTTTCAGACTGATGGAGACTAAAGGGATCTGACAACTAATGCCACCCAAAGTAGATCGTTTTGCTACAAAAGATATTATTGGGACAACTAGTGACACTGGTCAGGGGTCTGAAGATTATATGGTAGTAAAGGATCCATATTAATTTCCTGACTTTGACTGTCAAATTGTAACTTTGCAGGAGAATGCCTTTATTTGTAGGAGGTATTAAAGTATTAGCAGGTTATGAGCATCAGGTTGACAACTTACAGTCAAATGGCTCAGGAAAAAAAAGTTATTTATATAGTATGCATCTTTTCTGTAAATGTGAGAATTGGCAAAAATGCAAAAATTTTTCATAGAAAAACAGTGAATTTGTTATCATTTTTCTACCAAGCAGTAGTATATTACTATGCATTGCAGTGGTGTGTAAAGATTCAGGTGCATAAAAAATGCCTGGTAAGTCCGGTCCCCACCCACCAGGAATTCTGTTTGAATAGACTGGTTCCTGTTGGACCCAGGAACCTGTATTTAGAAAGTACCTTAGATCATCTGCATGCAAGTAGCCTCTGGCCCACACTTCAATTCGCACTGGTATAGTGTTTCTTAAGAAGCATGGCTCTGGGTCACATCTTCCTAAGTTTGAATTCCAGCTCTACCACTTAGCTACCGCGTAATTTTTGACAAGCTTCTTCACTTTTTGAGCCTTTATTTCTTCAAATTCAATATAATTAATGATGCTAATTTGAGATACAATTATATAATACATGTTAAGTGCTTAGCATCTCCTTCGATGTAGTTTCAGTGTTCAATAATTAGTAGTTAGCATTAAACGTACTCCCCCACCTGTGCTGCTTGACTCAGAGTAATACCAAATTCTTCCATTTCCTAAATAGGAAAGCTTGGAGTCATCTTATATTCCTTATTTTTCATCAGTCTGTTTGTCAAAGAAGTCTACAGATGAAATTTTTCACCGCAGCTTCATTCATATAGCCATTGCCTTCGTTAGTTTTTGTTAAAAATATACTTCTTCTGAATTATCATTAATAGGCTCAAAATTATCTCCCTCCATGTAGTATTGCCATCTTATAACCTATTTTCTGCAGAGCTGCTAAAGTGATCTTTTTACAACCCAAATCTGACTGCATCATGTTCCCTTTTAAAGCTATTAAATGGATTTCTCACTACCCTTCAAGCGTACCATTCAAATTCTTTATCATAGCATGTATGATCCTTCAAGAATAGCCTCTGCAAATCTCTGAATGTACCTTTTATTTTTTCACTCACTTGTGGTGTTCACACCTCATGACTCAGTCATACCAGCCTATGAGCATGTACATATGTACCATCATGCAATTCATCATATAAAATTGTGATTTTTGTGTCTCTCCTACTATAATTCTATGAGACGAAGAACTGTCACATAATAAGTGTTCAAACAATTTTTAATAATTTAAGAAAAGTAAGAAAAGCAGAAAAGACAACAAGCCAGGAAGACGATAGGATAAATTAGGCAGGTTTGGAAGTGTGGGATAAGATGGAAGGGATTTGCTCATAGGTTGGTCATTGAGAACTGACAATCAAGCTTAAAGAACTAACCATTTCAATGAGTTGTACATGGAATTTGTGTAATGTAATAAGCAATGTAAAAAAAATGTCCAACTCCAAGTACAGAGTGCCTACATGGAATTTGTGTAATGTAATAAGCAATGTAAAAAAACTGTCCAACTCCAAGTACAGAGTACCTATGTGTGTGATTGATATAGTTATTGGGGTTTCAGGTGAGGTTAGAGGACAAAGACAAATGGCATGAACTGCAATTATGTCCCAGTTCTTTCCTGCTGTTCATTTTTTCTTCATTTTTCTCCATCAGTCAAAGTAGTATTTCTCCTAGTGGCTTCAGAGCTGACCATCTCTTTCCCTAATCCTATCTTGCCTTATTTATCCAATCCACAGCATCCTTCTGCATTCTCAGGAGGAGCTGAACATGAAGAATGTATTTGTTCTTGAGCAATTTTGGAGAGCTAAATACAAACTGATAGAAAAAGCACTGAATGGCACGGTTGTAAATTTACAATGGTCATGCATGGAGGTGTCTCAGTGGGGAAAAGTCTTGAAAAAATTGTCAGATATAAGGTAGAGATAGGTGTAGAATAAGGAACAAACCTTATTCTGCTGGAGAAGAGGGATGTGCTCTTTGTTTATTTGCCACAGCTTCAGTGGCTAATTACAGAGATTCTGATAATTCTACCTGAGTTCAGAGGTTGATTCATTATGAGCTAATGAAACTTACCCCTCAGAGACACTCCATTACATAAGCTGCTTCTTAGGCCTTTTATGTAGGTTTGTGTTGCTAGTCTTGGATTTATTTATTTATTTATTTTTAAAGAAGGCCCTCAGAACTGAATAGGCAACAAATTCATTAGTCTTGTCACTGTTTGGGACATGGGTAGTGTATTTCAGGGCCCACTGAACTAAAACAACTCTATCTTCTTATTCCCTCATTTCAATTTATTTCATTGTTCTTTCCCCCCAAGATTTTCTATTTTCAGCATTTGCAATCTTGAGATATATATTCTCTAAATCAAACTTTCAAAATTGTGCTTGTCCAAGTTCATACCTGATATATAACATGCCAATGTTTCATTAAAATACAAGTATATTTTATTCAGATCAGCAGACACATAAATCTCGTGGCGTAGTACCAACAATAAATATAATCTTCACTTAGCTATAAGATTGGAATAGCTGTTGATCTATCAGATCCACCATCATGAAACAAAGTAAACTAAATGATATAATATATTCAGCATCTGTCATGTGCCAAGCACTATGTTAGATCTCGTAGGTTAGTTAAAAATAAGGTTGATTCGGCCGGGCGCGGTGGCTCAAGCCTGTAATCCCAGCACTTTGGGAGGCCCAGACAGGTGGATCACTAGGTCAGGAGATCGAGACCATCCTGGCTAACACGGTGAAACCCCGTCTCTACTAAAAAATACAAAAAAATAAACTAGCCGGGCGACGTGGCGGGCGCCTGTAGTCCCAGCTACTCGGGAGGCTGAGGCAGGAGAATGGTGTAAACCCGGGAGGCGGAGCTTGCAGTGAGCTGAGATCCGGCCACTGCACTCCAGCCTGGGCGACAGAGCCAGACTCCATCTCAAAAAAAAAAAAAAAAAAAAAAAAAAAGGTTGATTCTTGCCTATTAGCTACAATATAGTAGCAAGACAAGATTGAGAAAATTGTACCATTTTGAAAATAAGAAAATGTATTATAGAGGGCTACTTTGATAAATGGAAATAAAATAGCAGTCAGTAATATTCTAATGTGCAAAAATCTATTGTTAAAGAGAGAGATGAAAGTTAGAAAGTCATTATGAAAAACGTTGAGGAGGCAGAGTCTTGGTTTTGAAAAATGTGTCATATTTGCATACGTGAAACACATTCTCATTTTGAAATGGAGAAGGAATCAATGACCATTCAACACCCTTATGGTTAGGAATAGTAAAAGAGGCTTTCTATTTGTTGTTTCATTTAATCTTCACAATTCCCTAGGAGTCAGGTATTATCCTAGTTTTACTGATCAATAAACTAAGGTCCAAAATGTCATGGAACCTAGTTAAAAGAAATGGTAGGAGTTTGTCTGTAAGGATGAAAAACAAACCTAATATTTTGGAGGCCAGGAGTAGGGCTGTGAGGCAGTAGGAGACAGGTTTAAATATAAAACAAGAAGTTGATTTTAGAGAGCATTAAAAGCTGGGTAGAAATGTTGGGTTTGATTAATTGGAGAACTGAAAGTCATTAATGGTTTTTATAGCAGACATCTCATACTTGGTTAACCTTCTTCATTAGTTTTCCAGAATCCTTTCTAGAGAAAACAAAAAGTTCAAGTTGAGTACAATGTCAGAAGTCATCTCAATCAAGTGATGAAGCAGAGCCAAAAGCAAGATTTGGTAAGAATGCCAGTAGTGGGCATGCAAACAATCCTGGACACATCTTATTCATTTTCGTATCCTTCAAAATTCCTGGCAGAGAGTAGATAGTCAATAAATGACGAGCAAACAAGTGAATGTAAAACAAACTATTTTATAATTAGTTCTTCTGTTTAACAAAATATGAAACTGCTCAAAAATTTAAGAAGCAATTATATGTCTTCTAATTCAATGCTGTATCTGCTGCATGAGGTACTTTTGGAATATCTAGCAAAGATGAAAAAGCATTATCTTTGACTTCTCTCTTTATATATAGAGATACTGCCTAATTCTCAAACATGAATTTATAAATCAAGAGACCCTATTGTGACCCAGAAAGGGCCCAGAACTGGCCTAGAGTTGATGACTCTATTTCCATTGAAGCCTAAGACACAGACTGAGACATCCTTAGAAATAGCGGAATGCCATGATAACTGCAGTGCAGTATAAAATGAAAGGAGGATAGATTGGAGGTAGGAAAGCCAGTTAGGAGTAAGCTTTAATTATCTAGTTGTGAGAACAAGGGACTGATGAAGAGCAAGATAATGGAAGATTCAGCAAGAGTTTGACTGGAAGTAGAGAACAAAACAAAAGAAAGAACCAGTAATACATCAAGGTGCAATGTCTGGAAGACAGTGAAAATGATGATAAGCCAACAACAGCCAAGCAAAGAGTGAAATCAGGTACGCAATCCCATGCACAATTTCCACAAAAAGAAAAGAATAAAATACCTAGAAATACAGCTAACCAGGGAGGTGAAGGATCTCAACAAGGAGAATTACAAATCACTGATCAAAGAAGTGGAAAAATATTCATGCTTATGAATAGGAAGATTCAATATTACTAAAATGGCCATATTGCCTAAGGCTATTTACAGATGCAACGCTATTTCTATCAAACTACCAGTGATATTTTTCACAGAATTAGAAAAAAATTCCAAAATTCATTTGGAACCAAAAGAACAGCCTAAATAGCCAAAGCAATCCTAAGCCAAAAGGACAAATCTGGAGGCATCACACTACTTGACTTCACACTATACTACAGGGCTATAGTAACCAAAACAGTATGGCACTGGTACAGAAAAAGACACATGGACCAATAGAACAGAATAGAGAGCCCAGAAATAAGGCCACACACCTACAACCATCTGATCTTTGCCAAGGCTGACAAAAGCAATGGGGAAAGGACTTCCTATTGAATAAATTGTGCTGGCATAACCGGCTAGCCATATGCAGAAGATTGAAACTGGACCCCTTCCTTACACCATACACAAAAATCAACTCAAGATGGATTAAAGACTTAAATGTAAAACCCAAAACTATAAGAACCCTGGAAGCAACCTAGGCAATACCATTTTGGACATAGGAACAGGCAAAGATTTCGTGATGAATATGCCAAAAACAATCTTGACAAAAGCAAAAATTGACAAATGGAATCTAATTAAACTTAAGAGCTTCTGCACAGCAAAGAAGCTATCAATAGAGTTGATACAGAATGGGAGAGAATGTTTGCAAACTATGCCTCTGACAAAGGTTTAATCCAGCATCTATAAGGAACTTAAATGAATTTACAAGAAAAAAAATTAAAAAGGGGGTAAACGACATGAGCTATGAATATTCTGAAGGACCTAAGTGGACCCAACAATATTTTTGACAATAGGCTAAAGCTGGGAATTTCAACCCAAGGAAGGAACAATGTATGTTACCGTCTTCAACGTAGTAACTAGAGATTAGAAGGCCAAAGACAAATGCCAAGTGGAAAAAAACTTGAGTGGAAGCGAGAACAGGGCTAAGTGTTAGAAGACAGTAAGAAACCAGTAAAAATAGGAGGAAGTTAGAGAAAAGTTAAAAATAAGCCTTGTTAGATGGAAACTAGTGATGAATGGGGGCATTAATACTGGACAAAGATGAAGTCATCATTTTCAAGCCTGCACAACTAGAACAAATAATTATTGTATCAGGAAATGTTTCTTTCCTATAATCAATAAGAGCACAAAACTGTCTTTTATCAGAGTTTGCATCCCAGCCGTCTGTCAATTCTTTGTCTCGGTTTTCTCATCGATGCAAGATGAATAATAATTTTACACATTTCAGAGTGTTTTTGTGAGGACTAAATGAACCAATATTTTAAAAGAGCATGGCATGGTGCCTAGAACATAGTAAGGTCTCAATACATGTCAGAAATGACTATCATCATCATCATGTTCATCATCATCACAATCATTGCTATTCTTATCTAAGACCTTTCCAACTTGCCATCTTATAAAAGCCTCCTTTGTAGGGTCCAGTGTGTCACCTAATAGGTCAGCACTCAGTTCTTCAAAGTCAGTTAATAAAATGGAGGCATGAAAGTTAATCTCTTCATAGAATACACAAAATAAGCCATTCTCTTACAGATCTAAATGCAAAATGCAATTTCTACTGTTTATGGTGCAACTATAAAAGGTCCCAAGGTATTCTTGTAGACAAAATAAAAACATTCCCCAAATGGCTCTGATTGTACCTATCATACCTATCTCTTAGTATCAAGCCTGTTGTAGCAGCTATGGACAAATTAGAAAGAACACAATCCTCCCAGCCTTGCCAGCTAACTCAGAATTCAGAGTAATTAAAATTCAGGTGAGAAAAGATCAAACACAAGACTGAATCCACACTTTTGACTTTATGAGCTGAATCAAGTTTGAGAAATGATCTAACCTTTCTGAGCCCCTGTTGGCCAGGTATACAATGAAGACTATGTCTCACTCCCAGGTAGATTAAAGTAGCTAGCTCATTAGAAAAAAACCAAGTCACTTACATAAATTGAAATATAATTGGCAATATCGATTTATTTTTTTCCATTTCCACTCTTTTTTTTTTTTTTTTGAGATGGAGTCTTGCTCTGTCACCCAGGCTGGAGTGCAGCGGCGTGATCTCGGTTCACTGCAAGCTCCACCTCCCAGGTTCAAGTGATTCTCCTGCCTCAGCCTCCCCAGTAACTGGGATTACAGGCACGTGACACCATGCCCAGCTAATTTTTCTGTTTTTAGTAGAGGCAGGGTTTTACCATGTCGGCCAGGCTAGTTTTGAACTCCTGACCTCAGTTGATCTGCCTGACTTGGCCTCCCAAAGTGCTGGGATTACAGGTGTGAGCTGCCCCTCCCGGCCTCCACTTCCACTCTTTTATCCTGTTAACAGTTCAGCCCTGTGTTGTACCATGTGGGAGCCATGAGCCACATGTAGTTACTGAACACTTGAAATGCAGCTAGTCCAAATGAGATGTGATGTAAGTACAAATTAGACATTGGATTTTAAAGACTTAGTACAAAAAGAAAACAATGTAAATATACCTCACTAGTAACTTTATACTGATGCATGTTGAAATGATAATATTTTAAATATATTAGGTTAAATAAAACATATTAAAATTATTTTACCTGTTTCATTTTACCTTTGTTAAATTTAAGATTACTTAGATAGACACATTGTATTTCTATTGGATAGTACTAGTTTAAGTAATCATTCTGATGTGATTAAAGAAACAATAATTAGGCAAATGAAATCTCACAGTGGTGCTTTCTACTTCTCGCAGCTTAGACTGAAGAAGCCTTTGCCTTTAGCACCAATGAGTGTTTGAATGTTTGTTTCCAGCAGTAGTCCAGGAAAGGGGATAAGCTTGCTCACAAAATAAATAGGTAAGTAAATTAATTAATAAAATATTAAATAACAACATATGTACAGGAGGCATGAAAAATAATCAGCTGACGAAAACAAAGTCCAAGATGAAAAACAGAACAATAAAAAGTTCCGGACATAGGCATGGGCAAAGACTTCATGACCTAAACACTATAAGCAATGGCAACAAAAGCCAGATATGACAAATGGGATCTAATTAAACTAAAGAGCTTCTGCACAGCAAAAGAAATGATCATCAGAGTGAACAGACAACCGACAGAATGGGAGAAAATTTTTGCAATCTATCCATCTGACAAAGGTCTAATATCAAGAATCTACAAGGAACTTAAACAAATTTACAAGAAAAAAAAAACCCATCAAAAAGTGGGCGAAGTGTATGAATAGACACTTCTCAAAAGAAGACATTTATGCAGCCAACAAACATATGAAAAAAAAGCTAATCATCACTAGTCATTAGAGAAATGCAAATCAAAACCACAATTAGATACCATCTCAGGCCAGTTAGAATGGCAATCATTAAGAAGTCAGGAAACAACAGATGCTGGAGAGGATGTGGAGAAATAGGAATTCTTTTACACTGGTGGTGGGAGTGTAAGTTAGTTCAACCATTGTGGAAGACAGTGTGGCGATTCCTCAAGGACCTAGAACCAGAAATATCTCTTCACCCAGCAATCCCATTACTGGGTATATACCCAAAGGATTATAAATCATTCTACTATAAAGACACATGCACACAGATGTTTATTGCTGCACTGTTCACAATAGCAAAGACGTGGAACCAACCCAAATGCCCATCAATGATAGACTGGATAAAGAAAATATGGCACATATACACCATGGAATACTGAGCAGCCATAAAATGGATGAATTCATGTCCTTTGCAGGGACATGGATGAAGTTGGAAACCATCATTCTCAGCAAACTAACACAGGAACAGAAAACCAAACACCACATGTTCTCACTCATAAATGGGAGTTGAACAATGAGAACACATGGACACAGGGAGGGGAATATCATACACCAGGGCCTGTTGGGGGGTGGCAGGGCTAGGGGAGGGATAGCATTAGAAGAAATACCTAATGTAGATGACGAGTTGATGAGTGCAGCAAACCACTATGGCACGTGTATACCTATGTAACAAACCTGCATGTTCTGCCTATGTATCCCAGAACTTAAAGTATAATTAAAAAAAAAAAAGAATATTCTGAGCCTTGTGTTTTTCATGGTTGGGAAGGACAGAGAGAGATCAGCCATAGGACAAAACAGTTCTTCATAAATTACATGAAAATTAATATCAACTGGATGTCCAAGAATCAGACTGCAACAAGGATCATTTATGTGTGTCCAGAAAAATAATTGGAGATTTCTCAATCCCAGTAGTAATATGTTTTTTTCTAGAATTTAGAAGGGGTAGAAAATGGAGTTACTTTTTCTGGAAGTGCCTCTCCTGAATCTACCATGTAGGAGGTTGATGAGCTCTTCCATAGGAAGGAAGAATTCATGTATTTGGCCATAAATGTGAAAACACCAAATTCAGTTACAACTGATTTTATTGTCAGCTTACAACCCATATTTGAGTTACTATATATAATTTGGACCACTCTAGATAGTTGAATGTGTGTACTAGAAGAGAAATAAAAATAATCTGACCTCCAAAAAATGAAAAGGCAATTCATATCCTAGAGAATAAAGAAAAAAAATTCTTTTAAAATGCCAGAGAGAAAAAGAAAAAAAAAAGTATGTGATCAATAGTGCCAGGTACTCAAAAGAAGATAAGGAGTAAGAAAAATCTTTTGATTTGTCTTGAAAGTGGTTGTCAGTGACCTTGGAAATACTTGTTATAATAGGCTGTTGAGGCAGAAGTCATTTTACTAGAGAAGTGTGCAATTACTAATTTTTTTTTTCTGAAAGGAGGCAGGGGTTCAAAACACTAATTACAGGCCAGGCACAGTGGCTCACGCCTGTAATCCCACCACTTCGGGAGGCCGAGGTGGGCGGATCATGAGGTCAGGAGATCGAGACCATCCTGGCCAACATGTGAAACCCCATTTCTACTAAAATACAAAAAAATTAGCCAGGCATGGTGGCGGGCGCCTGTAGTCCCAGCCACTTGGGAAACAGAGGCAGGGGAATCACTTGAACCTGGGAGGCAGAGGTTGCAGTGAGCTGAGATCGTTTCACTGCACTACAGCCTGGCGACAGAGCAAGACTCTATCTCAAAACAAACAACAAACAAAAAAAGAAACACTCATTAGAGAAGTGTTAAAATGAAGGCAGGGAAAATGAGATAATAGTTTAAGTGGAGAAGATAATCTAGTAATGTACTTTTAAGACTGATCAATGTTTGATGACAGAGTGCAGAGAAATGTAGTGAAAAAGGAAATGATAAATCTACTCATGAAACAAGGGTTAAGTGTGGGACTAAGGTGCTAGTATCTGCATTGTAATTTTTTAAACACAGGATATATTCCTATTACCAAAAAAAAACCTCTGTTATTTGTCAGATAAATCTTTTTAGTTAATCAGTATGCTCTATGGCTAAGATTATTGGATAAATGTCTCTTTTATTCCTCACTTTCTAATCTCATTAATCTGCTGTGGTTAACTCTCACTAACAGAGACCAATATAAGGATTGATTTTAGGCAATTTAAAATTTTCCTCAGTATTAGTTCAGGACCACATCAGCAAAAAATCTCCTTGTCCTGAATGGATTGCACTGGTCTACTCAAGTGATTTCAGAACTGGGAAGTCAGAAAATATTGAATTTTAAATATTAGATTATTTTATATTGGACTTTAGATCTAATCTTAGATATTAAAGTATAAAATCACATTGTCCTTATTGCTACCCTTCCTTTTTATCTTGCTGCAGGATCAGTATTGTTTTACTACGGTATTTGATGGCTCATGAACCTAGAGGGTAGGAGGGTAGGGGGAAATATTTACACTACTTATTGAGTGGCAAATAGCCTAAGCTTTAAAACAAATGTTGCCACATTTTAAGTGCCATAATTTATTAACATCTGATGACCAAATCATATTTTACTATTGTAGCAAAAGAAATATAAAACAAAACAAAATACGAAGCTAGCCTAGAAAAGTAAGGGATATGTCTGTAAGTCATCTGTGGTCTTGCCTCCCAAAATAAATATTTCTCCAAGAAAGACTGCCTTTGTTCATTCTGGTATGTTGATGTCACAAAAAAAGGTAGAAAATAAAAACAAAAGAAGATAATTATGAGGATTCACACTCATCATACCAAAGTGGGTCAATATTATTTTTCAACTGTACTATTCTGACATATATTAAGACTCACTATTGAGTAATACTTAAAAAAAATACTAAAACCAGGAAAAAATGTACACCTTTGACCCTCAAATCAAACACAAATGTATGATTTTATTGAATTGTAAAACAGGCCCAAGTTTTGCTTTTATCTAAAACAACAATAGTATTTATAATAATAATAATACTATTTTTCTTGAAATGGTCAGGTGCCAAGCAGGTGAGCAGAAACCTGGTTATCAATGGAGAACAAAGTAGGGACTAGGTCCTGTGAACTAGAAGGTTATCAGAGTAAGTGTTCCTGTACATGATCAAGACCAAGCAGGAAGAGTGAATTTGTGATAAATCCCAAATTGTGGGGTAGAGCTATTTTAATTCTCTTTGGCCCAAAGCCAAGATTCATCCTAGAAACTGCAGTGAAGCTATGCTAGCAAGTTTTGTGAAAGGCCACGGTACTCCACTTACATGGACAAGAGCAGGGCAAAGGCTAAGACCTGAGTAGGGCTTATCTAAAATGATCTTAGCTTCCGAGTACAAAGGAGTGGACATTGGTCCTAGGAAATAAGGGAAGGTGCAGTGAGATGAAAGGTTTGTAATATAAAGAGGTTGGGAATGTTTACCAGGATCTTCCTGGGATTAAGTGGAGACCCTATGGAAAGAGCTGGCAAACACCAAGCAAAGGTGATCTTCAGAAAACTTGAACACAGCAGGATTTCCCAGAGATCCTGGAGGAATGTTAGCCATATAGACACTCTCCCTCATAAAGATTCACAACAGGATTCTGTAGTAAAGATGAGAAGTCACGCAAAAAGAAAACCTATCTAATTTTAACCTAGTATTTCCCAACCTTACTTGAAAATGAAATTCTCTCACGGAATTCTTATTAAAATGACATTGAACTTGTGTTGCATAGAATAGAATTTGGAAAAGAAGTGGGATGATCACAATGAAGAAGAAGGAACAAAGTAGTCCATTATGGGAGTTGAGGAAAATACTGGAACATCTATTTCTACTTTAAAATTTCTTATTAGGATATGCTTTATAATGTATGACATACATTACTGCAGTGGAAAATTTATTCAATTTTTATCTAAATTGCACATATTGAGGGTGCATGTTCCCTACATTTTACTGATGAAGTACACATTAGATGGGTTTGAAGACAGCCCAGAGAAGAAGAAGATCATGTTTTAGATGGATATTCCCCATCACAGTGTAACTTCAGTCTATCTTGGAGGCTGTTCCACATTCCTCCTCTGCTCTTGTTTCTTTCTGTGTTTGTCCAGGATTAATTTTAGCCTCCTATAGTACCACTCTTAGCCACTGTGAACTGTTAGCGGTAAGTACCAGTATCAACTTGAACAATGGCATATGAAGTCTTTTAAAGCTAATGTAAATGTATGCCCTTTCAGATTAATAATCAAAAATAAATCTAAACATTACATGGCATTGTTGTTATTAAATTTTTAAAAGCAATACACCAATCATTTGTTCATAGATAAGTCTTCTGTATAGAAATCAACATTACTTTTCTTTCTAATATTGATAGCTACTTAGGGTCAGATACAGAATTTTTTAAGTAAAATAAAATACTGATGTCAAAGAGTCATAAGCTTTTAGGTAGAAAAAAAGAGAAAAGGAAAGAATCTATTCAGACACTGAAATTATTTGAATTTATAAATCTCTTTTCTCCACAGGCCTTAAAATTCTCTTGAAATAAGTTTGCTGACATACATTTTAAAATACAATCTGGATTCTCATGAATATTATTAACATTTAAGTATCCAATTGTAATTAGTTACTAAGTCTTAAAATGTTAACATTAACTCTATCTTCATGATCTTAAAATGTGAAAGTAAAATGTAAATTTTTTAAAATTCTGGAGACATAAATACTACACTCAACTTTAAAAAAGAAGAGATGAATCACTTGCTTGATCTGAATTCTCTGTGAAAGGACTACCACATATAATTCTGGATATCACAAAACAGATCTCACTGCTCCTTCTAACTTACAAATTTTTATACTTCTTTGCAACTGTCAAAGTATATTATTTTGAAGTAAATAGCTGTCTTAATTGTAACAACCACTTAGATGTGAGGTCACCAACTAAAAGCCAGGCAGGCAGAGTCAACCTGTGTGTAAGAATAATTGAGTGTTGGGGCAGAGGTGAACTGGGGAACTTTATTAGGGGAGCAATGGCTACTCAGCTCCAGCTGTTACTGTCAGGCAGAGATTCAGATGTAATACTGCCAAATTCTCTCATTTTTCAAGAGAAGCTGCAAAATTCCAGATTTTAGGTGATCTCTCAGTATTTAAAAATTGACATGATTTTTAAAGACAACATGGCATGTGACAAGTCAACCACATCTATAGGCAAAATTCAAACTGCAAGCTGCCAGTGTGGAACCTCTGCTTAGCAACACTCTTCCTTTCAGCATCAGTAGGCACGTTTAATTATTTTTGAAAAATCAAAGACCATGAGGCTTTGGGGGCAAATATGCCTCGGTCTGCATTCTTGTTTTGCTATAGAAGAGGTCTGGAACTGGCCACAAGTTCCTTGTGCTCTATAGAATTCATTTCTACAGCTGTTACACAAAGGAAAATGGCAATGGCCATGAAGCACTGTTGTTATGATTAAATAACATAAACCAACAGCCAACAATCTCCATTTTAAAATGTACTGCATCTGTTTTCCTCAATTTTGCTTCCAATGGTGGCAATAATGGGAAGTGTGTGTGTGTGTGTGTGTGTGTGTGTGTGTGTGTGTGTACATAGAACAAGATCAGATTACAGTCTATCCACTAACTTACTGCACGCTTCTTGTTAGGCTGCTTAACTTTTCCTGGCCTTAGTTGCTTATCTGTACATTCCTAAAGTGAGCACAATGATGCCCGCAATATAGTCATTCTGAGGCACTGATATAGTAGTTACAGGCTGGACATTGGTGTCAGACTGTTTGGATTTGAATCTTGGCTCTGCTGCTTATTAGCTGTGAGATACTGGACACATTATTTAAGCTTCTCATGTTTCAATCTACTCATCTGTAAAGATAATCAGAGTACTTACCCTACAGGGTCCATTTAAGAAATAAATAAGACACATAAAGTCCTTAAAACTGTGACCAGAACATAGCAAGTGCCTAAAAAATAAGTTATTTCTATAGTTCATAGAATCCACTACAGCATTGATTTTGAGAAGTACCACGAAGGAAGAAAAAAAATGCTTAGAATTAAACTATGACATAACGATTTGTTATTATAATTTTTATTTTATACTTAATTTTTAAGTACAGACCTAAGTACATGACCTAAGTACAGATTTGCATCAGACACCACTCTTGTTCATATATTAAAAGAAACAGATTGACTTTACTGTAGATTGACTTTACTGTACCACTTTGCAACTTTGAGTTGTCCACATGTCCATCTCAGTACTTTTCTATTCAATATCATCTGGACAATCAGGAGCATTAGGAATGCATTATCTCCTTTTTCTTTCTCCCTGCTTTCTTCTTCTTCTTCCTATTTTTAAGAAGACTTTTAATTTCAAAAACTTTCCAAGAATAGAGAGAATAGCATAATGTACCCATAACCCAAGGCAACACTACCCATGTGTACCCACAGTTTAAAGCAACACTCTTCACAAAGTGCTTTTTATCATCTGCAGGGTTTTTCTCCCAAGCTGCTAACATGATTTTGTAAGTTTGATGCTTATATTTTCTTGATCTTCCTAGAAGATGCCAGTAGAAGGTTTTCAGGCAACGATCAGCACTCATATTCCTTTCTCCAATCATGCGGAAATGGTTCATTTGAAGCACCAAGGGGTTGCCCTTGTTCAATCATGTCAGCAGGAACTGCAGCCAGATGTATGCAAGTGCAGGCAATGACAACTATTTCACAACTGCCACCTGTCAAAGTGCAATTGTAGGACACTATTGATTGCATCCTGACTTCAGTGATGACAAAATAAGTGGGAAGAAAAGTTAAATTTAGGATTGATGCAATAGAATATTATCATAAAATAAGACTCAAAAGATGTAAGACTCTTCTCTTGATTTCTTCTTCAGTGACTTTAACTGTATGTGTGAATAACTGTGGTAAAACAGCTTCTTGGATGCCATATTCTCTGCTATGTTACCTATCATATGATTTCTTTTTATATGAATAACAACTCAATATTTCCCTGTCCTCACCCCAGAAATACTACAGTTGCTTCATTGTCTTAAGGTCTATGATAATATAGATGAGCACTTTGAACAAAGGTAACTTTTACTCCTGTTGAAGTAAAGTGACTTTTCTGCTCTGAGACATGGAATTCATCACCACTATCTCCAATAATTTAAACATTATAACAAGATACACTTTGTGTCATTACCCTGATTACTAACATTACCCGAGATATAAGAAACTCAACCATTTTGGGGTCATTTTATCCCCGGAATTCAGAAATACATTTTGTTATAACTTTAATGATTAATTTTGATCCATTTGTTGAGTCTATAGGTTTTAGTTTCATGACTGACCTCTATGCCAATTATATTTTGAGTCATTTTTAAAATCCATGATTTCATTTTCTCAGTATTCTGGGTATGGCTGATTTGATTATCTGCAATGTCAGGTCTGCTTTTTACTACTTTCAAATAAGACTTTTATTTCAGTTATTGTCATTTTCATTATGTAACATGCTCTTCTTATCCAGGTCTGCTTTTGCTCAATAGAGACAATGTCATCTTTTATTGCATTAGGAATAAAAAGTAGGTAATTTCTAAAAATGTGACTTCTATTTCATGAAATAGATCAGATTTATGTCCCCACAATGTAACTAGGCTCTGCTGTGTGGCAGAATTCCTGCTAGTGTTTTTCATCTTTGAGATTGATATGTTGATATTTTCATCCCTGAAGTTAAGATTTTTCTTGGACGTCTCCAACAGCAGCAATTGTTATTTGGGGGAGAGACAAATTTATTACAGAAATGATCCTGATATCTTAAATCTCAACAGTGGTTCTTAAATCGTAGAGCACATAAGAATCACCTGGGGAACTGTTTAAGAATGCAGATTCCAGGGATACACTCCTGGTGATCTTGATTCAGTATACTGGAGTGAGGTGCACATAAATATCCTTTGTTAGACATTTAAAAGAAATTTTCAAACATACATAAAGTAGAATCATATAGTGAATTACTATGCACTTATCACCCAACTTTAACAGTTATCACTATTTTGCTCATCTTGTATCTTCTATCACCACTGCCCGTTTTTTTCTTTATCTTTTCAATTTATTTGTTGTTAGAATACGTCAGGTCCTTCAATCTTAAATTTACAACGTGCATCCTTAACTGATGAGAATACATATATGCACATATAAATGTATATATTTATATGTTATATACATATATGTGCGTGTGTGTATGTGTGTATGTGTCCTCATCTGTAAAGATAACCAGAGTACTTACTAGATAGGACTTGCTCCACTGGGCTCCACTTTAAAAAGGCAAGAGCACAAATGATTCTTCTGAACATCCCAACCAGCCCTAATGTAATTATACAATCACCTTCTGATAACAAAAACTGAACACGGTGTAAGTACTGAAATAAACTGAAATAAGTAAGACATGTAAAGTCTTAAAAGGAACTTGTAGGGTAAGTACTGTGATTATATAATCATCCTTGTTATTATCTTTTAGTTTTAGATATATATGTATAATATATATTTTATATTACATATAATATATAATGTAACTGGAGCAATCTATATATAATTGGAATATTATTATATATAACTGCAATTATATTAACATATTATAGTTTATTAGTATATATTATGTATAAATATATGTTATATATAAATGTAAATATATATTTCATGTATTAACATAAATATCTATTCATATAAATATTCATATAAATACCTATTTCATATATTTATAGTTATGTGTAGTATATATTTATATTATATATATATAAGTGGAATTATATTATCACATCTAATTTAAAAAAACTCCAATATTCCACAATGCATAATCCTATTTAAATTTATCTTAGGAATTAAAAAGTGTCTTTTTCCAGTTAGATTGTCAAATCAGGTTTCATGCAATGTGCATACATTGTACTTGGTTGTTATGTTCCATATGTTGAAGCAGCTATTCTTAAAACTTGTCCTCTAGGTCCTGAGTAAGATGTTGACCTATGATTCCTTCCACTGAAAAGTCTAGATTTCTGGTTTGTGTATCTGTGTAAATACTGATATCATTCACCCAGGTGGAGAATTAATTGAAGCCGTATGAAAACTCAGTAAGTTCCCTTTTGGAATACTGGTGCAGGATTGATAGGTAACAGTCAGTAAATAGGAATCTGATGTTTACCAGTGAATCATTAGTCAAATCCATGAAAGACTACATGAAATGGAAAGATCGGAAGGTTGAGGATGAAACCTGAGTAATACTACCGTTAAGAGGGTCAACTGAGGCAGACACCACTTACTTAAAAGAGACAAAGACAGATGAGCCAAAGAGGTTAGAAGAAAATAGGGAGAAAATAGGTCAAGGGAATACAAACTTACAAGAGACAGAAAGTGGTCAACAGGGACAAATATGGCAGTAAATTATAATGCACAAAGATATTAAAATACCCACTGAATTAGGCAGTTAGCAGCCTGCTTTTGTTAAGTGTAATACTACTTGAAACACAATTTTGATTCTTGATTCTGTCATCATTTACTTTAGCTAGTTTTTTTCTGCTTTGCATCATTTATATAATTCATATATATGTGTGTGTATATATATACTTTCTATGCATTCATAACACCTACAATTTATTAAATGCCTACTATATCCCTGGTTCCTTATGTACTTTGTTATTAATGTATAAATAATCCTGCAAGATTCATACTATCATCTTCATTTTAAAAATGAGAAAACAGAGTGTTGCCATAACTCGAATTCAAAGAAGAGGGGACTGGAGCTAAGTCCGGCAGATATTAGGACCTGTTTTCTTCATTCTTGCACTACAAACCCATTGCTCTCTTTGGGTTTCAGTTGCATAAGCCAAAGGCCATGAAATGAAGCTTCATTATGGCACAGGGAAACTGTGACAAACAGGAAGGTTATTTGATGTTTCCAACCCTTGAAAGAAGCTGGCTTATTTAATCCACCATAGAAGCAAGAGGATTCGTTAATATGAAGCAAAGTGAAAACTGATACATCCACAACGAACGAGCAAAAGGGTATAGGTAATGAAGCTTAAAACAATCACATCTAAAGGGAACCACAAGAAAAGAAGCAAAGTTGGGTGAGACCTACAGGAATATTCAAGAGATATAATTTGCTCCACTGGGCTCCACTTTAAAAAGGCAAGAGCACAAATGATTCTTCTGCACATCCCAACCAACCCTAATGTAATTACACAACCACCTTCTGATGTCAGAAACTGAACACAGTGTAAAAGGCATGGGATGATTTTAATTAAAAGTTATTTTCAAAAGCAAACATCAATGGAATTTGCAGAAGGGCAAGTAAAAATCAGATGTCTGAGTGTTGCGAAGATTTCACTTACTGGGTGCGCTTAGGTTGATATTGTACTGGATGAAAACACTTCTGACTCCCATGGTGTCAGCTCATTTTATATGTTGCAACACCCTGAACTTCAGATGAACTTAGGTCTAGAACTCATTATATTTTAATGTAATGTCACCAAATGGTAGATAAATGATACTAGCAAAAGTATGAGGAAAATGCTGGGGGATTCCAGATGAACACAAAAGAACTATAAACTCTCACTAATCTCTGTGTCTACTGGAAAAGCAAAGCTACTCTGCCCTCTTAAACACGGATCTCACCAAACTGACCACTTTTTTAGATTGCCTGCTTCGTCTGATCTTCATCAACCACCATATTTAGCTGTCTAGGTCTCATTTCTTTAAAAAATGTGCCCCCTTACTGTCTAGTGAAGGTGCTATTACTGATTCACTAATAACAGGACATATGTTTTGGATTATAGGTTTAGTAGTGGAGGGGTAGGGAAGTGGAAAGGAAAAAAGGAAGGAGGTAATTTGCTCCTTTCTATTCATGCTCTGAACTGGCCCAGGCTTGATTAGACATATGGCAATGAACAGGCATGCAGCCTGCAGGCACACAAAGCGGCTAACTATGGGACTCCCTCGGGGGTGCAACATGGAACTTTGGCCTTATTCATATCATGCTCTAGCCTAGGGATTCTCAAATTTTGGTATGAGTTGGAATCACAGGTGGAGTCTTTATTAAAAATTCAAGCACTTATATCTCACTTCAGTCTTATCAAATTAAAAGCCCTGGACTTGGGCCTCTGGCATCCCTGTTGTTCTCAGGCTCCACTGTTGGTTGGATACACACCACGACTGAAGAACCACTGCTCTGCCAACTAGGAGACACCTCCTCGTCCAGGATGCTGCCTACTTGCTATGTGGCAGATGGTGCTGGCTGACAGAGGCTCTGCCCTGGTTGCCCAGGTCCTGGCTACTGCTGCTGCCTGTCTGATTTACTCTTTCTTTTGAAAATCCTTTATCTATCTTCCACTTGGAAACAAAACAAAAAACAAAAACGATATACTTAAAAAATCATGAAAGGAAAGAAATCTGGAAAATATACACAAGAAAAAAAATCACTTATAACTGCACCATTCCAAGACAACCACTTTTAATGCTGCAGTAAATCATTTCACTCTATATTCAGTTATAGCCATCCTTTTATAGACTCTTATATGTCATTAAAAAATAGTTAACTTTTATTGAGTGCTTTGTGCCTCTGATAAGTACTTTATATTCATCATCTCATTTAATCCTTACAACATCACAAAATCCCTATAGGCATTGAACAATTACACCCCCACTTTATGTATTAAGAAATTAAGAAATTATAGTTTAGAGAAGTCAGAATAGATGATGATCGAGTGCTGGTTTGGACCCAGGACCAGTCTCTTTTCTTACTCTAATGTTCCACATATGTAACTTTCCAAGATATTGGGAACATTGTGTAAAACACATTTTAATAGGCACATACTTCCCAATTTTAAGACTCTATTATTGGTTTACCCAATGCTCATAATCCAGTGGATTATAGATTGCTATAATGTTGCAATGAGTGCCTTCATGAATTTAGCTTATCTGTTTTTCCAATTGCTTCCTTAGGAAAAATTCCTAGAATATGAATCAATATGTCAAAGAGTAGAAATATTTAAGAAATATCATTCTTGATGAATGCTACAGAGTTACTTTTAACAAAAGATTATAAAAATTTCTTCATACTTTTTAAATCTACCTTGGCCAAAATGCTTAGGTAGCCATTTCTCATTTTTCCTTATTGTAAATAACCCGTAAGTGATCATATTTGTACACTTATTTTTGGTTACATTTCTAATCATTTCTTAAATTCCTAAAGATAAAATTGTTGGATCAATGGGTACACACATTTTAAAAGCTGTTAATACTTACAGTGTTATCAGCAGTGAATTCATATGAGTTTGCAGCAACCTCAATTCTTGCTTCCTTAGAAGAAATAATTCAACTGAAGGGCAGAAGGCAGAAGGAGAGGCGAAGGCAAGTTTTAGAGCAGGAGTGGAAGTTTATTAAAAAGTTTTAGAGCAGGAGGAAAAGGAAGGAAATTACACTCGGAAGCAGGCCATGGGGGTAACTTGAAAGGCAAGTGCACAGTTTGACCTTTTGACTTGGGGTTCTATATGTGGGCATACTTTCAGGGTCTTGCATCCCGTTTCCCTTGATTCTTCCCTGGGGTGGGCTGTCCGCATGCACAGTGGCCTGCAAGCACTTGAGAGGTGAGCATGTGCAGTGTGTTTACTGAGGCATTCTTCCCTTACCAACTCAATGACCCTAGGAGGTAATATACCATTTAAACTCTGCCATATTGTCTCTTAGTGAGCATGTGTGAGCCCATCTGCCCAGCTCCCGAGATCTTATTGGGAAGGTGCTGATCACCAGCTTCAGGCGCTTCTATTTGTTGGGAGATTGCCTTTCCCTGGTGCTGGCAGTGACCAATTATTATTTTAGAGAAACCGCTTAACAACTGCCTGACCATCACCTGAGGGTCGCCTGACATTCCGGGTGTGTCGGGTAGGGCGGGAGAAACCCTCTGCTGTTCTGCTCATGTCTGAGGAAGTATCTACTGTAACATTTCCTGCTCTAAAGCTTTTTAATAAATGTTCACTCCTGATCTAAAACTTGCCTCCATCTCTCCTTCTGCCTGCCTTATGCCCCTCAGTCGAATTTTCATCTGAGGACGTGAGAATTGAGGTTGCTGCAGACCCACACAGATTTGCCACTGGCAACACTGGTATTTCTAAACTGTCTGCTAGAAAGGTCACACTTATACTCCCACGAGCAAGGAATGTAAGTGACCATTTCTTCACACCCTTATCAACAGGAAGCATCTTGTTTTTATCTGCATTTTAAGAACTAATGTAGTAGAACAGTTTTTTTATGTTTATCGACCCACTGTCTTCCTCTCTTCTCTTTGTAAATTTCTTATTTAAGCCCTTTGCCTTTACTTAAAAGAAAAAAATCTTCTGGTTACAAGTCTCTGTCTTATTAATTGTTAATTGTAAAGAGTTCTTTTATTAAGATTATTAACTCTGTCATATACGTTGCAAAATGTCTCTAGATTGTCATTTGAATATTTCTTAAATGAAAATGTTTTTGATGTAACAGAGTTTAAATTTTAACAAGGTCATGTCTAAAAACTATTTTCCTTTCTGGCTCCTACCTTTGGTTTTAGATAGAATTTAGAAAATATATTCACATCCAACTAAATATAAATATTCACATGTATTTTCTTTTAAGTTTATATAATGCATCATTTAATCTTTTATTCATTTGGAACATATTTTGAGGTAGGGTATAATATAAAACTTCTACATTTCTACTATATTTCAAGCAGTTGATAAATCAGCAATATTTCTTGAATTATTTATTTTTCCTTTTATGTGAAATGCTAACCTTATACATTTATGAAAAAGACACACACACGTACACACATACATATTTGTCTAGGCATATATTTATATATACATATGTATGTGTACAGTTGATCCTTGAATGACACATGGGTTAGGGGCACTAGCCCCTGGCACAATCAGAACCTCACACGTAACTTTTGACTTCCCCAAAACTTAACTATTAATAGCCTATCATTGACCAAAAGCCTTACTGATAAAATAAACAATTGGTTTCACATATTTTCTACGTTATATGTATTGTATACTATATTCTTACAATAAAGTAAGCTAGAGAAAAGAAAATTTTAAGAAAATCATAAAGAAGAGAACACATGTTTACTATTCATTAAGTGGATGGATCTTCATAAAGGTCTTCATCCTTGTTGTCTTCACATTGAGTAGGCTGAGGAAGGGGAGGCAAAGGATTGGTTGGTCTTGCAGTCTCAGGGGTGGCAGAGGTAGAAAAAAAATCTGTGTATAAGTAGACCCCACAGTTTAAATGTGTGTTGTTCAAGAGTCAACTGTATTTATCTATGCATATATATGTGTGTGTATGTATATACATATATCTATGTGTACATATATAACACTTTAAAATATCTCCACATGTGTAACCAACATTTAAACAATCTAATTCATTGAGTAACCCATCTGGTCTTTCCTTCTTTTATTCAATATATATACACGAGTGGGTTTTACATGCAAGCACGTAATCATATGCTTTTTTCCCTCAATCTTATTATTATTGTATTGACAGGAAAGAGGTCCTATCATTTAGCGAGAAATTCTACTGACTTTATATGTTATAGCATGGATGGTCTCTTCTTTTCATTAGGTACTTAATCACCTCAAATACAACAGCACATTTTCATTTAATTTTAGACCTTCCTGGTTTGTGTCCCTATGAAGAAGATAACATATTTGTGTATAAGGATTGTGCCTGAATTCCAGTACCCCTCACAATGCTTAATGAATATAATACACTTTTAAGGCAAGTTTATCCTCTTAAAAATTAGGTGTAAATTATTTACACTAATTTTGCAAATAAAGCAGATTCAAAAAAAAAAAAAAAAAAAAAAGGCTTAGTCAAGGCCACACAGGTAATCAGTGACTGTGTTAGGGTCAGGGTCCAAGTCTTTTAGCTGTCACTTCAGGAACCTTTCTAACACCATACTCTTTTTATTCTAGTACTTGGTTTCACTCTTCTATATGTACTCCTCTGCTAAAATAAACGTGGCTTGAAGGCAGGGTCATTGAGGCTCTCAAGCCATGAGTAAGTTAAAACACTCAGTGAATTGTGAAATAATTCTGTTCTATATTTCAATACGTTTCCCCTTAAGTGGTATAGGTATCTCCTATAACACAAATAGCTTAGTCAACCATACACATAATACTCAACAGGACACATAATAGGTATGCATTATGTGTCTGGTTGACTAAGTTATTAGTGGTACAGAAGAACTAAATGCACAAACTGAAAAATTAAATACATATGGTGGAGAAATAATGCTTGTTGAAATAAATACAGAAATGTCGAGGATGGTTTTTATCATATGTTGAGGTCAATACTCTTTCAGCGGAAACATATTTGAAAATATAATTGTTCTTAGTGGGAAAATATGGTTTCATATGAAAATATTCCTTGCTTTACTGTAAAAATCAATGTATAAAAATCAATTAATATAAAAATCAACTGAATGTAAATCAATTCTTTAGGTAAATTACATTATAATAAATGTGCTAGGGAATGTATTAGTTAGAAACTACAGGGAACACTCAACAAAAAGTTAATGAGGGCTTACTCTCTGCCAGGCTGTATGCAGTATACACCACATAAGAATGAACAAGACACGTTATCTCTTTTTTGTGGAATTTACGTTCTCTTAGGAAAGAAAGACAAGAGGTGACTAGAAGACCTAGAATAAGGAAGAGTGCCTGGGCTAGGGCTGAAGAAAGACTGTTATAATGAAGCGATATTTAAGTTGAGAACGACAACATAAATATAAAAAACCTTGGGGTGGGAAGGGCAGTCGAGAGGTGGGAATGACATTCCAAGCAGAGACACTCGCAAAGCCAAGAGACAAGGCGAGTATCTGTCTGGTAAAGATCAGTCAAACTTTATGAAGCTTTGAAATTAACATCAACTTATTTATAAAAGACGCTGGAGAGAGATAGGTAGTAAAGGGAGGACTACATAAATATTTCATTGCGATTTTAGCTTGTTTGATGGCTGACAGGAAGACATCAAAGTGAAGCTGCATATACACAGGGATGAGGTAATAACTAATAGCACAAGGTTCCTGATGAAGAAAGAGGAGAGAAATCCAGCATAGTAGGTGAGTGCATCAGCCCAGACCATTGTAAAAAGAGAGAAGGAAAACCAGGATATTCAGAGCACATACGGATTTTAGATTTGATGGTGGAAAGTTTAAAGAATCAGCACTTCTGATGGTCTGTGTTTCTCACTGAAGTAGACTGACGAGAATAGAGAGAAGGAAGAGGAGTTAGGCGGAATGTGTAGATTCTGAAATAATCATGAGGTCAATGGAAGATACAACTGACTAGAGAAAGTCATACTTTATTAAAGTGAGGTTTCTTGTGTGTATACTTGTATCGTAAAAAACTTATCTTGACCTTTATGTATAAAATTGAGAAACTAGAAAGAAGGGAAAGTAAGACATCATTGAACCTTGATTCAGAAAAGACTTCAAGGTTCATCCAATGAGACTGAATATATAACCTTTGAATAAAATACATAAATTAAACCTTCTCAAAATATAAACATTTCTTGACTTCCATTAACTACCAAATTTCTCAGAGCAGTATTTTATACTTGTTTCCTCTTAATCAATCCCCACTCATTTGTCAATCCCTTGCAGTAAAAACTGAAGTCTCTAAGGATATAGATGATTTAATTGCAAATTATTTGGCTTCATTCTATACCATCTTTCCTTACTCCCTCTTCTCCTGCTATCTTGAAATGTTTTCAACAACTCTTAGAACACAGTTAGCACATCTATTTGATTATCTTCCTCCTCTATCATAAATGTTGCAATTTCTCAGGGGTGTGCTTTTCCCTTTCCCCCTATGATTTCACAATATTCATGTTATATATTTCTTGGCTTCCATTTGTACTTCAATGCAAATGCCTCTCAAACATACAGGCTCCAAAGCCAACCTTTTCACTATACTACAGGTCCTTGTTTTCAATGGTCCAGCCAGACATCCCAGTCTGAATGTCTCATGGAAACTCCAAACCCTACTTTATCATTTCACTGTTTCCAAGTTTGAGTTAACATCCTCCTAGATCCTTATGCTCACATTTTTGAAATCATCTTTTCTCCTGCTTTTACCTCATTTGCATATCAGTTATCCCACCCCATTGATGCTATTGTTTTACGATGCCATTTATTTATCCTTCTGTATCCTACTTCCGGCTTTTAAATAATGTCTGCTTGGATAATTGTAATGATCTTTATAATTCTATTCTTCCTTCCTTTCAGCTTCACTCACTCTGTCCTTCACGCTGTGGTCAGAGTAATCTTCCTAAATGATAGGTGCAATTATGTACTCTCATGCTCAAAATTCTCCCAGGTTGTTCCAATAGTGATAGCCGTCATTTGTTAGGCTTTCATAGGTGCCAGACAGTGTGCAATCTTTATCTTACATTACCTTATATTGTATATCCTCCTTGTCCTCGTTCTAACGTAAAAAAGAAGTGTTGTACCCATTTTACAACTGAGAGTGCGACAAGTCATAGAGCTCAACTAATGGCAAAGCTGGAATTCAAATAAAGTAATTAGTGAACTGTAAATCTCTGCTCCTAACCATTACTTTCCCACTAGAGAATAAAAGTCATACTCCCTAACTTCACATTCAAAGTCTTCAAAATGTATTGCAAATGTCCATCTTCAATCTTTTTCCCTACCATCAACCCTCTAAATTTAAAAGAGTTTTGTTTGTTTATTTTATAGAGACCAAGGTCTCACTGCATTGCCCGGGCTGGCCTCAAACTCCTGGGCTAAAGCAATCCTTCCGCCTCAGTCTCCTGAGTAGTTGGGACTACAGGCACATGCCACTGCACTATGTTTTAAATGAGTTTGACTACGTTTCTGGCATGCATGCCAAGCAGTGGAAAGTCTTTGAAGGCTAAAGCTCCAAAAAATATGTAGTAATTAACCAAGGGCCATGTAACCTGTATTCTGTGTTACACTTAATAAACAAAGTAGTGATGAACTGGTTGCACTTTATGTCAACTATTTAAATAGTATTTTATCATCGCCCTTTTTTTTAATTGGTTGAGAAGGACGAAATACTTTAAAATAAAGTAACTAATTTATTGTAATACTTTATGTAAAGCCATATATACACTATGCACAATTTTTTTGGTCTGTAGCTTCCACAGCTAGAACACCCTATTCTTCTTATAAATAAATAAATACATTTATTATTCCTTTATATCAATAGGTGTTCTAGATGTGAAAGAAAAATGAGCCTTCAAAATGCCTCAGAAAACCAAATGCAGCTGTAAATGGCTATATAATTTTGCACATGATTTATAAAGTTTTTATAAATGTATAAACACCTTGTATAGATGTGTGAAGGATACAGTGCTTAGTGTTATTATTTGAATATGCTAAATCTTTGTTGGCCTAAAAATACATTAATCCTTTTGAAATTTGGATGATGAACTTTACACTTTTCTTGGCAAAATCTTTAGAACTGGGATAAAGGAAATTATGGACATTACGATAAATCACATCAACAACCAGGAATTAATATGTATTTGTAAGCCTTTTTATGTAAAAAAACTTACTACCAGCAGACAAATAGCATAAAATGCACTTAACTTTGTTGAAGTATATACCCTAAGGAAGTGACTTTGCAATTCATTTCTCTTTTCTTACTTTCACCTATTTATTAAATAATTCTATTTGCTTCTCTAAATATGTAGCTATAACAAATATTCATATAATGCCTCTGCATAATCTGTAGAAAATCGGATATGTATTACAGAAAGACAATGAATGCGAAGCATGCAATCCTCCATGGTGTTCATTAATGGGTACTCTCTACAAGATCCTGTCAGCTTCAATTTACTAATTTTTCCTTGCATCATTCCTGTTTCTTCAGCAGAAGGTTTAGGCATCACTAGGATAGCTCATCATTGGTGGCAGGAGTGAGATGACTTGTCAGACATGCTACAAAGCATAGAGTTGTTACTGAGAAATATGAAAGAGGGCCTCAGATCTTACTCATTTAGTAAGTGCAGACAAAAAATGCCACGCTGAATTAGATGATCCTCCCATACCTTCAGCCACTTCTACACCATTGAGTAGTTTTCATTTTCCCATGGCACCTGGATAATTATGGAATTAGAGTTTAGGAGTGGCTCCTAGATGAATTTGATATAGAAGCTACAATAGAAATAGCGCTCATAGCCTTTACATCTGCTTAAGGGAATTTGCAGCAAACATCTTCAGAAATGACAAAGTGACTGCAGATCTCCTACAGCCTCTTCATAGTCTCTTTGATGGGTTTCCTTCTTTTAGAGAGAAAGACTGACTTTTTTTTTTTTATTGTTAATTCTATTGCTAATTCCAAGAGGTAGGGGTGAGGAGTGAGTGCCACACATCAAGATAAAAAGAGAACAAAGGGAAAAACAACAAATGAAAGTTCTTTTCCCCCTCCCGCAACTTGAGATCTTTGAAATGTACTGCTGGGATTGTCTGCATTATTTGTGGGCTATTGATTCTATACCTGTGGATTCCATGCAAAAGTCAGATTTCTAAAATAAGCACAATTTTATGGTTGATCATAAAGCTCTCATTGTTTCCGACAATTTCTGACCTGCTTCTATGCTGCCAATGTGTCTCCTGCCATTTTTAATAAGCTTTAGAGTTGGTGGATTAACACTGAATGTCAAGCACCACAAATAGAATTGCTGATTGTATGCAGAAACACTATTTTCATATATTAAAAAGCTGCCTTGCTCTTACCATAAAATTCAGCACTCACTTCTGTTGTATTTGATCATTCTTTCATGCACATCTTAGCTCTCAATAATCCTTGTATGAATACAAGCCTTTGAAAGGGAGAAAGTTAACATAAATAAAAATGACAATCAGAAGTGGAACCTAATTTCCTTTCACTTTTACAAAAAGGTGCATTAGGCTGTTTAGCTGTTCATTTTTCCTATGATTCATCATCAGTAACTATGTAATCCAACGTCTATGAAAGCAAATTTAAAAGCTAGACACAACAGAGAAAATGCACCTCCTTAGCATGGATTGGAGTTAGGCTTTCTTGTATTCTCAAATCATAGAGCGTAATTCTCTAGAAAGGAGTGACATTACTTATCCACTCTACTTTGTATTATTCTGGATAGTTGTACAAAGTTGTATCTGAGTTTAATCCATATTTTCCTCCTGCATCAAGTAGAATAATCTACTTGATTATTTTTGGGAAAATAATTTTTGGGAAATTAGTAATTTTTTGGGGAAAAATTAGTAATTCTCAAATGTCCCACAAAACTTAATATAGGTCAAAAATATTTTTATACATGTGATTGACAGTGAGATACAAATTATTCATTGAGATGTATCAATGACTAATCTAAATAAAATTTAGAATCCTGTACTCCTCCCTGTATATCGTTCTAAACCAGTGGACTAATCAATCAATCAACAGCTACCAATGAATTAGAGTTCACTCTATTAGGCATTTTCCTTCCCTTTGTAATTCTCCACTTTTTAATATTGGTCTACTAAGCTCACCAAAGTAAACTTGGAATATGCAAAATATTGTAATGGAGAAAAAAGCACCCATAGTTATGCCAGCACACTTACCTGTTAACATTTTGGAGGTGATTCTTTCTTTCCTTCAATCTTTTATTACACATATTTTTTAAAAAACACAGTGAGATTACAGTATATATATGATTTTTGTTCTACTTTTTTGCTTGGCATTATGTAAACATTTTCCATGTTACTGCAACCTGTGAAGTTTAATTTTTAATGGTTATATAATTTTCCACGAAGTGAATCAATTATTAGGCCAATTTTCTTAAGTATAGATTTGCGAAGATTTACAAATAAAACATCATTTCTTACCTTATTTAGTCCAAATACCATTATTGCATATACACAACAAAGGTTTCTGCAGGTATATGTAAACTAATCAATACTTTAAGGTAAACTATTTTATTGAGAGTGGGGATCTTCAAGTATCATCAGAATTAGGTTTTCTTCATCAAGAGGGGCCCAAATTCTCCTGATCTTGGTTCTCCTCAAACTCTCTCTTGATCAAATCATCTTGATTGAGTGGCCTCTATAATAGTTACTTTTTGTTCTTCTGTAACAACCAATAATGTATTCACTGACTAGGTATTGAGTATCATCCACATGAAAGAGATCTTGCTAGCCACTATGATGGTACACTGATGCATAAAGGGGCAACACCTACCCTCAAGGAGCTAATACTCAAAAAAGGAGATAAGTATACTAACAAATGAGTGGAAATAACAGAAAATAAAATGAATGCTCCAAATAGGGGAAGATAACATTTGGCTGAGGTTATCAAGTAAGATTATTCTGAAGAGACAGCATTTAAACTGAGCTGTAGAAGATGCATAAAAATTGAATCAGTACAAAGCAAAAGATAGATATAACAATATGCCAAAATTAGAGGCAACAATTAAGGGCATGCAACTGAATAATTGAACGACAGTTTAGAGTATAGGAGTCAGTGGCTGAGTTGATGATGTGGCTTAATGATCAGGCAGCAGTTCTTGAACTCCATCTGTTATGCCATAGGGATCCACCATAAGTTCCTCAGCACAAGTATGAGGATTCATGTGGCAAACTGAAAGACCTAACATGGCAATGCTGTGTAAATTGGATTGAACAGAGAAAAAATACCAAGTATCTGGGTCAGATCTATTGAAATGATCTAGGCCTGATATGGCTAACATATTTGAAATGGCAATACAGCAATTAATCTGACTTGCTCATTACGAGGTAATCATTAAATACAAAAGAATAATGGTCCTATATGTACTTGGAAAATTGAAAATGAATAAACTGACAAACTAACAAGGTTATTTGCACTAACATAACCCATGTGGGTTTGGTGCTTTTTATCTGAGGATTGGACAGGGTGGAGCTTGCAAGTTGAAATTTAGCAGGACTGGAGCAGGCTCTGTTAGGAGTTGCCCTAAGTGATGGCCTGCACCAACATGGCATCCTAGGAAAGAAGAACTGGTAGCTCTCAAAAGGAGACAGAGCTCTCATGGCTGAAAAAGATTCTAATCAAGTTGGACTATAGTATATAACCTCTTAAATGTTGCATCAATTGAGTGGTAGAAGTCAGAGGGAAGGCTATCTCTGGGAAAGACTTGGGTGCTATTCTGAGAGTAAAAGGCAAAAATGGCAAGAGCCTTGCTAGGGTTTGTGTCCCTGCAAAGTTCATATGTTGAAACCTAACCACCAAAATGATGATATTAGGAAGTGGGGCCTTTGGGAAGTGATCAGATCATGAGGGTGGAGCCATCATAATTGGCCTTGGTACCCTTATAAAACAGATGTCAGAGAGCTTCCTCACCCTCTCTGTAAGTGAGGACACAGTAAGAAGGTATCATCTATGAACCAGAATGTGGGCCCTTGCCAAACACTGAATCTGTCAGCACCTTGATCTGAGACTTGCCAGCCTCCCCAGCTGTAAGAAGTAAGTTTCTGTTGTTTAGAAGCTACCCACTTGAGGGCATTTTGTTATAGCAGCCTGAACAGTCTAAGACAAGCACCATTTAGAAACTAGGCCATGCCAGGAATTTGGTCTGAATGAGACTGAAGGACAGTGCTATAATATAATCTTTGGGGTCTGGAGCTACCTAGAATCAAGGGTAGATTAGCACCAGACAGTGAGCTATAATGTGGACAGGCATTCTCCTCAGGTAAAAGTGTTTGAGAAGAGAATCAAGGAATTTTGAGGGCCAACAGAAGGGGACTGACCATTGCCTGATGATGCAATAGTGAATATTCAGGAGATAGTACCTTCTCATTAGTGTTACAGAAGTGTCTTGCCTTTCATCGGCACGCAGAGGTGGAGAGATCATTTTTAAACTCTGGAGGGCCTCATGATAGCAGGCAAATATTGATATAGTAATTCACTACCCACCTCACTAGCAATTTACACACAAAGATTTGCAGATCCCAGGGTGTTAATTAGAATCAGCTAGCATGAAGTCTCAGGATGAGGGTTCGTAGGGAGAAACAACAGACAGGCAAGGGTTGGCAACAAGTAGAGGTCTGAAACAGTTTTGGATATTGTCTCATTGGCAACTTAAATGGCTGCTTTCTATTAAATAAACCAAAGAGGTTTATGGGATTTTGTCAAACTGAAAGAAAACAAAACTTCCACTGTGAGAAATTATTGAAGCTTCCTCCATTGTTTTAAGAAAGAGATATACAATTAAGCATCGTATCTGTAAATGATCAGAATAGTTCTCAAATGTATTCCAAAAAGCCCACATGTCAGACTCAACTAGCACTTTATTCAATGCCTTCTCTGCCAGGTACTATTCTAACTGATGTCTGCAAGTGTTCTCAAGATGTGAACCAAGGACTAGTGCTGATCTGAAAACTGTTACCTGTCTGTGATTGGATCAGTATCTTTTTTTGACAAAATGTGAGTCATTATACTACTTCTTTCATCGGGAATGTCTTGCTAGGAAAAAATGTTAACTGCAAAGTATGCGTAGTAACTTAGTTGATTTACATTTTGGTAGAAGTTTATATTGTCACGGACAGTTAACAAATATTGATAGGCAGTAATCCATAGACCATATTTTAAATAAAATTGTGTGTATATATATAAAAATATATGTATATACACATAAATATATATACACACATATATATACATTTTCACATACATATATATACACACACATTTACATATACGTATATATATAAAAAACCATTTTACCAAGTACACAAGTTAAGCCTAATATCTAATTGAGGAAAATGCAGGGCAAAGTAGACATTCAATTTAGGATTGGTTCATTTCCTCACAGTTCTGTGCCAACAACATGAAAATTCCACAACTCTTAACACTCTTCACTTCAATTTGTGAAGTGATTCAAAATCCTCAATTATCTTGAAAACTCTTGAACATAACAATCAAGTCTCACAAAATATATATAAAAAAAGAAAATTTATTATTTTTTTTTTTTAGAAAAAGACTAGTCATATTATTTTTCTGAAAAAAAAAAAAATCCCTGCTAAATTAAATTCCAAGAGCAGTTAAGGGACTTGAGGGAGAAGATAGCAGACTGAGGTTAGTCATTCATGTCCTAGCTCTACTGGGGGCTCTAAAGTAACAATGCTTTATATGTACAAAATTGTGTGGATGTACAAAGAGGAATACACATATAACAACAAAGATATAAGATTTCAATGCGTTTATGGGAGAAAACAAATGGAAATGTTGATAGGTCAATAGAAATGCAGTCACCAGAATGTGCTATAAGAGGACTATTGAGAAGGTGAGAAGGTTAGAAACCTGAAAGGCTGCAGGCTTTTGGCTGGTGGGTTACATGAGAGTAAGGGTGAGATGTGGGGCTTAAAACAGGGAGAGAAAGAGAAAATATTATATAGAACAATTGCCCTTCCATTTCCATTACTCGAAGTGATTGGCAGTCTGGCCTTCATTCTCAGCCAAAATAAAATAAAATAAGTCAGAGGACTCTGTGAAATAAATTAAACAAACTGCCTAGGAACGACCTAAGTTCCTGTTAAGAGTGTTGGCACCCCTCCTTCTTTTGGCATTTGTGGTCTTGAGGCTTGCAGCCTGCAGTTTGATCTTTGGCAGGTTTCCCTGCCAGGTGGGAATACCTGCCCAGTAACGAGCTCTGAATTAGGCTTCTCATTCATAAAGGAGAGTTATAGGATAATGTGCTTATATAGTGGCCAAAAAAAGGCCATGCCAACTTCCCAAACCTTGACTCTTATATAAGAATGGATAACCAAAAATCACCAGATACTGGAGGAAGAGTTACAGCATGCCTGAGAAAAGTCAAGACAAAGAAAAGAAAACTGATCTTGAAGGAAACAAAAATAATTCTGGAAACAGAGAATGCTCTTAAAATTGTAATTAATACAGGAGAAACTCAAAGGAAGGTAGACATGCAAACACACATACACACTTACGAGAGAAGAGGTTAATAATACAGAGATTCAACACATGACATCCAAAGAACATCTAGTAGAGTTGCAAAGAAGAGAGCAGAGAACATATAGAGTAAGCTATTGTCAGAAATAAAAAAGAAAAATTTCCACAACTAAAGAAGTAAATTAACCTTCAGAATGAGAGGCCCTGTAGAATAACCAAAATGGTGAGGGGAAAAAAAAAAAAAAAAAAGGCCAGCACCAAAACACATCATACATCTTTAGGAGATACAAATTAAAAAATTAAATCCAAAAAAATAATCCAAGAAGGTTTAGAGTAAAACACACATACACACACACACACACACACACACACACACACACACACCCACACACACACACACCCCAACAAAGGAACAGGAATTCAGAAGTTGTCAGACTTTTTCATCAACAACACTGGAGGCCAAAAGCCAATGAAAGCCGAACATGGTGGTGTGCACCTCTAGTTCCAGCTACAGGTGGGACTGCAACCCAAGGTGGGAGGACTGCTTGAAGCTAAGAGTTTGAGGCTGCAGTGTGTTACGTTCACACCCCTGCACTCCAGCCTGGGCAACAGAGAGAGACCTCATCTTTAAAAATATTAAAAATGAAAAATAAAAGCCAATGGAGTAATGCTTTTAAAATGCCAAGGAGTAATGCTTTAAAAATGCCAAGGAAATATTGTTTTCTACCCAGAATTATGCTCCTAGCCAAGTCATCAATGCAGAATGAAGGTAAAAGACTTTTCACTCTTGTAAAGTTAATTTTCCACATTTTTCTTCAGAGGAAGCTGAAGGTGTATTCTGGAAATATGAAGGAGAAAATAGAAGTAAGGAGAGTCAAGAAATAATTAGGCCATTTTGCAGGAACAGAAAGGTAGAAACGTAGTATGACATCTGTGCTGCTGGCAGCTTAAGCAGAGCTGTTAGTGTGTACACACAGGAATGCCCAGTTGGCTGTTTAAAAATGACTTCTGTCTTGATTGGTCAGTGATGATGCCATGCTAGTTGTTAAATAATTTGACTCCAAGGTGAATTCAAGAGGGAAGTAAACAGGAAAAATGGTGACAATATTCAGTTGATTTTGTAATTGAGAAGATGAAAAACTTTAGACTATGATAAACATACATTCCATTGTCAATAAGAAAACAAGGAGGAAAAGAAAAAACCTTACAAAAAAAGTATAGAGATTAATATGAAGCAGATATGAGCCAAAAAAGAATGTGATATTATTTTCAGCAATTTGAGGTCATTTTAAATAATCTACTTAATTTTGGTGCTGGAAATACTCTCTGAGTGACTGAAGGGTCAAGACCATAGTTCTATAGAGAAGGAAATGTAATCCTAGTACTCATTTCATCCATGACCAACATCAACGTAGTCATAATACCCCCGTCTACTTGAATTTTAACTTTTAGAATCAACCTATGGATCAAACATGAAACCCTGATCACGGTTATAGCACAAAATATAATTATTAAGAATCCTGACAACATAAAAATAAGAATAACTGAGAAGGTGATCATTGGAATGGGAGAAGGCAAAGTAGAAGAAAGTTTAGAGTCATTAAAATTATCATGTTGAGAATTTTAGGTGCTCATTGATGTTGATGGAACAAGACATCAAGAAATTCCTTTTTTAAGTTACAAAAATAATCAACAGAAGACAAATTAATACAACAACCATCAAACAATGAAAAAAGGAGATAAACTGGTGAAAATAATGCTGCATCCATTATTAGATCCTCATATTTCATAGTAGGGAATCAGTACATATTTGTCTAAAACTTCCTCACTAAAAACTTCCTCAATGAATTTATCTCATTTATGGAGATAAATTCACCACAAGAACAAAAACAGAAAAGACTAAAAGAGACTGCCTCTAGGCAGTGAAATTGAATGAATAAAAGACCCTCAATTCTTGGGTTTTCTTATCATAAGCATTTAGTCTGATTTTTAAAAAAGTATTAAACACAAAATAAAAGCCTTTGTTTTGGATCTACTACATGCTTGTGAATACTAAAGGAACAAAAGAATCGTCTATTTCCCTGAAGTCTTTTCTATTTCATACATGAGACAAGACCTTAAGGAAAAGACAACAGGTAAGAGAGTACCTAGTAAAGTGTAGAGTATACTTACATAAGTGCTAAAGGAATGCAAAAACTTAATGACAGTACTTCAGATTACTTTTGTAGCCTCTAAGAGATAACTGAGAGATAGTTCTTTACGAAATACTTCTTGGAAAAGAGTAGTCCTTCCCAGTTCAAAGTATCTTCAAGGAAGTAATGGATTACTATGGGTGGGGAGGAAATGCAAAGGCCTTTTTCAACAAGATGAAACCCATGGGAAAATATCCAGAGATAAGTAGTGAATGCATGGATAAATGCAGGGGCTGGGAAATAGAGTGGGATTGAGCAGGGAAACCGATCACGTGTTTTTAATAGCACTGCCTTCTAGAAGTTATGCCATATATTATCTTGAATCATTTCTTTCTGGCATGAAAAATGTTATATGAAATAACGATTGGGTTTTATTTATTTATTAGAGTTAAGGTTGCTTCTAAGAGAAACTGGTTTATTTATAGGAATGCAAATTTTTAAAGCCTTTTGGAATTTAGAAAAGGCTTGTCATTTAAAACTCCTATAAATTAGATATGCTCTATTCTATACAACAGACTTACATGTTCTTTCTCACAAGATATGCAGCATCAACAATTTGTCAAATGTGATTCTTCTGAGGAAGCCATTTGAATTTAAACTGTAAGATCCAAAAAACTATGACCTTAGTAGAACATCTACTCATTAGAAACTTCCAAGTAAAAAAGATACCTTTGATTTTTCTCTGAAACATATTTGTGCCCACAGTTTCCTATAGTGTTTTAATTTTGTTCACTTAAGTATTTTATTTTTCTCTATCATGTCAGAATTAGCTAACAACTGAGGCTTACCTAGGATTCTAAATTAATTTCAAATGGATTTAAGATTTCCATATACTTTCTATAGTTTCATTATTTAAAGGAGTTTTTTTATATTTAAAATATGTTTAGATGCAAGATTATAAAGGGAATAAAGGACATTCCCTACTGCCTCAAGGGTTTCAAGCCACTGTGGTCACCATGAAAATGAGGGCTCTGAAATCTAACTGCAGGGATTGTAACCGACCAAGGGCCCTGGCTTCTGAGCTCTGAAATCCATCTCTGAGTTTGACTAGGAAATCCACACTGCTAAGGGTTGCTCCTAGCCAACAACTGAGTTCAGCAAGGATAATAAGGCAACCAGTTCCCAAGAGATACAAAGCTCCCTCTGGTAGGCGATCTTTGACTGGAAGATTCCCCATTGGCTGTTTGAAACATTCTTTTTTTTTTTTTTTTTTTTTTTTTTTTGAGACGGAGTCTCGCTTTGTCGCCCAGGCTGGAGTGCAGTGGCCGGATCTCAGCTCACTGCAAGCTCCGCCTCCCGGGTTTACGCCATTCTCCTGCCTCAGCCTCCCGAGTAGCTGGGACTACAGGCGCCCGCCACCTCGCCCGGCTAGTTTTTTGTATTTTTAGTAGAGACGGGGTTTCACCATATTAGCCAGGATGGTCTCGATCTCCTGACCTCGTGATCCGCCCGTCTCGGCCTCCCAAAGTGCTGGGATTACAGGCTTGAGCCACCGTGCCCGGCCTGAAACATTCTTAAAACTGCACTGTAGTATAAAACTTTTTCATATCCAATCTTCATTCCTTCCCTCTCTCCTTCACAAGGTTTTACATGGTGATCTGACAAATTTCCCAGCCTCCCCCAGCTTCCTTTTTTTCCTTATGGCAATTCTCCCCAATAAATCTCTTTCATATCTAATCCTGTTACAGTAGCTGTTTCTTGGAGGACCTCAATTCACTATTAAAGATAAAATTTTAAGAATGATTGTTCATCACGTCTCTTCAATAAGACAAAAAAGAAAAGAAAATTTAAATGACCTGGAAGGAGACCAGGGAATACTAGGCAATGAATATCATTGTTAATAATCTTATTGTATACATTAGTTTATTCATCCAACAATTAGTGACTACTTACTATGTGTCAGGTAGAGTACTAGGTGCTTAAGATACAGAGATTGAGTATGACGTCGTCTTTGATCCCTATAATTTCATTGACTGGCAAGGACTCCTTGAATAAACTCTAGCAGAAGTAGATACCCAGTGTTATGGGAACTCGCTTGAAAACACAACGGATTCTTCCACATAAGAAAGGCTGAGGGTGAAGGTTCAGTGATGTGAGCCTTGATGTAGGCATTCTCCATGTGAAGAATGCAGGAAGAAAAGCTTCCAATCAGAAGGTACAGCATGAGCAAAGGCACGAGGGGAGGCAAGTATGTGGGATATGTGAGCAGTGGTGAACAGTATGTATGGTCAGAGCTGACAGTGATTTTTGGAAGCACAGTAGACCTGAAAAGTGAGACAATGTTGCTATGAAGGGATAATGATTGACTGCTATGCTGAAGTCTAGTAAATAAATGTCTGGATGTACTATTTTCCTCTTCACACAAAAAGGAGAGTAATCAACAAGTACTTAATAGAGTCTCCTTAGTAAGGAATCTGTCCAGAACATATTCAGGATGCTAACACAATTAAGTTTAGCACCTTCTGCATTCCAGCTCTGTACTAAGTGCTGTGGGATTCTCAGGAAAGTAAGAGAGAAGCCCTCCTTCTCTTTTACTAGAGCCCATCGGTTTTGGGTGGAACGATGAAGGTGTGATGGTTAATTTCATATCTCACCTTGAATGGGAAGCAGAGTGCAGAGACATTTGTTCAAACTTTAATCTGAGTGTATCTGTCAGGGTATTTTTGTAAGATTATCATTTGAACTGGTAAACTGAGTAAAGCAGATTTATCTCCCTAATGTAGGTGGGCTCCATTCAATTAGTGAAATGTCTGAATAGAACATAAAGGCTGACCCTTCCTTGAGTAAAGAAGAACTTATCCTGCCTGGCTGCCTTTAAGCTGGGACATGGGTTTTTTCCCTGCCTTTGGACTCTATTGAAACATCATCATTTCCTGGATCTTGAGCCTGCTGGTCTTTGGACTGGAACTAAACAATCAGCTCTTCTGGTTCTCAGCTCTTTGGACTCAGAGTGGAGCTACACATTGCCTCTCCCAGGTCTTTAGCTTGCCAACTGCAGATCTTGGGATTTGTCAGTCTCTGTAATTTTATGAGCCAATTCCTCATAATAAATGTTTTTATTTATTTTTATTTATTAATTTTTTCGAGATGGAGTCACACTGTCACCTAGGCTGGAGTGCAGTGGCATGACCTCGGCTCACTGCAACATCCGCCTCCCAGATTCACACCATTCTCCTGCCTCAGCCTCCAGAGTAGCTGAGGTTATAGATTTCTGCCACCACGCCTGGCTAATTTTTGTATTTTTAGTAGAGACAGGGTTTCACCATATTGGCCAGGCTGGTGTTGAACTCCTGACCTCACGTGATCCACCTGCCTTAGCCTCCCAAAGTGCTGGGATGACTGGTGTGAGCCACCGTGCCCAGTCAATTAATCTCTTTAAATTATATTAAATACGTACATACACATGCCTTATTAGCTCTGTTTCCCTGGAAAAACCTGACTAATGCAAAAGGGAAGCACAAAGATATGGTAAGAGCCATAGGAACAAAGATTTCTGGGTCCTCAGGGCAGAAAAGCATCTATTCCAGAACTGGAGAAAGTGTGAAAGGGTGGTCAGGAGGCTTCCCAAACAAAAGTGTCTACACTGACACGTTGCTGCAACCATTACAGATATCTAATGCTAAACAATAAATGCTGAAAAATAATTTTAACAGTATTCCAATACCTGCATAGAATCAAATATAAATTCTTCAGCCAACATATCTAAAACCCTCTATAATCTGTCGTAGTGGGAGTTAACTTGTCTCCAGTGCTTTCCTGCTCATTGCCCAGAGAAAATCCCCAGGTAGAAGAATATGTTTGAGTCTCTCCAAAGCCTACAGTTACAGCATTCCCTTCATCTGGACAACCTGTTCTCTCTCTGCTATTCCCCAAACCCCTTATCACACTGGCTGGGTGACTTGGAGTAAGTTATTTAAGGCTTGTGTCTCAGTTTGGTCATTGGTAAAAGGAAGGGATGATAATAGTACCTAATTCATAGGGTTGTAGTGAGGCATAAATGACCTAATTATTAACCAAAGGTCCTTAGCACATGTCAAGTGCAATAGAAGTGTTTCCAGTTGTTATTATTGCTCTTAGGCAGTTCAAACTCAAGTTATATTGATTCCACCAAATCTTTTCAAATAGCAAATTCATAGAGATTTCATTTTCCTGAAATCTGATGGCACTTTAAAAATTCTCCATGAACACTTAGCACATAATACCTTGTCATCATGCTACTTGTTTTCCCAGAATGGGCCCTGGAAACAGTCTACCTAGGTTAGAATCTCAGTGTTACCCCCTTGGGGACTTGTGAAATTTACTCCCTAAGTCCCAATTCCTTCATTTGGAAATTGTGAATAATAATAATACTCACTTTAATGGGTTATTATACAAACTCAGTGGCAAATATACTCCTTAATAGGGTGACTGGCACATGGTTAGAACTACTACATGTTTGATATTAGTAAATGGTAAGTTCCAAATGCACAGAGCTTTGCTTTAATTCTCAAATTCTTAGTCAAGTTACGGGATAATCATGATAAATCACTTCAGGAATTCAAAAGAGAAGAAGATAACATTGTCAGAAAGAAAAAGTAATTAAAAAGTGAAACTATTAAGCTTGATGGGTTTATATCTCAAGCATTTTGTTCATTTAATGAATATTCAGGGATCATCAACTGGGGTACTATGGGTACATGACTATGACTGATATGTACTCATCGAGAGGCCCATGAATTAACAGATGAGATGACATATATAAATATAACATCATTATAAGGAAGTACGTGATTCATATTGCAAAGTTCAGAACTGTGAGAAAAAAGCTCCATTCCTTCCTCAAATATTCAGACAGCACCTACTAGGTGTAAGTCACTGCATGAGGCATTCCGTGGTAGACTGGAAAAGAAGCTGAGAAAGAGCGCAAGCATAGCTGCTGTTTCAGATCCCTGTTCCTGCTATTTAAAAAACCAAACCGAACTAATCCCTGCCCTACAAATAACAACAACAACAAAAATAACCATGTTGCTTTACATTTTGCTCTTTCAAAGGCCTATCTCATGCAATTCCCTTAAGAATTCTCAGAGGTGAGTTTTAAATAACTTCAGTAGTTTATAATAATTTGCCTTAATTCACAAGCCAATATATTCTTCTATCAGATTCAGACAACCTAATGTCTGATTCCAGGCTCTCCCTTCCCGTTCTATACATTCTCCACTGCATCACTCAGTACTCTCTTCCTGACTATTCCACTGCTCAGCCACCCCTGCCACACCTTTCAGGACCCCCCTACCTTGACGTCTGTAAGCTTCTGAGTAATTAATGTCATCTAGCAAGGCCTGATATTGTTCAAAAAGAAGAAAAAATCTACAGCCCTCATAGAGAGGAAAATGTAGATATGCATTTGATTCCTTTACAAAGAAATAGAGTATTATTGATCTTTGCATCTTTATTATCCTAGAGAAAGTAAGCTGCTTGCAAAACAATGATAGTAAAGATATGCTAAGCAATCTTTAAGTATTTATGATGCTTTAGATTAGTTTGTATTATGGACAATTTTACCAGAGCTTCTAAGTGCTTCCGACTTCAGGGCTTTAAGCTGCTTAAGCATTTATACCTAATGGTTAGACCAAGATAATGCCTACCCTCTTAATACAACACTACTGAAAGCCAAATGTATACATTACATCATTTTTAAGATTTATTTTTCAAGTGACTTAGCCCTATTAAACCTCAGTATTGCCCCTTGACAACTTTTCTTACATTCAGATTGGCTTTCACTTGCTCTACTGTATACATGGGGAAATGGTTCCTTCTGGGGGTTGACGGCCGCTTCTGAGTGTTTTCAGGTATTCTATACTCGAATTCTATATAGACAGGCTGAGCACATAAATAACCTTCCCAAGGGAAGTTCCCATCTTGCGCCACGTACCTGTGGGAATTCACTGCAACAAAATGCCCTGGAGGGCTGATTTGAATACCATGTTCCCAGTAGAATTCTTTCTAAGATGCTCATTTATTAACCACCAAGGATTCTGATGCTTAGATTAGCCCGGCAGAGAGCTAAAAAGTGGTGGAGCAAATGCAGAGAATCATTAGTTTATAAACTCAAGGAAGGAACAATGACGATTATTCTGTGTTCCCAAAAAAAGCTCAGAAACGGAAACATTTTGCCACATGGAAAAAACATTACTTGAAAAAGACACCGAGCAAGCTCTTTTAGACCCTTTAAGGATATCCTTAGTAGTATCATTAGTAATATTATTATTATTCAAAATCTAGACAATACTATTATTGATAACTACCTGAGTCATTTGCAAAAGCATGGTATTGACACAACGAGCTGCTCGATAAATATTTGTTGGAGAGTCACTTAAAAACAAACACTAAGAATGTTTTAGCAAGCTGATTTCCATTTGACTTTTAAAAGTTTTCTGCATCACTATTTGGTCAGAAGGGTATTTTAACTAGAAGAGACGGTTTTAGCTTAAAACCCTGAAACATTGTTTTCAGAACAGGTACTAAACTTGACAGAACAAGGTCTTACCTCCCCATAATTCCCTCTTTTCATTAATGTCATTTTTTTCAATGCATTTAAAAGACAGTGTATGCCCTAGATTCTGAAGTCACTAATATATATTCATGAAGCAAACATGATTGCAGTGTTATTCTGCAAAGCTCTATACCTTATCATATTCTTGTCTCAGATTAGTAGCATTTTTTTTTTCACTGAAAGATGGGGAAACATTTATTTTACCAGATTTGGGAAAGTCAACTACATTTATCTGTATTGTATACATAACTTTACCTCTAATATCTATTTTTAATGAAATATCCGTCTACAGCAAAATAACAGTTACAATAGAATATATCAGTTTGCTGTTGTAACAAAGCTATTTCGGATTCTTATTCTTCTGCTGGTCTGGGTTATAAAACTCTTTGATGTCTGCTAGTTATTAATGTGTTTTTGTTGTTTTGTTTTAAATACAACTTCTGAGTATAGGGAATTAATTATTTATAAGCTGAATATGGAAGAAAATGGTAAAGGAAAACATGGAGGTTACAAACAATAGTAATAAAGGCCTGAAGAGGTTAAATTTGCTTAGGTTAGACTTGATTTCCAACTGGTTTTGTGTGATTACAATTCTTACAATATCAATTAAAATATAGTTTGGATTGATTTATGCTACCTGGAGTATAAAATTACAATCTGTATCTTTATAGACAAAGTTATTGTAACTATCTAAATTATCTTAATTTTAGATGTATGTCTAAATATTGCTGTCTACTTTTTGTGGTAAGCAATCTGCCTTTTAAATTCTTTCGGTTGAATATATAGAACACCTTCTGTTGCTTAATAATTTCATTATTATTATTATTATTTATTTATTTATTTTTGAGATGCAGTCACGCTCTGTCGCCCAGGCTGGAAGTGCAGTGGCTGGATCTCAGCTCACTGCAAGCTCCGCCTCCCGGGTTCACGCCATTCTCCTGCCTCAGCCTCCTGAGTAGCTGGGACTACAGGCGCCCGCCACCATGCCCGGCTAATTTTTTGTATTTTTAGTAGAGACGGTGTTTCACCATGTTAGCCAAGATGGTCTCGATCTCCTGATCTCGTGATCCGCCCGTCTTGGCCTCCCAAAGTGCTGGGATTACAGGCGTGAGACACTGCACCCGGCCAATTTCTTCATTATTTTAAATGAGCTTACTTGATGTGTAGTCTAATTCCTTTATCATTAGACTCATCCTGTAAGTTGTATATTGTTATGGATAGAGTGCCTTCACAATATAGACAAAATATAAGTGTCTGCTCTTAAAATAAATATTATATTATGCAAATAAAACAAACTTTTCCAGCAAATGTAATATCAATGAAAAACTTAATTTTTAAGTTCAAATAAATACGTCAGACCATGACTCAGAGAAAGGAGCAAACACTGCACTTTGGCAGGGTGGGGCGAGGGGGGTGGGGGGAATCCCTATATTCAGATTAATGGGTTTTGTTTAGATAGTGAGCAAAAATTTATATCTTGGAGATAATATATCCAGCTCCAAATTATGAACTACTGGTAAACAGCTCTTCCTACAGCGTAAGAGAATCCATTAATAACATCAGAAATACTAGTAAATGCAATTGAGTGTTATATAGGAATTGTTTATTTCTATCATCATAACAACCTTATTATTCCCATTTCAAACAGCAGAAAACTGTGTCTTAGAGATGTTGAGTAATTTGTCTGATGTTACTGAGATGAAAATTCAAAGAGCTTAGATTCCAACTGAACAAGCCTGATTCCAAAGCCTGAACTTTTGACATCACGAGAGTAAGTGAAGAAATAAGCCAACCATGGCAGTCTGCAATGAGATTTTCATATATTACTAAACTATTTGTAGAAATAATAAAACAATGTTCACTATAACAGAAAAAACTCAACACAAAGTCAAAAAAATGCTAAGAAAATAATAAAATAATATACAGCACATTAAGTTTGTTATAAAAAAGTTACTCACTGTTTTACATCTGTCTTTCTGTTTAAGGTGACTTGGATTTTTGGTTTTCACCAACTTTGGAACAGTTTGCTGTGCAGAAGCCCAGTTTGAAATAAAATGGCAGTTGATGATATTTTTCATATTGGCATACTTTGTGCAATATTCAGTGGCTTTTCAATGGCATTTGGAACATAAATAGAAATTACTGAGCCAGCTATGCTAAAAGCAAAACAATTGCTTAGACCACTATTGTGAGGGCATCAGTACAGAACTGTTCAAAGCTGCTGATGTCTATGTGTTCATTTAAGTTTATGATATTTAAAGGCAGAAGTCTGAACATGAAAAGAAAGAAAATCTCTAAAAGTAACTCAGTCATGGAATCTGCTAAGTAGTCTAAAGATATAAAATGCAACATGCCAAGTTTACAACCATAAGAGTCTTACTCTACACTAGTATATTTAGCTGCAGAGCTAGAAGAAATGACTGATATCCTAGTCTCCCATAATCAATTAAGGGGCACATTCATTCATTTATTCAATTAACAAATATTTTCTTAAACACATTCCATGTACCAGATGCTATTCTAGGTATTGGTCATAAAGACAAATGATGGGAGGGGGGCCTATAGAATCCCTGTTATCACAAAGCTGCCTTCATGTGGATAATAATAGCCAACGAACAAACAAATTAACATTGTATATCACAAAGCAGTAAGCGTTATGGGGAAAAACAATAAAGTAGGGTAAATAACTGGAAATGCCAACGGTAGAAATGAGGATATTATTTTAATTAGGTGATAAAGTAAGGTTTCACTGAAAAGGTGCCAAATGAGCAGAGAATTGAAGAAAATGAGAGTGAGTCATGTAGAATTGGGGAGGAAGAAAATTCGAGGCAGAGAGAATAGCAAGTGCAAAAGGACCTTTGGTGAAGTCATCCCTGAAGAAGATGTAGTAGAAGCCAAAAGAGAGTCCCACAGGATTTGTAGACTAACAAGGCGGACATTTGTAGGAGATGAAGTCAGGGAGGTAGCTTGGTCACTAAAAATAATTTGACTTTTACTTATTAGAGATATTGAGTCACTGGAAAGTGTTTTAACAGAGGAGTGGCATGGCACGCCTTACATTAAAAAAAAAAAATTGTACTGAATGCCATTGTGATAAAAAATTACAGGGAGGAAGGGTGGAAACAGACCAGATAGATTACTTCAGTTATCCACATGGGAGATGACAATGGCTTGGAGGGTTGGCTCCTAGATATATTTGTTGATAAATTGGATGTGATAAAGAAAAGATGCCAAGGTTTTCCATGTGATGAAGACTAGTGATAGACAACTATAAGATTTCTGGCCTAAGCGATTGGCAGAATGGAGTTGCATTGAACTGGAGATGTCTAGAATTGTTCTGGGAAGGAGGTGGGAATTGGACATTTCATCTTAGTTAAGTTCACCATGAAACGATTAATAGGAACTCAGTGATGTGAAATAGGTAGTAACTCTGGAATTCAGTAGTGAGGACTGGGATTGAGTTATCTGGGGCTTATCAACATATAGTTCACACTTAAAGCCATGAGACTGGTTTATTAGAAAGTATAGATAGAGAAGAGGAAACACAGTATACCTTAAGAGGTTGGGGGATAAGGAGAAACCAGTAAAGAAAAGCCAAAAAAAAAAAAAAAAAAAGATGAGAGAGAGCCAAGATCAAGAAGTCCACAAAGCCCAGCAAAGACAATTTCAAGAGTGAGGAGTAACCAACTGAGTCCAATGTGTCAATCAATCCAGAAAGGTGAAGTCTGGGATCTCACCCTTGGATCTGGTGATACAGAGATCAGTGGTTACTGGACACGAATTATATTTGTTACAATGGTGGGGACCCAAGCATGTTTAGAGTGGTTAGAAAAGGAATGGAAGTAAAAGAAGTAGAGAAAGCCAGTATAGACAAATCTTTCCAGGAGTTTTGCTGTAAACAGAAGTAGAGAAATGTGGCAATGTCTAGAGGGGGATGTGAAGTACAGGGAGATTTTTGTTTTTCTTTATGAAGATGGGATGTATTTTTACATATTTGCACGAATGATGCTATAAAAGAGAAATGATAATGTAGGAGAAAAAGGAGAAGAATATCTGCAGTAATGTCCTCACTTTGGTAAGAGGGATGGGATTGAGTATCTGAAGAAAGGTTGGTCTTAGAATGGGGACAATTCATCCACAGTATGGGCAAGAAGGACAGAGTTTGAATGCAGGAAGACTGTCAGGTGTGTGTTGAGAATTTGTGGAAAGTGGGCTCTTACTTGATGGTTAGCCGAGTGCTTTTTGTTTTTTCATTCTAGTGAAGGACAGAGAGAAATAAACAGGAAATGCAATGTTATGTTAAAGACCTACTGGAGGAAAGGAGTGTAGGAGTTAATGTATGTGTGCTTGGTGTGTGCTCAGCTGGGGAAGGAAAGGGAGCCAGGGGCTAAGTGCTCTATGTTAAGTAAGCAGCATGTTCAAAGACCTGAGGGTAAGAGTGTGGAGGACACCCTGGGAACTGAGAGTAGTGGGAGGGATCGTGACTGGAGAGAGGTACTGGGAATGGAAAAGTGCAGTGGAATTTGAGAGGATTAGGTAGGTCTGAAAGAAGTTAGAACTGATAGACATTGGTAGTGAATTGAATATTTTAGGAATGAGCATGAGGGTATGGGACAAGCTACAGTTGATACCCAGGTTTCAGTTTAAACAACTGGGTTAATATTGATTCTTGCATTAGTTCGGTCACCTCAGAGCCTTTCTTCATGATTTACCTCTATGCAAATTCAACTCCTGCACTCAAATCTCACACACACCCCAGCTCCCTAGTATTCTTCCAGTCCATACTAATCTTGCTCTTCCTTGAATAATGGTCAACATTGCTACTATTCATTGCAAGTCTTATGATGACCAGGCATTGCACAGGTGTTTAAGATGTATTATCTCATTTATCTGTATAACCGTGTAGGTGGGAGTCTTGTCATACCTTTTTACAAATGACAAAGGTGAAGGCTCAGTATGGACATTTTAACACATCTCCCAATGCACAACTGAAAGAATTAAAGTAGCTGAGGAACAGTTTCTGAATTATATTCTTTATATTTTCTGTACATTATACTATAATATGTTGTGACCATAGTGAGAGTAGTTTCCAAGATGCAATCATACACCTTTAATTCTGACCCTTTAGTGCTTTGAATACATGAGGGAAGGAAATCAATGTTGACATGAAGTGAAAGAAATCTGTATATGAGACCCACAGCTTGAAACTTTAGATAAACCAATAGTTTTCTCTGAACATGTTCAGGGAGTGGAGAGAGATCCAAAGAGCACTCCCATTGGCTGAAATGCTAACATAATAACATTAACCGAATGGCTCTTTACAGATCTGAAAGCAGTCCACACATAATCCTCCTTTTGCTTCTTCTTGGTGACTATTCTCCCCTTCCTATGACTAGGAAACTCGCCTTAGAAAGTTAAATGACTTGATCAAGGTTATGTAGTTGTAACACCAGGTCGAAACTAAAAAAAAATGTTGCTAAGGTTTGGATTTGTGTCCCTACCCAAATCTCATGTCAAATTGTAATCCCTAATGTTAGAGGAGGGGCCTGGTGAGAGGTGATTAGATCATGGGGACCTATTTCCCCCTTGTTGTTTTCATGATAATGGGTGAGTTCTCATGACATCTGGTTGCTTAACAGTGTGTAGCACCTTCACCTTTACTGTCTTCCTCCTGCCTCGTCCATGCAAGACATGCCTGAATCACTTTCTGCCATGGTTAAAAGTTTCCTTAGGCCTCCCCAGCCTTGCTTCCTGTACAACCCACAGAATCATGAGCCAAGTAAACCTACTGTCTTTATAAATTACCCAGTTTCAGGTATCTCTTTATAGCACCGCAAGAATGGACTAATCTGGGTGTCCAGCATATTTTCCTCATATAGCATTTCCCCTCCCATATTCGCTATTCAAGTGATACTTCTCAGTGGTCCTAATTTCAGCTACCACATATTAGACATTGATAGGAGAAAACAGATGAATGAGACACAGGATTTCACATTCCAGGGTAAAGAAGGAGATAAGCAATTAAAAAACTACTCCAAAATGTGACTAGCATGCAATTAGAATTATGCCCAAAAATGCAAAGAAAGCACAGAGATTAAAAAGATGACTTTTTTCTGAGACAAGGAGTAGGAATATGGAAGCATTTTCAATTTGTCCATTATGTCCAGATGTGCTTTTCAAATACATTGATTATTACTGGACATTGAATTAAAGAGACTCACCTACTGGTAGGAGGCCAACCAGACCACCAGAGAGAGTGCTCCCATTTTTGCTACGCATTCATAGCTCTACTTTATTTTCTTATATATTTCTTAAACAAATAATTTCTTCTACTTCTCACAAAAGAGGAACATGACTGAATGTATTTAAACAACTTACATGTCTAAATCCATAATTCTTATAATTTCAATTTCTTATACTGAAAATTTAATAGAAAGCTGATTTAGAGCCAGTTGTAAACAAGTGATTTCAAAACAACTAAGGGTTAATATAATTCAGCCACCTAACAGATAGAACTCATTGCTTTCTAGAATCTCCATATGACATTTATGTCACTATCTAGGCTTGCAGGCCTGCAAATCTTAACTCACAATGGAGACTTTTCAATGTCTATATTCTGTTAATCATAGTTAGTTGACTATTACTTGACCCCCTTTCAGCAAGTCCTCTTACCTCCAGACTTTTATTTTAATCCATTGCCAAACTCTTAAAATCAGGGAAGGAGAAGTGCTGTATTTGAATTTTTATTAATGAAAATCCTTGTTCAATTCCCAACAAAGGATATGAACTCATCCTTTTTTATGGCTTCATAGTATTCCATGGTGTATATGTGCCACATTTTCTTAATCCAGTCTACCATTGATGGACATTTGGGTTGGTTCCAAGTCTTTGCTGTTGTGAATAGTGCTGCAATAAACATACGTGTGCATGTGTCTTTATAGCAGCATGATTTATAATCCTTTGGGTATACACCCAGTAATGGGATGGCTGGATCAAATGGTACTTCTAGTTCTAGATCCTTGAGGAATCACCACACTGTCTTCCATAATGGCTGAACTAGTTTACAATCCCACCAACAGTGTAAAAGTGTTCCTATTTCTCCACATCCTCTCCAGCACCTGTTGTTTCCTGCCTTTTTAATGATTGCCATTCTAACTGGTGTGAGATGGTATCTCATTGTGGTTTTGATTTGCATTTCTCTGATGGCCAGTGATGATGAGCATTTATCACACACCCGGGCCTGTGGTGGGGTGGGGCGAGGGGGGAGGGATAGCATTAGGAGATACATCTAATGTAAATGACGAGTTAATGGTTGCAGCACACCAACATGGCACATGTATACATATGTAACAAACCTGCACATTGTGCACATGTACCCTAGAACTTAAAGTATAATATAAAATATAAAATAAAGTATAATACAAAACTAATAAATCAAACCTATAAATGTAAAAAAAAAAGTTTAATATCATTCCAAAAAAAAAAGAAAAGAAAATTCTTTTTTTTTTCTGGCAAAGTAATTTATAGAGCCTGGAGTGGTGAATTTGTAACAGTTTACCAAAGCATAGTTGTAGATACTTCTAGATTCCTTTCCTTATCCCCCTACTGATTTAGTATACATTTGTATCAGCGTCTACTATTCTGTAATTCTTCAGGGACCTCAAGGAGGCATTCTCCTGTGAGAGGAAACTGAGATAGAATATTGGAACAATGAGAAAACAAGACACAATCAGCACACCAGCATTAGTCCTTCATGCTACGTTCATTCATCTGCACATTCACTTGTTCAATAAATACTTGTTAGTGTCTGCTGTGCAAAATACTGACGGGGGAAGTGAGCAAAGACACAGCCAAGGTGCTCAACAGCAGGTGAGAGAGGCCAATATGCAAAACTTCCCATTGTACCCAAGTCACAGAAAACGTCCTGCCTGCATATTTGATCAAAACCTTTATTTCAGGGGAAACAAGCTATGTGTGAATGTACGTTTCCTCAAGGCTGGAATTTCTAAGGAAAGCTGTACAGAGTGACCGAAGGGTGGACTCAGCTTCTGCCTCAATTCTTGCTAATCACAGATGGGGCCAAACATACAGGCTAAATGGAAAAGAAATGAAAATGAAATGGCTCAAAGGTGCCCTAGACTAATGTAAACAGAGAAAATGTTGAGATCAGCTAAATAGATGCAAACTGATTTTCATTTTTTAAACTGCCAATATATAAAGAAACAAGCACAAGGAGCTACGGCTAAGAATTATCCTCAGAGAAAACAGGGTGGTGTGATAGAAAAGTCCAAGGAGCATTTATAAAAAAAATGAAAGGAAAATCTATATAGAGTCTTTTAACTCCATAGGGAAGGATGGGGGACATAGATTGTCATAAGATTGTGAAGGATGTTACTCTGTAGCTAGATGGCTTAATCCACTAGAATTTGGGGGTTGCTTCTTTAATAAAGCCATCCCTGTAATGAATGGACCTTTCAGGCTCCACAAAGCAAAAATGGCAAGGAGTGTGTCAACCTCCAACAAATTGTGTGGGAGGTCAGATGATCGATAAGAACTCTCTCTCCCTGTCACCTTAAAGAGCAATGGCTACAAAAACGTGCACCAGGGTGGAAACACGGTGGTGGTGAGGGGAGGGGATGTGGCTAAGATTTCTGAAAAATAGAAGGGCGTGTGTGTGTTTGTGGGCATGTGTGTGTGTATTCTACAGGCAAGAAAGAAAGATGGTGGCATGAATCTGCTTAATCAAATGACAAGAGAGAGCGAGGACTATAGATTAATCTCCTGTCATCTACTGACATCTATCAAATACAAGGTAGCTTAGAACTATAATTCCTTGGAATGTGTCAACAAACTATGAAAAGAACCATTAAATAAATGGTATAATACATTTTTTAAAAAGATGTAAGAGAACATTTCATCACGATGTGTTTTGGTCATGATTGATTGTATTAAAACATTTCTTTAAAAAAAAAAACTCCCAACAATGGTTACATACAAACCTCAAATTCTTGAGTACTCAAATATGAAAATGAATGTTAAAATTGATTTTTTTCATAAAATTAATAAAGGCAAGTGCCGTGAGCATAACTTTCAAATACATCTTTCCCATAGGGAATATCTGGGATTGCCTCAGGTTACAAGGCTTGTAAGGAGACAAGAAATGCTAAGTGGGAAGTTACACCATACAAGCCTAGGAAAGAAATTTTTTTAACTTGCCTTGTTAAGGCTAATTAGCATAGATGAAAAGAGCTAGATAACTCAGAGTATTCATTAGCTCCCTCACTCCACTAAGCAACCTCCCCAAAGTGCTAATATCTTTCCTACTACATTCTTAAAATGTTTCATATTCACTATTCATGATTCACACTTTGAAAAGACCAATTTCCTGATTAATGCCTAAATAGAAAGAGTATAAAATGTCTCAAAAATTAGCATAGGCCTCAAAGGTGTAAACCTGCTATTGTAAAGGCTTTGTAAAGGAAAAAAAAAAGAAAAAAAGGGAAGGAAAGAAAGAGGGCAGGAAGGCAGGAGGGCAGGAAGGCAGGAAGGCAGGCAGGCAGGCAGGCAGGCAGGCAGGCAGGCAGGCAGGCAGGCAGGCAGGCAGGCAGGAAGGAAGGAAGGAAGGAAGGAAGGAAGGAAGGAAGGAAGGAAGGAAGGAAGGAAGGAAGGAAAGAAGGAAGAAACCTAGAACTGTTACCAGCTTTTCCCACACATCCACTCACTCTCACACCCACACATCTTTTCTCCAAAGAACTGTGGGGATGCAGTCACATTCTCAGAGTAAATGTATTCAGATTTACCACATTTCAAAGCTTCGGGGTTTTGTCCACTCTCATTCCTCTTCACAATAAAGACAATATTGATTCCATAGCTTTCCCCCCTCTTTTATCAGAATTGTTTGCACAGTAACTCACACATGAGTTAAGTGACCAACTTTGCATTATCTGTGCTAGATAATCATTTCCATTCCTTTACCACCAGATCCTCTAATGGGCTGATCTCTCAATTCAGTCATCACTATGGTGGTTCCTCTAATTAGAGATGTTCACAGCTAAGAATAAAGTTGTGCACCAGTGAAAAAGGTTTCATCTCTGTCCACTACCAACAGATGGTAACGAACAGATTATGAATAACTCTTTATTTGTCTTTCCTACCCCCTTTCTGGGGGTGAATGAAGAGATTGTTTTTCATTTGCTTTGTCTTTTTCTAAACAGAAGACAAATACACTCACAGAAAAGATGAATACCAGTCTCAAGTCAACATAAGCGATTTTCAACATCTTCTAATTCATGTATTTCTTTCTCAATTTCCAGCTACTACCTTGAATCATTACAGTTTATTATGTCACCATGATTATGTGGGCTGCAGCCAGACTGATTTTTCTACTTTGATCGTAACAATCCCTTGCCCTAAAACCTTCAATGGCATAAAATATCAGATAAAATATAAACTCCTTCGTTGATCATTCAAAGTCCACAATAGTTAGACCCCAACCTACATTTATATTGTTTTATAACAATAAAATGAATCTGTATATTAGCCAACTGACCTAGTACTTGTCTCCCAGACACATTTTAATCTTTTATGACAAAATACCTTTTCTACTGTCCTCTTCTCCCTGAACTGCCCTGATTACCCACAAAAGGCTCCATTCTGACCTTCCTAAGTAGTGAACCTAGTCTTCCTCCTAGTCTCCACTCATGTGCCCATATCTTTCTAAAGTCATTCAGATTTCATGTGATTTACTAATTGTGTTACTACATGTGTAATGGCTTTGAAAAATACCTTTATAAGACTTTTAATGTAAATATATAAATCAGAAAAAGTCTTTGTAACATTTAACTTCAAAATATGTAAATAGCACTTAGGTACATTAACTCCCAAGGGCCTTAGCTCATATTCTTGTATTGTGGTTATTTTAAGGTGTATCTTATTTTCCTCAATCAGAGTAAACTCCTAGAATGTAATTTTTCTATAGTTAACATTGCCCAGTCAGAGAACCTCATACAAACCTTGTGTTTACCTTACATATTACCCCACAAATGATGTATTATAATATAGTTGGTATGTTTTTAAATAGTGATTTATCATCTAAAATCAACAACAGGCTTGAAAGTAAAATATTAATTATAATACTTTTTAAAAATCTTCTGAAGAGCTTTTTTTTTTAATCTTGTGAAACATGCAGACAAAATGTTTTAACTGCCAGCATTTTCCACCTGATGTTAACAAATTCCCTTATTGTTATCAAATTGTCTACTGGAAGTTGTCTGGTATTTTAAGAAAATCTTATATGCTTACAAAGCATTTATCGTATTTGTGATTAAATAATCATTTTTCTGTTTGTCTGACATCTTTATTCCCTACTAGACTATCCATTACATGAAGGCAGGTATTATGTCTACCTTGTTCATTTTCATATCTCCAGTACTTAGAATAGTACCTGGTACAGGACCCAAGATGTGGTAAACATTTGCTGGATCAATGAATTCAAGAATAAGTAACTTTTAAAAATGAATGAATTAAAGAATGAGTAATATCAACAGCACTCCTACTTCTTTGGGCTCTGATCCATCGTATCTGTACAACTCTTCAGATGTACTTATCTGGGCTGCAGCTTTAGTTCACCAAGGTCTCTAGATCTTTTTCCTTGCTTTTTTCTCTTCCCTATGAACTAAACTTGGTGAGTAGTCCCAGCTGGGATCTCCTTTCTCTGTGTAAAATATTGGCTTTGAATCAGTGGCTTTCATTTATCAGGTTTGCCAGGCAACAGAAGCAGCAGAAATGCCAATAGAAGAAACCAGAGCTCTCTGTGTGTGGTGTAGAAGGGGAGTACTCACCTGACTGATTTCTTGGGATCTCTGAACATCAGCATCTTGACAATAATATTGTTTGGTAATAATGGTGGGGATGCTGTTATTCCGCAGCCTAGAGAAGCTAGATGGGAGAATGTCAAACAGGAGTAACTCAGCCCTGGCATTATCAAAAGTAATGTGTTCTTGAAACAAATGGTTTGTAATGATGATAGTGACTGCTGTGGAAAACCTTGACCAAAAGCCGGAGACAGATGCTTCTACGGGTACGTGACTCCAGGACTTTCTTTTGTCTTATTGCTGATGTTACAACTGAATATCATGCTATGAAGGCCGTTGTCATGACTACAGCTATTGTTGGTGGCAGGGTAGACCCTCTGCCTGCTGGAGAACATCAGGATGAAATGGGGATCCTATTGTCCCTACATTTTGTTTCTGAGGTGAGTGTGAAAAGAAGTCCCAAAGCAGCCCCAGAAGTAGCCAGCGAGAAGAGGATCATCTTCTCTCCATCTGCCAAAGCCTCTTTAGAGTTTGTATTAGCAAACATCACTCTTCTCAAGGTCAGTTCAAGTAGGGTATCTGGAAAGCTGGGAAACCAAAAAGCTCATTCATTTTTGTATGATCTTATCACAGAACACCACTATCGTGAGAGAATCAAATGAGTATTTTCACTTTTCAATCACTGTTTACTATCATGAAGAGACATGGCCAAAATTTTAATTTTCAGTGTGTGTCTTCTTGTGCATTCCAGAGTCATATTTTAGATAACCTATAATTTGCATTCAAAAGAAGGGAATGAACCATTTGTACTATCTCAGCTCTGTGGTGTCCCTCTCACCTAGCTCAATATTTTTAGCAAGTTTCTGACTTACTCTGGACTCTGAATCAGTAGGATTATAATTAAAATAACACAATGCTGAATTCTATTTATGACCCAAGATATACAGAAAACTATAAAGATTTTTAGTAATTATTTAAAGAAGAAAAGTAGAGACCTAATAAAAAGAAATCAGTCTGCGAAAGATATATGTCATCTATGGCACACACATCTCACATACTAGAGAGAAATAGTTGACTGGTATTTGAACAAAGCACATAGTAAGATGGAGATTTTATCTTGCAGGGGAGGAACATATAATGAGGGTAAAACAGAAGTAGCAAATGTAAATTATTCATTCCCTGCAGAATAATATTTTAGGAAGGAAAATTAAAGGGGAGAGCTTAAGGGAAACGACCTAAAAAATGAGTTCTAATAGGTTCTGGATTTATATCAATGAAAATTATCCAAAATAAGTTCAGAGTTAAACTAAATGATTTTTAAAATATTTTCTAAGTCTAATTTTGATGATTATATGGGCTAGTAAATTAAAGCTGTGTTACATTTCATGCCTTACACATAACACTGGTGATCCTTTCAGGAAACCTTGTCAATTTATTCCTGTTATTTATAGCACCGAGCTTTTTCCAATGAACAAACTTGCTACCTTGATCTAGTGGGCACTTTAGTGTGAAAGAGCCAGTAATGCAGATGGAAACAGTTTTAAGTTTTACATTACAAACTGCTTTGGAGCTTTGATTGAATAAAAATATACCGGAAAAAAAACATAGCACAAAAATAGAAAAGAAAATTGGAAGAATAAAGTACTTACAATCGTAATGGTTTCATGATTTTTAAACCCAACCATTTGTATAGTGTATTTCTTAAGCAGGCATTTTCTAATAATTTACTTTCCTGCCTCCAATATCAATCAAAATTTGGTCATCCCCATTAGAGAGCTGATTAATTTTTAGGACTCCTTTAAATTATTGCCTTAATTTATTTTCCATTTTCCCTTTGGATTTTTCAGATAACACATGCATTCTCTCTAATCTCAAGGCTTTTTTTTTTTTTCCTTTCTCCAAGGATTAAAGCAAATAATAACAACAACAGCAACAACAACAAAAAGACTTTATTCTCGTTGTATGAAGATGGCTACGCTATCAGACCAAAGTCTGTTCCTCAAGATTGCACCCGCAAAAGTGTACTCACTGCATGGAATCTGAACTCTCCCCCTTGTCAAAGGCATTCAGTGAAGTGGCCAATTGTACCCTGTGGAGATGGGCCCTGAGTTCAAATCCTGCTCTGCCACTTGCTTGTTTATGAACTCAAGTGAGTTATTTAATTCCCATGCCTCAGTCTTCTCATTTGGAAAATCAGGATATAATAGAAGCCACCTTAAACAGGTATCGTGTGAGGAAATTAATACATGGAAGAATGCTGGCATGTTCAAATTGCCATGAGTGTTTGCTGTTTATTAAACTATGTTTATGCATGCCACTAAAAGGGATCTAAGTTTATACTCCAACTTCTTCTTCTTTTTTTTTTTTTTAAATAAAATGCAATATAAGGAGTCTATTATAGAGGTGGGGTTTGTTTTGGATCACTTGTCTGAGTAGACAAAGTAACATGCTTTAATTCAGAGATAAACCTGCATTATTTTAATGTAGTGACAATTATTTTTAGCAACATCATGTGTTTTTTTTTTCTCAACCACTAATAAAATGAAAAAAAAAAAAAAACTCTTAGAGCCATTAAAACACTTAAAAAGACTTGCCTTGGGCATAACATTAAATTAAAAAACATTTAATCCCAGTAAGAGCATTCAGTTTAATGATATTCATCCCGTAAACCCAAACATAGATGATCCTATCTACACAGGGCAAGACTGCCAATGCCATTTGTAGGTTTAGTGATTAACCCAAGAGTGTCTTTCATATGATGTTTTAATCCCACATGTCCAAAATTTTAAAATGGGAGAGGAGCTCCTATTATCACTGATGATGTCCTAAATAATAAAATCACCTTGGAGGAAAGAAGGGTAACCTGGGTTACCCTAGGCCTGAGGCTCCTGAAACAAAGGAGAAACATGAAAAGGAAAACTGGATTATTAATGTGGAAATGTAGGATACTTTTTCATTGCTTAGGTCATTGGAAGAATAAGATATTTTGGTTGTGGGAAGTTCTAGCAAGTCGCATCTGTGATTTTGCTCTCTGCCATGCCTCTGCAGGATGTCTGCTTACCCCTACTCTGGGTCTCTGGCTAACATGTGGAAGAGTTCTCTCAGCTGGAGTGCATGCAAACAGGGTTCTAATCCCCCCACACAGTGCCCATCCATAGACCCCAATCTACATGCAGGGATCGAATTGGCTGCATATTTTTGGATAAATTCACAATTAATTCCAAATCAGGTGACTGGAGCAGCTGTGTAGCAATTCAGTTTATTCATTAAGATATCCAAAATGACCATATTGATAGGTTTTGGTTTTTTCATTATCTTAAAGTAAAAAGAAATAAATCCTCTACTTCCAAAGAGCTGACTGAGAAGTTGAGGCAAAATATTAAAGAGATGAAAGGCATTCTTTTTATTTTCCAGTCTATACTTAAAATACAAAATAAATATTCGGAAGGACACATATCAAAAGGCCTACTTTTGGACCGGCCCGGTGGCTCAAGCCTGTAATCTCAGCACTTTGGGAGGCCGAGACGGGCGGATCACGAGGTCAGGAGATAGAGACCATCCTGGCTAACACGGTGAAACCCCGTCTCTACTAAAAAAATACAAAAACCTAGCCAGGAGTGGTGGTGGGTGCCTGTAGTCCCAGCTACTCAGGAGGCTGAGGCAGGAGAATGGCGCAAACGCGGGAGGCGGAGCTTGCAGTGAGCCCAGATCCGGCCGCTGCACTCCAGCCCGGGCGACAGAGCGAGACTCCGTCTAAAAACAAAAACAAAAACAATAAAGGCCTACTTTTCTCAAATGTTTCTCTAGATCTAATTGTTCTACAGCCTTGGGATACTTTTAACTAAAATATATTTCAGTGATGTTTCCATAGTGACCTCCTAAGATATTTTCTATTTCGAATGTTATGAATGATGATTTAAACTGGTTTCTAAACTGGTTCATTCAGTCCAAATGACTATAAAGGCAGGTATTTAATATCATATAAACAGCACATAATCCCTTTTTAAATATTGTTTACAATTATTTTTGGAGCGTATTTACCTTTCTAATTTAGCATGATAAAAGATTTCCAGCAGGTAGTTGAGGAAGGAAAATAGAAGTCAGAGAGATTCAGACCAGAAAGAAAAATCTCCATATTGTCAGATAAGCAAAATCATTTCAAAGTCAAATCTGTCAGAAATGGAAGCCAGCTCAGTTTGGACAATAAAAAAACAGTTTGGACATTTTGACAGGTATGGGAAAGGCATAAAGTATAGCTGATTAATTCAGGTAGAATTTGATACTAATTGGACAGAAGTCATTCTCCTGATTAAATCCTTCATTTGCTCTCTAGTTTCTGCAGGGTAAATGCCAAATGAATGGCTTCCAAAGCCCTCCCCAATGGCTTCCTTGCCCTGTCTTCTTCTCCTGCTCTCTCCTCTCCTCCCGTCCAGGCTCATGGAACTACTGGAGCAAGATTCTCTCTGCAACCGCCTGCAAGTGCAGCATACTCTGCCTGGACATCCTCCCCTTAACTCTTCCTTTCTGAGAGCTCTTATTCAGTCTTCCCTTGGGACACCGTCTGTTACCTCTCTGGGCTCTGTTATGCTAACTTCGAATACTCTTTCTGTTAATTGCTTGCTCCTTTGCAGGTCCTCTCAGAAAATCCTGAACTCTCTGAAAGCAGGAGTTAAGCCATCTATTCATACAGAAAATAAAAGTATGGGGTGTCGAATCTGTGTAAGCATTCAATAGTGCATAAATACATTTACTCATTGATTGACTGACTGAATGACTGAGTCCAGTTAGCAGTTCATAGCTCCAGAAAACACCAAGTACTCACCACTCTGGTCACCATCTTCTGAGAGATATCTTTGGTTACACAAGGAAATTGAGAGGTCAGTGGGAAGCTCATGGCCCCAAAGAGGAAAAGACAATGAAACTAAACTGTGGTTTGGGAGTTACAATGGATCAATAATGTCATTTTCTTCTTAAAAGGACAGCCACATTTAGCCATCAAATAATTACAGAGAATGTTTGAGGTGTGACCATAAAGTAATGTAATTACTTTAATAAACAATACATGAGAACTAGTTTCATTAACTTAAAGTCACATTCTTACAGATGCATTGAATTTGTTGCTTTTAAGACAATAGCTTATGAAAAACCCAGTGAGATTCCAAACACATATTTTCAACTTTCTCAAAACAGTTATATTTTTAAGCATAATAATAACTATAAGCAATTCATTTTAATAGAATAGGTTTTTGTTGTAAAAGATATTATTATGTGCGAATAGGCTAAGAAAGGAAGGTATCAGGGATGCTATGAAAAACAGGGCTCAGTTTTCAAGATTCCAGGCTATTTCTAACTGTGCTGAACTTGAGTTTTCAAACCAGAGAAAACTTGTGATATAGGCAACTTTATCCCCACAATAGTCTCAGCCCCACTGTCTGTCAGAATCCAGGGATGTGGGTGGTAAGTTGAAAAACTTGAATTACTAGAATTTTGTATTAGACTGGAATGTAGACAGGTATCTTCGAAGAGACAAAAGGGCAGTTAATGAGAAAGAAAGATGTTTAAAAAATTAATTCCCGTTGAGTTTCAGCTTTCAAGTCACACAGGAAAAGAAGAATTTAATCAAAAAGGCCCTAAATATATTTTCACCTGGGCTAATGCATTTCCCTTTATTTCAGTCTTTGCACCATTGTAGAAAGCCAACCAAATCATAAACAACCGCTCCATCTCTCACCATCTCATTTATCACTGTCCTAATACCTATGCTCTTGGCTGCTTCTCCTTTGGGCAATGACTGTTGTCTTTATGGAGGAAAACTACCTTTGCCATAATGCCATGATGGTTATAATGTTTAATAATCTTAAGTTCAAAATGATTTTAAACGCTAAAAGCATTTTTTTTGTTTGTAAATAGCTTACCTTCTGAAATCTCAAGCTACAGAGGGAAGACTGATTAAAACATGAGGCAACTTTTACTTTAATTATTTTACTATTTTGGTTATTTCCTTCTCATTTGCTGGGATGCATATTAGTTATAATGCTTCCTTAGTTTTAATCTATAGTATTAAAAGTTGTAAATATTTTCAGTGCCCTACCTCTAAGTATTTTGTGTAATTGTGTTGCAGTTGTTTACGAATATAATTAATAGATGTAAGTATTAAGGTCAAAAGACTAGAAACATAGAAAGATTCTTTAGTCTTTCTCATCTGGACAAAGGTACAGTATTTTTGGCAGGGATGTATGAAGCCTCTTTGAATACTAAAACTGTTTGTCTAATACCGCCATAAGCATTCAAAGTCACAGAGAGGTATAATATACAATCATGGGCAAGCAATGTATTTTTGTGTCCCCAAATGGAGAGATTAGCCCAGTCTTTCACTAAACAAAAGTCTGTTCTATTTTTAATCCTTAACTCATTTTTTTTTCTTTCAAAAGTACTCTTCTATTTAAATTTGTTACAATCCCCCATTGCAGCAAAATCCTATTATCGTAAATCCTTTCCTAGTGCAGGCAGTCAGCCCTTAAACACAGTAGATAATGCAAGCTCTTATGCATCACATAACCCCATGAAGTTTCCTACAGCGAGGCAAGCGCCTCAAAGGGCAGTGGGGTGGGTTCTTCAGAAGGAGCCCGGGGAGCCCCATCGCCAGGGCAGACTCACAGCAGTAGCAGCAGCAGTTCTCATGCGGCTGCTACTGGGAAGTGAGGTACATGACAGTCAAGAGGTAAAATGAATGCAAAGTCATCGAGACTTTGTTATTTTAGCTTACTGGATACAGAGAAAATCTTGGGAAGTGCTTATTCACCATAATTTTACAATCCAACTAGTGTGCTGGGTTTTCAGAGTGTATGGTTCATATTAATTCAATTTTATCATCAGCTGTTTCTCCTGATGTTAAACAGATCTGATGGCTACTCTAGCCACCACTGTAGGTGTTTATTTAAAGAACACATTTTCCTCGGTTGCTTCTCCATTTTACAGCTTTCCTGGAGCATTCTCATGTCAACCAAGCCCCCTGGGCTTTGAGAAGTGATGAATCCTAAAAGATATTTTCCCCACAGAAACCACAAGGTAAATGTAAGAAGCAATCAATCTTCCAAGCAGCAATCAGGCAACCACTTAACGAACATACTACACAAACAAAATAATTAATCTAAGCACTGTCCCGAATCGTAATTAATCTAATCAGCTTTCAGTGATGTGTTTGTTCACTGTTCACTATTTGGTTTCATAGTTGTCATAGTTAAAGGTGTCAGAGACAGTACAAATGTGTTAACCAGTTTAAAAGAATACCAATTTCAAGAGGAAAGTGTGACACAAATGTTTATGCAATGTGGGATGTTGGTTCCTTTGTTTGCAGAGAGGAACAACACAGATCAATGTCAGGGTAAAACAAAAAGGACAAATGGTTTAAAATAAAAGAGGAAACAGGAGCAACACTGCTAAATATCAGCGAAGCCATTACAGACCTGAGACAATTATAACTCAATCTAAACCAATAATTGCCTTCTGGGGAAGGGCAGGTAAACTTAATCATAAATGCCCCAACAAATGAAAATGAAATGGAATGAGAAATTGAGGCAAAAGAGTACCCTTCTCTTACACCTGTGACACACAAATTGGTTAGAAGAGTTGGCTGATTTTCTGGGGAAAATGGGTGACATGGAAGCTAATTCTGATAATTCAGAATAAAAGGATAAACATAAATTCCTTATTAGCTGTTTCTTTACTTGGATTCCAAATTCAATAATTTCAAATGTTATCAGCTAACTCTTATCATTGAACTTCACCTTATGTCATGAAGACCAAGCCTTTATTGGAGTGTGGCTGCCCCCAAGAGTAAAAAGTCACCAGACTGCATGTATAGCAAACATTTGGCTCAGGAATGTAATGTACAGTGGCATTAAGCCTCAATTTAAGTCAGACTCTACTGAGCACCAGGGGTTTTCTCAAGACTGTATTTTAACCCATGAAAGCTGAGTGAAACCACCTTAAGACTTTTAGGTCTGTTCTGGAAAATATCCATGAAATTAAGAATGGATTTCAAAATACTTGGTTACAATAGATTTTCCCTGGTATCCTTTAGTGCTTCTGGAGTGGCAGAAGAGAGTAACGAAAGCAGGCATTCTGCAAGAATACACTCAGATATCTCTTACTCCAGTAAAGACAGTGACAGGATCCATGCCTATTTTGTGGCATCTGCACTGTGCCTATGCCCATCTCTGGTAATGGTAATATTCCCCACCCACTGCCCCCGCAGGCAGGATATTCTAAGTAATTATCTTTGTATCAGAAAAAGTTATAGCTTTGACTACAGCAACTGAAATAGAAGGGGACACTTAATCTAGGTGAAATCCATATTCCACCTGAGCCAGTAAAATACTACTTCCTAAGAATTTGGAATTCAGATACCAAGAGATTGTGTTTGTTAGTTGTAGGGAGCCCGGATGCACAGCCAAGTGATATCCAAACAGTAATCAGTGTCTTAGCAAACTCAATCCAATCATGTGCAAGAAGAATACGGGGAAATAGCAAAACTGAGCAGAGAAAGTCAGTCTGCTAAGAGAACTAGGGAAAGAACTCAGAAGCAGACTAAAACAGCGTGAAATGGCCTGGAACATACAGAAGTCTCAGCCTAATCCCATGTGGCCTAGCTGTCTGCAATTTCCTGTTCTTAGATATCGGCATGATTACCTGTTGGAGCTATTCAGTAAACATTAAGTTTGCATGCACTGGTTTCTGTGACTTTCAATGCAATACATTTCTTGAATTAGGAAAGGAGGAATCACCAAATTTAAAAATCTGGGACCAGACATACAATTAGCAAGTAGCAAATCAGCAAATGGCTTTGAAAAGGACAATCCATCATAGAGCTACAGTAAAAGATCCCATATAAAAGTAAGTGCCAGTGAAGACTTTAATTTGGCCTGAACAAAAGCAATAAAGATAGACAAAATGTATAGAATGCTTATTAAAAGCCAGGCATTCTTCTAAGCAATTCCATCTATGAATGCTTTAGTTCATAACATCTGATGCAGATGCTACTGTCCTCATTTTGCAGATGAGGAACTGATGCAGAAAGAAATTGAGTAACATAATCAAAGTCACACAATTAGTAAGTGGATAGAAGTAAACCATGGAGGCTGGTTCCAGAGCCTACTCTCTTAAACTAAATACTCTTCTGTCTCAGTATTTTGGTATGTAGACTTTCCTCTGCCTTATGTGATTATAGATAAAACTAATGTGCTTAGGGAGAAATAGTGGGAGGGGAAACTGGAGAGGTCAGTGGGAACAGTAAGACAACAGTAAGACAAAGTAAGACAACAGTGGACAGGAATGGCCCTTACTGTCTACCTTCTGGGACTAAGAATTCTAAGTAGTGAAGTGACATGATCAGAGATGAATTGGAAGAGACTGATCTGATAGTTTCAACTAAAGACATTAATTTAGATGCCAATATACCAGTCCCATTAGAGGTTTTATAGCTAGAGAATAGAAAGAGAGAGCAGATGCTAGAGGTAGTGAAGATGAAGAACTTGTGAAGATGCAGAACTTGTGGGATTTGTTAACCAATTTGTTAACTAGATACAAAAGTTAAGGAGTGACTGAGAAGTAAAGTTGATTCTGGATTACAAACCTGAGGGACTTTGAGAATGGTGATTCCAATTTTTTAAAAAAGTTTAAAAACCAAAAAGGGGAATGGGTTTGGCTGGAATACAAGTAGAGAAACAAAGATTAATTGTGTGTGAGGGGGAGATGAGATGAGGTTCTACAAAGTATATTTGAGGACCCAAACTAATAAAAACATTTACTTATCAAGGAAAGATTCTATTATGCACATTTCAGCCTTTTCATTAAGATATGGATATATGAGCAGGATTTTAGTAAGACTTCCTTTAAAAATAGTGTTTAAAAGTTTTGGCACTTAGGTAAATTTTTCAACTAGAAGAGTCAGTCATGCAGAACGTATTCTTTTCCCAGTGATTTGGAATGATTTGAAGCATTACTGCATGAAATTTCTTCATGATAAATGTATTCTTTCAACATTTTTTTCTTAAAATTTATTTTGCATGATTGAAGACAATAACAAGATATAAAGAATAGGGTAAGAATAACCATGCATGAAAATAAATTTTATTAATAAAATATAGATGTTGTATTTAAACAAATAAAAATTTGCCAATGTTGGTAAATCCTCTGAAGGGCATAGAGTGATGCTCCCAGATTCCTACTTCAGAACCAAGACACCCACTCCACCAGTTGCCTGGCGGGTTGGCTGCTTTCAGCTGAAGCTTCCTTGACTAAGGTCACCCTATTTCTCTACCTCTCCAGGAGCAGCTCACATCCAGTGACTGGTTGATGCACAGGTACAAATATCAGGCCCTCTTGCCTGGATTCTGGACATCTCTGAAGGGCCGAGAGTTCGGTTGAAGGCCATTTTGCAAAGGTATTACAGCTCAGCTTCTCCCTCTCTCTTCTTCCCTTTTTCTTTCACAGTTATCTTTCTTTTCTTTTTTTAAATTATTATACTTTAAGTTCTGAGATACATGTGCAGAACGTGCAGGTTTGTTACATAGGTCTACATGTGCCATGGTCAGCAAACTAACACAGGAACAGAAAACCAAACACCGCATGTTCTCACAGCTGTCTTTCTTGAGAGCATTCCTGATGGCTGTCCTGGGCTCAACCCTTAGGGTTTCATAGTGTTTCCCAGGAGCACACTTGCCATATCTTCCTTTGTGTATCACTTCCTGACCACCACACCCCCTCACATCCTGGCAGCAGTAACCACCATCCTGAATTTGGTGTGTATCATTTTCATACAGTTCTTTATATTTTTACCAGAAGCGGTTTCAGTTTTCTACATTCTTTGTAAAGCCACCTCACTATCTTATCACTTTGGAGACCTCCTTGGTTAAAATGATCAGTGAATTAAATCTATGAAGACAGTAACAATCTGGACCTATGTCTAAAGGTATACATTTGTGCCAAGGAAGGCTTCATCAAAGATTGTAGGTAAATTTAGGTAAAGAAATAAGTTTCTGAGCCTTATATATAACAAGAAAAGCACTTCTCCCTGCCCCTACACTGCATGGGAGACTGTCACCATGGAGAAGGACCACTGGAATGAACTGACTTACAAACGAATATCTCTGTTAGTACCTGCTTTTCTCCCATGTAAGCCCAGTGCATCTGTTGTTGAAAACATGTGATGCAGAAAAATACAATAGAAAAATGCATATTATGGTAACATTTCCCAAAATATATATCACAAAGTATTTGTCAGGCCTCTGAGCCCAAGCCAAGCCATCGCATCCCCTGTGACTTGCAGGTATACGCCCAGAGGGCCTGAAGTAACTGAAGAATCACAAAAGAAGTGCAAATGCCCTGCCTCGCCTTAACCGATGACATTCCACCACAAAAGAAGTGAAAATGGCCAGTCCTTGCCTTAAGTGATGACATAACCTTGTGAAATTCCTTTTCCTGGCTCATCCTGGATCAAAAAGCTCCCCCACTGAGCACCTTGTAACCCCTACTCCCGCCGCCAGAGAACAACCCCCCTTTGACTGTAATTTTCCTTTATCTACCCAAATCCTATAAAACGGCCCCACCCTTATCTCCCTTCGCTGACTCTCTTTTCGGACTCAGCCCACCTGCACCCAGGTGAAATAAACAGCCATGTTGCTCACACAAAGTCTGTTTGGTGGTCTCTTCACATGGACGCACATGACAGTGTTAGTCCCATAGTTTTTATTTTACAGGAAGGGTCTTTGTAGTCATGTAAATTTGTAAAAATCTGAGTCAAACGATGTGAAGTAAGCTCATTTTCTCAGGAATGTGTGAAGTCCTTAACATGCTAATATACAGTGTGGATTATTAAGATAAAGAGATTGTATGCAGTTCTCTCAAAACTCATATGAACACAGAACACATTTTTAGGGTGGTCTCATCAAAATAACACATTTAGGGAACGTCTAGGCAACAATGCTGTTAGGCAGGAATCTAGACCCAACATGGAGGCGTTACCTGGCATAGCAGGCCCTCTGTTGGAGACTTCCCTTCCTCTTTGAACACACCCGCAGACTTGCACACGTCAGAGGTTCTGGCTGGGCAACCACACTCCCCCATGACCTGCAGCTCACCTGCACTCCACAAGTTCGTAAACAGCAGTTTCGGTTAACAGTTTCCAAAGATCCCTTCCTCATGACCCTTACTCAACTCCTGCCCTAGTAGTTTCAAGACCCCCCAGGCCCTGTTTGCACAACCAGCTTCCCTACCTCTTGGGCTATAAAAAGCCCCTACCTTCCTCCCTCAGCGCGACTTCCTCGGCCTGCACCTTTGGACAGAGGAACCTCGCCCGTGAGTCCTAATAAAGGCTATTCTCACTGCCATTTTTGCCTTGTGTCTTCGTTCCCGGTTCGGCTCCAGCCTCAGTTTACCTTTACAAATGCAAGTAATAATGTCTTAAGAGATAATGTCCAAATACACATATAGTTACCCAAACTAACTTTTACATTAATTTTGTTTGTTTGTTGGTTTTTGAGATGGAGTCTCACTCTTGTCACCCAGGCTGGAGTGCAGTGGCGTGATCTTGGCTCACTGTAATCCCCACCTCCTGGGTTCAAGAGATTCTCCTGCCTCAGCCTCCCAAGTAGCTGAGATTACAAGTGCCTGCACCATGCCTGGCTAATTTTCTTTCTTTTTCTTTTTTTTTTTTTTGTATTTTTAGTAGAGATGGGGTTTCACCATGTTGGCCAGGCTGGTCTTGAACTCTTGACCTCAGATGATCTGCCTGCCTTGACCTCCAAAAGTTCTGGGATTACAGGTGTAAGCCACCATGCCAGGCCTAACTTTTAAATTTCAATCAATAACAATATTTAAACCTCTGATGAAGTAAACCAGAAACATTCTTAAGATTTTATAAGCCAGATATACATACAAGTATCCCTGTGCCCATTCATGAAAGAATAATATGAAATTCAGTACTTTGGGAATAAAGAAGAGTCTTGCATTTTCACCACCCTCCTGGATCTGGGATGTGACCAGAATAGGAAAGTTGAATAGTAACTGACAGGTTAATAAAATCGCTTATATTGTGATCGCCATTATAGATTCAGTGAACTCTACTTAATGGCCAAAAGCAATGAAAAATGGTTGTCTTAAATCACAGAAGACCTGAGGACAAGTGGGTAGGGAAAGTATGCATATGTAATCTTAGTTCCTTAGTAAGATTAACTCCTTGTTACCTCTCATGTCTGCTGGGCACCCAATTTGTAAAGGCAGCTACAAATTCCAGACTTTCCTAAACCAAAAACTGGCTTCACCACCTGCTACTCTCTCTAGAAATAGGAGAAGACATCGTATTACATAAGTGAACCCAGTAGCATTGTGACATGATGCTGCCACTGCCATCATCAAAGTGATCATGAATGAATCCTCGCCATTCTCATTCAGGAGTCAAGATCCCAAATAGAACCATCTGTTTAACAAAGGCAAGGTCACAGTACTGAGCCCCAGCTGCCAAGAGGCCTGAAAACTTTTATTTATCTTTCTTAACTTCTGACTTGGAGACAAGGTACCTTATTACAATAATACTATACACAGTGGCATTTTCCATTTAAATAGAATGGCATGTTGGCAGTGGGACTGCTAAAAAAAAAAAAAAAAAAAGAAAAAAAAGAAAAGAAGAGAGAAGAAAAAAGTCTACTACTTTGGCAAGGGATCATTTTGAATGACCACTCCTAGTTCTGTGGGAACTCTACAACTATCTAAATGAAGGAACAACTGCAGTTGGTGAGTCTAAGCCTCTCCATCCACTCTTCACCTCATCTGTGCAGCACCAGACTGACTTCACTTGAAAAGGTGGGTGTCAGACACATATTAACTGAGCAGAGAACCACAAAGCTTCTCAAGGTCTGGAGAGCTGATGGAGCCCACAGCTGAGACGTGCTTCACTTGACACTGATATTGGTTTTTTGTTTTTGTTTTTCACAAGAGAACTCATTTGTTAGGAGTAAATAAGATCTTCTCCTTTATGTGGCAAATGGTTGGCATTACAAGTTTGACATTCAGGAACCCAACAAAGAAAAGCTGACCATGTTATCTGGAGAGGAAGGAAAAGATCAAATTCTAAGATTGGGACGTTGGGACACAATCCCACAGTATTCAGGCAAAAATTGAAGAGAAGGTCCATGTACAGATCTGTCAAGAAGTCACTAACACACACTAAAAGATGTTATTATACCCACTATACAGAAGAAGAATCAGAGTCTTAAGTATTTAAGTAACTTGTATGACTTTGCATCATACAGCTCATCAGTGGTAGAGAAACTAGGCCTATCTAACTCCAAGCCCTGTGCTAGCCATTACATGATCTTCTTAGCTTATTTATCTCCTTTTCATCACTCTGTAGCCTCATTTTAAACTTCGACTGAAAGAGATAGAAAGACAAAGAAAAGAGCAGCTAATTAAGTAATGATTATTTCTAAGCAGGATTGAGGGTGCTGTTGTGGCATGATTAATGGTGCGACAAGTCCCACTTAGTATTCAGGAAATGACCAATTGCATGAGTGCAGACATAAAGTCGAGAAGGTTACAGTTATTCTTATGGAGAATTACCCTTTCGGCTTCTTCCACCACAGCCTCACAGTGGTCTCCTCAAATGTACCTTAGTGAAAAATCAAGTAGGAAGACAGCCTCATCTCCAAATCTGCTGGGTTTCTAGGGTGACAGCCACATCAATAAAGCCACAGAGAAGTGGCGGAAAATGTGACATGTCTTTGTAGGAATAACCCAATGCCTAGCTGATAGCTGTAGTTCCCACCAAGAAAGGATGCGTACAATGGCTATTACAATTTACATATGGGTGTTGTATATTATGAAAAATTAGATTTACTATATAAATATATTTAGCCTCTATTATAAAAGGGATCTTGAATTTAACATAAGATTCACTGAAAAGCTCCTTTAAGTAGCCAGTTTTCCTATTATATTTATGTTTTTTATAACTTATTATACAGGGGCTCTGAGACTGCAAAAGTTAAGATTTCAGCATTAGCAGCTACTGCAATAAAAAATTAAGCATAGGTAAAACACATTTTTAAAATTATAATGTATATATTATATTACAGGAAATAGGAGCAGATGAGAAAAATCAAATGGAAACTCAGCCGCTCATGATTATGCCTACTCCATCAATTGAGGTTTAAAGGTATTTCCCCATTGCAAAACAGGGATTAACACATTTATAATAGTATCCTTTAAAAACAGTTGCTTTCCTTTCCCGCAAGGACATTTTTTTTTTCTTTTTTTTTTGCACTTAAACAAGGAGAATAAAACTCTCATATTGACTTTATGACATGAGCAGGTTGAATACACCTAACATTACCCCAGGTTATCTGCCTACATATTAACTTGCACAAATTTGTTATAAAGCCATAATTAGACAACACACCATTGTAGCTCTAGATATTGTGTAGCCTACCATTAATAATTAAATAAAATCTCCTATAGCCACAAACGTTTTTAAACTACTAATCTAGACATGGAAAATGTACTGTTGATGTATAGGAAATAAATTTTGTTTTAATAAGAGAATTACAATGATACATATCATTTATTGAGCACCTAGCAAGTTTCTAGCTTTAAATGAGGCTGCTTATTCATTATAACATGTAATAGAACCATTTTTGGGATAGGTATTACTCCTATTTAATAGATGAGGGAATAGTGACTTAGTATTAACACCTAATTAAAAAGCACATGGGTGATAATATGCAGCAAGCCATTGAAACCTTGATGTGTTTCTGTGACTCTTAATCCCTACTCATTTGCTTTTCACCCTTGGCTACATAAAATAACTGCAATGAAAGTATTTTCCTAGGTTAATATTCTGTAAATCATTCAAATAAGTAGCATCAAATTAGACTAAGAAAACAGTATTGATTACAAACAACAGCAAAAGCAAGACAGTACATGTGAATATAAAGAAATATACATAAATGGAGAAAAGCAAATTAAACTTGAAAAATCATTTCAATTTAAAAACTAAGCAGCGGTGGCAAGAGCAGAGATTCTTTTTTCTTATAATAGCCAAATAGGCTGATGGCTCATTTCTTTGTATAGCAACATTCTGATTTTTCTCCTGAAGCTGGAAATGCCTATTTACCAGAATGAGAAAAATACTTACACTTATGTAAACTGCAGTGGTAAATTATGCATGCTCAATTAATCCACAAGTATAGCCCTGGGTTTGCTTAAGGTTTTTCAAGCATAAGACGCAGGTGCCATGCTGATAATTTATCAACCCCTGGATTTTTAGTCATCTATTCAGATTAGGCTGATAGTATATGACGTGTTCATTGTTTAAAAGGAATTTGCCTGGATAAATTCCTGCTGCTGTCCCTCCCCCACCACATCATTCATTATTGAGCTCCATAGATGTGAAAGATGAATACTTATGGGGCTTTTTTTGATACAGTTCCGAGAAAGTACTGTTAGCTAACAAATCCAGCCCACAATAAATCTTCTTTATTTACTGCTCACCTGGCTATGGCTCTATCAGTATCAGCAGGAGAAAAGATAAAATCTTATCAGTGAACTGTGCTGACACCAGATGCAGTTTCCCTTTCAGGACTTGGGGCTTGTGAACTGCACACTAGTTCTATCAGGCTCCAAAGTGACAGCTAAATTCTCCAGTGCAAGTTGCACAGTCCAGACTGTGCCACGGTCAAGGTCCTGCTGTTCGTGCCACACTCTTCACCTCATTCAGAAGATCTGTGTATGGCATGTGTCAGAGAGAGAGCTAGACTGGCAGACAGATAGACAGACGGAGAAGAAGGGAGAGAACACCTTAAGCCGGCAGGAGAGGGAGGAAGGAAGAGGGAGACACAGAGAAAGGAAACTCAAAAATATAACAATATACAAAATTACTGAAATAAGGGACCATTTATTCCATAAGATAAACTGAAAACAGAAATACAGAGTGGAAAAATTTAAAGCTCGAACATGATCTCACATAATGGCAGTGTCTATTGGGGAATAAAACAGAACCTATTATTTCTAAGACAGCAGCATCGGTTTGTATGGAGCAGCAGCAGATGCAGGCGCATAATACAGGATACCTCACGTGGCACATTTCAGAACAAGTTAAAATGATGGGGATTTAGAGGGGAAACCAAATTGTCAACAGTTTTTAATTTTTCAGAATCATGAGTTTTAGAAGTTACAGGCAGGCCGGGCGCAGTGGCTCAAGCCTGTAATCCCAGCACTTTGGGAGGCCGAGACGGGCGAATCACGAGGTCAGGAGATCGAGATCATCCTGGCTAACGCGGTGAAACCCCGTCTCTACTAAAAAAAATACAAAATACTAGCTGCGCGGGGTGGCGGGCGCCTGTAGTCCCAGCTACTCGGGAGGCTGAGGCAGGAGAATGGCGTGAACCTGGGAGGCGGAGCTTGCAGTGAGCTGAGATCCGGCCACTGCACTCCAGCCTGGGCGACAGAGCGAGACTCCGTCTCAAAAAAAAAAAAAAAAAAAAGTTACAGGCAGCATAAGAGACAAATAAATAGCTTAAATTTTAAGTTGTATCTATTTTACCACTACCTTTGTCTCCACAGGATAAGCAAATGTAGGTAACACTAATACTCTTGTTTATTGGTTTCTATGTATATAAAGTAAATATTTTAAAATAACAGGCAAGCTTATATATGACGTTAGCAACCTATACATTAGCGGCAATGATAGGCGTCTTTTTCAAATGTATTTATTATATCAATATGTTTTTATCTTCCAGCAGTTATTGCCATGGATTGAAAGACGCTCGATTGCTAAGTGGTTAATTTGCCTCCAAGTTTGTTACTAATTTCATTTTTCATTTCAAAATAAAAAATAATCTCCGAACTTTTTCTATAGCCACTTTACTTCACTGGACAAAATGCCTAGTTTTAACAAAATTTGGAAAATAATATATTTAAAGAGTGAGGGCGTAAGGAACTGAATAGTTTTCTTCTATCTGTGTATCTATCCTTATATTAAAATGATTCGAGTGCATAGAATCATACATTGAAAAAAAAAAAAAAAACCTCTCAGTCTATTGAGACACAGCTCCTTTCCCTTCCTCTAGAGCAGCATAAGAAGCCAGCTGTGGTGGCACACACCTGTAGTCCCAGCTACTAGAAGGCTGAGGCAGGACAACTTCAAGGCTGCAGTGCACACTACAACTGTGCCTGTGAACAGCTGGTGCCCTCTAGCCTGGGCAATACAGTGAAACCCCATCTCAAAAAATAAAAACAAAAAAAAAACCCCAGCACAACCAACTTTATACAATTCTCTCACTGAAATATATTCTATGTATATGTACATCAAAATATTGAATGAACAAACCAAGGTATTTAACAGTGGTGGGACTTTTCTTTTTCATTCAATATAGCTTTGGATCTGATCTTTCAAATTGGCAAATAGGATTCCATTTTAAGGATGTACCATGACTTATTTAAATAGTTCTGATTCATGTTCGCTTAGGTTATTTCTTGGAATTCTGCAAGCTTGAAACATTTTTAGAGCCAACTTTGGGGTCACTTTTTCTCTTTAAAAACTTTCTACTTTTTTTCTAGCAATGTTCAAATTCAATTCAACCACTGATGTTATAACAAGTATAAAGCCTGCACAGGAATAGCTGCAAAGCTACAAGGAGAAACATGCCACATGGAATATAAATGTGGGCAAAAAATATTTTGTATAATTTTTCAAAGGAATGAAAGTCAAGTTCACAAGTTACAAGGATTTTCAACAAACCCCTTGATGCTCTGATCAAGCCTTAGAAATTTAAATCAAAAACCCTCTGGCAACCTTACCTCTAAGTAATCAAAAGCTCACTTTCCCTGTATATGACATATTGACATATGCTAACCTCTTATTCCAAAGAGTTATTTCTTCTCAAATAAGGCTTTTTATTATTTTGTTCTCTGGTTGCATTTAACTCTTCAATATAAAATTTTTTCCCAATTAAATTACAAATCCAACAAAACAAAGGTATTTCTAAAGCACACATGTTCCCACTTCAGCAGCTCAGTGAGCTCCAGCCACATGAGGGAGAAGAGGTGGTCAGGTGGAGAGAGGGAAGAGATCTTTTGTTTACTGTAACAAAGCAAGTCTTCCTGTTCATTTTCTATATAAAAACACAGCAGCTACCTTATAAGTATAGCACGAGGTTAGGATGAGAGTGAGTCCAAAGGTTTAGGTATGTTCATTTTGTAGACTAGACCACAAGTGTAGGAAACACAGACTGGTTTGCTGTTTTACTTAACACATCTTATATGGTATTATCTGGTGTTCAGTACAGCTCAGAGGCTGATCTGCAATTGTTACACTATTTAATACAACTATGCGGTTGGAAGACTTTCTCTTACCACAGATTCCTAAAGCCTTTGAGTTAGATGGTATTTGGATATACTTCATAAAAATTTTTATGTAACATATGCATATATACAGAGAGAGAGAGAGTGACACAGAGACAGAGGGAGAGAGAGAGAGAAGAGATCAAACATTCTTTTTTTTCATTCTGTCACCCAAGCTGGAGTGTAGTAGTATAATCTTGGCTCACTGCAATCTCCGCCTCCTGGGCTCAAAGGATTCTCTTACCTCAAGCCACCCCTGCAACCCCCACTCTTCCGAGTAGCTGGGACTACAGGCACGCAATACCACGCCCAGATAATGTTTGTATTTTTGTAAAGACATGGTTTTGCCATGATATCTAGGGTGGTGTCGAACTCCCGGGCTCATTGAGCGATCTGCCTGACTTGGCCTTCCAAAGTGCTGGGACTACAGGTATGAGCCACCATGCCTGGCCTAAAGATCAAACAAACTGTAATATATTTATAGTACATTTCATAATCACAACTTTAACTAAAACGTCTGTGAGCACTGTGATGCAGGAGGTCACAACCCTTTTAAGTCAGTTCAAGATTTTTTTTCCCGAGAAGTTAAAGTAAAACTGATGGTTCAGGATTTTAAAGACAATTATATGACGCCCTCCCCACTTTTTTGCCCTAAAATATGTTCCTGGCACAAGTCATCCCCCAAATTGAATTAAGCAATCAAATGTTTTAAAACATGGTATAGTAGTGATGCCCTTGTGCCAATGACTGCATTTTCTTGAGGTAACAGGGTATTTCAAGTAGAACTGTGGTACATCTATTGGTATTTTGTTGCTTTGGTCACTGATGCTTTGTCCTGTTTGAGTTGTTCTGGTTGTAGGATGCATGATTTAGTGCATGCATCTAACTTTTAGTAGGGTTAAAACAACTTTCAGTAGGGTTAAAACACTGTGGTTTATGGTTAGCTTGTTCTTGGCCTCTTTACTAATATCCTATCATAATGTGGAATTCAGTTACATTTGAACATTGTATAGAACATTAACTGAAGGCAATTTTTTTCCTGTATAGTAAATATTACTGCTTCCTCCTTTCCATTTATACCCACGCTTGGTTGTTCCAGGAGGTCTCCTGTCCAGGAGCCCATTAGTAATTTATCAAAAGAGCAAATGTCATTATGCAGGAAGCCAGGGGAACTATTTTGCATTTGATTTCTGGTTTTCATAACGTTACTATTGATTTAGTATTCTCCAGCATGACATGGGCTAGACACAACATATCACTGTATTTTTGAACTGTCAATCACAAATGATCCAAAGCTTTCCGAAAGAGTAGAAGGTCCATGTCACAGCCTGAAAACTGCATTTTATCTGAAATTCCTTAGTCCCAAAATATTTAGTAAGAATCTGCTTTATTACTATTAAAAATATTTTTTAAATGAGGAAATTTCAATAGTTACTTCCAAAAAGTAAGAGAATCATGTAATTTTTTTTTAATACTTAAAAAAAAATCCAAAGTGATTTTAAATAAATTTGTTTTAGATCTGTCATCTCCCCCCCCAAAAAAAACTAAGAGTGTAGGCGGCAAAATTATTTGTTAAAAATTTTTAATTGGTTAAATTTACATCAGTCTTCACTACAGAAAAACCTAGTGTGTTCATATTGCATATAGTTTGTTCACCTTTTTTCACTAACTGAACAACGAAAATCAAATTGGACTCACGAACACCCAACAGATAGTCAAGTATTAATGAAGAGCACTTAATACATGTAATGTTTTTCAGAGATCAAGAAGGATTTGCAGAGGAATGTGCACATTTTTTGGCAGAAGTGATATTACAACATCAAATGACGGCTGCAGCAGGGCACTGCACAAACAGAATGGACACCTTCACTACTAAGTTCAGTTCTGGCATAAACAGGCAGAGATGTCTGCCCTCTACCACACCCACAGGTGGCCCCTCAGTCCTAAATGTGGCCTCTGGGCTCTTCTGGAGTGCAAAGGTCAGGTACACTGGCTTGGGAGTTAAGCAGCCTGACTTCAACTACTGACCGTCACCATTTACTGCTAGTGTGAAGTGACCTGACTTCACTAAAACTAAATGTCCTAATGTGTAAAAATAACAATAATAATAAGGATATTCACTCAAAAGGGATAAACATCCCTACAAATGTTTATTGGCAAAGTTAGGGCATTATGCTGCAAGAGCTTTACTATATTTACTTCCAAAATATAAACATTTTTTTTTTTTAAAAAGCAATTTTGTAGTTGTTTTTGAAAGACATTAATTGCATTTCTCTATTGTATCATCATACTCCACAAACATCAAAACATTACTGTGTAATGGAACCTTCTGCACTGATGGAAATGTTCTATGTCTGTGATGTCCAACATGGTAGCCACCAGGTATATGTGACTACTGAACACTTGAAGTGTGACTAGTGTAACTGATGATCTGTGTGTTTAATTTTAATGACCTCAAATTTATATTTAAATGGCTAGTGACCTTGTTGTTGAACAGAACAGTTATAGAGATCCTAGTATTATCTTCAATTTATTTCATGATTCATTTTATATTGAGATCCACCTCCACTATCAAGGACTTTTTTTTTTTTTTTAATTTAACCACCTGACCCAAGCTATTGTCCTAAGTCATTCTGCCCCACACCCCAACCCTAAGCCAACCTGAACCAGAAGTCAGTGTTGGCTTCTTGTTCTCTCTTTAGCATCACTAAACATCATGGCTCCAGTGGCCTATACCAGTCAGGGGTCTGACAGACTGAATAATAAATTACAGGCTCTCAATGGTTGGATTTTGGTCAAATTATTTATCTATCACTGCTGTGGTTTTCAGAATGACAGGACTTAATCTCTGGCCAAGAGTCAGCGATCCTCCAGAAAACAGACTTCTTACTCTTGCTTGGATAAAGAATGTCAGGTAGGTTTAATCTCAGGTGTCAATTCCAAAAAATGGTAGAACAATGTGGAGTACTTCAGATCTGATATTTAAACTCAAAATGAGATATCAAGCCTGTCCCACCCTTTCGTTTCTATTCCAATCTACTGTTTGTCTTTGATCTGGGTCTTGTTACATAATCCATGAGACTGATTTGAGACAAAGTATAAAATATTCATTAAATTTTCTAAATCAGAAATTTCTAGTGCTCCATCTCTGCCATTCAGATTGTTTACATTCTGGCAGCCTATGTTGTTTGCTCAGGTTCTTATCTGATACTTTCTACTCCTTCTAGGCCTAACTCTCTTGTTATCCATGTATAGTTTTCCTTCACAATCCTAAGCATTATATTTGCTCCCTGACTTGTGATTTCATAGCACTTTCTATACTTCTTCATTTTAGCAATGACTACCTTGCTTGGTACAAAGTCAGCACTCAAAAAATCCTGGGTTGAACAAATCAATGAACGGGTGATAACAGTTTGTCTCTGCCTCTTTCTGGAGCACAGTTTCGTAGGTGTATGGGTCACACCATATTCATTTTTTTTTGTCCTTAATACAAGACAATGCCAGGAACATGGAAAGCATTATGTATTAGTCCATTTTCATGCTGCTGATAAAGACATACCTGAGACTGGGCAATTTACACACACACACAAAACGTTTAATTGGACTCACAGTTCCACGTGGCTGGGGAGGCCTCAACATCAGGGTGAAAGGCAAGTAGGAGCAAGTCACACCTTACGTGGATGGCAGCAGGCAAAAAAAGCTTGTGCAGGGAAACTCTCATTTTTAAAGCCATCGGATTTCATGAGGCTCATTCACGCTCACAGATGCAGTGCAAGAGAGACTTGCCCCAATAATTCAATTACTTCCCACTGGGTCTCTCCCACAACATTTTGATTTTGGGAAATCAAAATGAGATTTGCACAGGGACACAGCCAAACCATATCATTCTACACCTGGCCCCTCCCAATTCTTATGTCCTCACATTTCAAAACCAATCATGCCTTCCCAACAGTCCCCCAAAGTCTTAACTCATTTCAGCATTAATTCAAAAGTCCACAGTCCAAAGTCCTGTCCAAGACAAGGCAAGTATGAGCCTGTAAAATCAAAAGCAACTTAGTTACTTCCTAGATACAATGGGGTACAAGCATTGGATAAACACAGTCATTCCATATGGGGGACATTGGCCAAAATAAAGGGGCTACCAGCCCCATGCAAGTCTGAAATCCAGTGGGGCAGTCAAATCTTAAAGCTCCAAAATGCTCTCCTTTGACTCCATGTCTCATATCCAGGTCGCGATGATGCAAGAGGTGGGTTCCCATGGTCTTGGGCAGCTCTACTCCTCTGGCTTTGCAGGGTACAGTGTCCTTCCTGGCTGTTTTCATGGGCTGGTATTGAGTGTCTGCAGCTTTTCCACGCTCATGGTGCAAGCTGTCAGTGGGTTTACCATTCTGGGATCTGGAGGACAGTGGCCCTCTTCTCACAGCTTCACTAGGTGGTGCCCCAGTAGGGACTCTCTGTGGGGGATCTGAACCCATATTTCCCTTCCACACTGCCCTAGAAGAGGTTCTCCATGAGGGCCCCACACCTGCAGCAAACTTTTGGCTGGGCATCCAGATGTTTCCATACATCTTCTGAACTCTAGACAGAGGTTTCCAAACCTCAGTTCTTGACTTCTGTGCATTTGTAGGCTCAACACCACTTGGAAGCTGCCAAGACTTGGGGTTTGCACCCTCTCAAGCCATGGTCTGCTTGAGCTCTACATTGATCCCTTTCAGCCACAGCTGGGGTAGCCAGAACACAGGGCACCAAGTCCCTAGGCTGCACATAGCACAGGGACCCTGGGCCTGGCCCACGAAACCACTTTTTTCTCCCAGGCTTTTGGACCTGTGATGAGAGGGACTGCCGTGAAGACCTCTGATGTGCCTTGGAGACATTTTCTTCATTGTCTTGGGGATTAACATTTGGATCCTCATTACTGATGCAAATTTCTGCAGCTGGCTTGGATTTCTCCTCAGAAAATGAGATTTTCTTTTCTATTGCATTGTCAGGCTGCATATTTTCCAAACTTTTATGCTCTGCTTCCTTTATAAAAAGGAATGCCTTTAACAACACCCCGGTCACCTATTGAATGCTTTGCTGCTTAGAAATTTCTTCCGCCATATACCCTAAATCATCACTCTCAAGTTCAAAGTTCCACAAATCTCTAGGGCAGGGGCAAAATGCCACCAGTCTCTTTGCTAAAACATAACAAGAGTCACCTTTGCTCCAGTTCCCAACAAGTTCCTCATCTCCATCTAAGACCACCTCAGCCGGGACCTTATTGTCCATATCACTATCAGCATTTTGGTCAAAGCCATTCAACAGGCCTCTAGGAAGTTCCAAGCTTCCTACATTTTCCTGTCTTCTTCTGAGCCCTCCAAACTGTTCCAACCTCTGCCTGTTACCCAGTTCCAAAGTTGCTTCCAAAATTTGGGGTATCTTTTCAGTAACACCCCACTTCTGGTACCAATTTACTGTGTTAGTCCATTTTGACATTGCTGATGAAGACATACCTGAGATTGGGCAATTTACAAAAGAAAGAGATTTAATTAGACTCACAGTTTCACATGGCTGGAGAGGCCTAACAATTATGGCAGAAGGCAAGGAGGAGCAAGTCACATCTTACAGGGATGGCAGCAGGCGAAAAAAAACAAAAAAAAAAAAAACAAAAAAACCCCAAAACCCCCATTTTTAAAACCATCAGATCTCATGAGACTCATTCACTATCATGAGAAGAGTGCAGGAAAAACCTGCCCACATGAGTCAATTACCTCCCACTGAGTCCTTCTCAGAACACATGCAAATTGAAGATGAGATCTGGGTGGGGACATAGCCAAATCATCTGACATTAGAAACCATTTTTCAGCCTAGATGGCATACAGGGGCTTTAAGCAATCTTTCCTATTCTGACCATACTCTGAGTTCCTCAAACCCTGGCTATCTGGATCATCATCTGTATACTTCACTCTGCCTCTCTCTTCCTTCAGTGTTCCTATGTTTAATAACACTTATGCCTTCGGTCTGTCTGCCTGTTTTCTGACTTATAAGCTCTTCTTTCTGCCTGAAAAAATTAAATCTTCACGTTTGAAGGATAACTTTGATGGATATAGAATTCTATGTTGGCATTTTTTTTATTAACACTTTAAGTACTTCACTCCATGCTCTTCCTGCTTGAATAATTTCTGACCAGAAGTCCACTATAATTTCACTTGTTCCTCTAAAAGTAAGGTGTTTTCCTTCTCAGGCTAATTTCAACATTTTCTCTGTTTTTGATTTACTGCAGATTGAACATGATATGCCTACATTTGTTGTGTGTGTGTGTGTGTGCGTGTGCACACATGTGTAAAATGCATATAGGTATCCTTGACGATGTATTCCTTCTTGGCTTTGAGATTCTGTGTCTTGCAGCTTTTTCAGCTGTAATCCATTGTTATTACACTGGGACTCTGTTGGTGTGGGGGCAGAGTGTGATAGAGGGGAGCATTCTATAATCTTCTCATTAAATTTCAGTATCTTAGTGAGCCCTGAACAGTGGGATGTAGTCTTTCCAAAGTTACTACAGGGGCATAGCTAATCTCACTCCCACCCTCTCCCAATATCCTTCCCTGGCTGCAGCATTCCCATTATATTTCCTTGAAGATCTGACCCCTATGTCCTATTTCTTTCTCTATTAGGTGAGATTGGTAGGCTAAAGGGATCTAAAGTGGATGGAGTATACTTTCCTTAACTGAGGATAAAGTCTATTACTGTGGAGATAAAGCCTTTGTTATGGAGAACGCTCTGGGTATATACTGCAATAATTCCTTCCAACCACAGCAATGATGGAAGCTTCATCATGAGAACTTGATGGGGTTCCTGAAGGTAAAGCCCATGAAAGTGTGGGGACCAGAGGCTGAGGTTCCCTGACATTTTTCACATCCACAACAGTCTATACTCGGTGTTTAGCAATTCATCAAAATCATCATTGACGTGTTCCTACCAGTATGTGACTCCACTAAGTATGCAGATATAGGTCATTTCTCTTTGAATGTGCCTGTCTCTCTGGAATTTGAGATGTTGATTTGCCCTGTAACTACATTTCTGATGGGTCCAAAAAGTCCAATGGTTCCACTGAAGTCACTGACTTTCAATGTCCAGGTTTTTCTTGGTTTTAAAACAATAGTGATGGCTTCTAAGCTCTTTCCGTGTCAGAACTGAAATCACAAGTCCTAGAGCATGCCCTTTGAAATCAGACAAAGGGAGTTGATCTCTCCTATTGTCATTTAACAGCTATGTAACCCTGGAAAATTACCTAACCTTTTAAAACCCCAGTTGCTGCACTGATAAAATTGGAATAATTATAGGAAGCTTGTATTAAATAAAGCATTGCATTACATGGACTCTAGCACATGGAAAGCACTCAATAAAAGTTAGCTGCTATTATTTCCCAAGGGCCATTTTCATTTGTGCTTATGCATGATACTCTGCTGGAGGCCTTGCCCCATCTTTCTGTATCCTGTCCCCTTGTTCCATGCATAAGGCTTGATACTGCATGAGCGGTTCCAGTGTTGACAAATTTAGAAGCTGTGGGTTCAATGGCAACACATCCTCACACTTCATTTTAATCACTGGCTTTTATCCAATAAAAGATTCCCGACTATCAATGTTTTCTCCATGGGGACTAGTTGACCTTGGGCTTATATGTGATTAGAATATGTTGTTAAGAGTGGGAAGAAGAGAAATTCAAATATTGCCTCTGTAATTTTTTGGCTGTATCATCTTAGGCATGTTACTTACCCTCTCTGTGCAACAGTTTTCTTATCCATACAATAGGCGGGAATAATACCTACCTCATGAAATGGCTGTGTGGATCAAAAGAGGAAATATATGTAGTATTTAGAACAGTGCTTGCCACAGAGTAAACACTCAATAAGCATTAAAAATGACTCTCATTGAACACATATTTCTGAAAAAAACTGAAAAGGGGCTGGGTTTGGTGGCTCATGCCTAAAATCCCAGCACTTTGGGAGGCTGAGGTGGGCAGATTACTTGAGGTCAAGACCAGCCTGGCCAATATGGGGGAACCACATCTCTACCAAAAATAAAAATTAGCTGGGCCTGGTGTCAGGTATCTGTAATCCCAGCTACTCGGGAGACTGAAGCAGGAAAATCACTTGAACCCAGGAGACAGAGGTTACAGTGAGCCAAGATCATGCCACTGCACTACAGCCTGGGCAACAGAGTGAGACTCCATCTCAAATCCCCCTCTCTTAACAGCCCTAGCCCATTATGTCATTATGCTATTAGAATTATAAGTTATTCCCTCTCTATTACAAAATTGTATCCCATATAAAGGTAAAAATCAATAACCAAAAAGCCTATCTCCAGGGCTTCAGGGTATAAAGTGACAGAACAATACAGGCAAAATTATTTCAGGTAATTATCCGCCCCTTGATCTGATGTAACTTTCATTCTGAAACAAAAATCCTGTATTGCTTTACAGTAGATGCCAATGAAGACAGGAACATGAGATAGGAAAGGTGGTTCTAGTTACAAGGCTTCCAGTAAGTAAAACTTAATATAAAAAGGAGTATACACATGTAACAAACCTGCACATTGTACACATGTACCCTAGAACTTAAAGTATAATAATAAAAAAAAAGGAGCAAAAAAATGTCAAAGCCATATGGTCATTAACCATCCTGAATGGGCAACAGAAAATTAAGTAATTAATCCCTAATCAAAATCTACAAGTAAGATTTCTATTCCATGTACACTCTCTAATCACTGTATTTGAAAGCTATCTGGGGAAGGGTTCTGGCTTCTAGACGTGGGGAATAGTGGAAGACCATGATCGGCAGGGAACTCACTAAAAGAACATGACCATCATGCTGAATGTTTTCCAAAATGCCATGAGCACAATTTATTTTCCAATAAAAGATATAATTTATCAATTTCTAAGATTGATTTCCTTAGTGAAGCTCCTTTCAGGATGGGCTTTGAAATTGTACACATTGCATTTCTTTTAAAAATCAAGAATGTTTACTGAAAGACCTAAAAGTTTGAAAATCATTGAGTGATCTAAAGTCTACTCTCTGTGGAATGCTAGAGTTCAAGAGACTTCATATGAACAACAATCCTGTTAGAAATATTTAAGCTCAATAAAAGTATTTTCTGAAATCTACAAAGCACAATCAATAGAGAAATGTGAATGCTTAAAAATAGCAGACCAAGTCTCTGACTGCTGAGTAATATTTCTTCTCTTTTATCTCCAAGGTTTTGCTGATTTATATAGACCTGAAATTAAAAGCTGTTATTCTCAGCACAGGTCTATATGGTTTAATGTTTCCATAATCTCATATTGATAGATTTTAGGCAAATGTATCAGTCATATTAGAGACAACCTTGAAACAAAAGTAGAACATGTTAGTGGTCTGTGAAAGGAAATGCAATTAAAATGATAAAAAGTTAATAAAAATTATATTATTATCCATAAAATGGAAAAAGCATATTCTGATGAGATTTGTACATAAACCTTATCCTAAATAAAATAAAGTCCAATATTTGAGCTTCCAGCTTTAATTTGTTTCTCTGTAGTCTGAGCTATACACACTATCATTATCAGATAATGTCTATGCAGCTGAATGCTATTAGTACCCTCCATTTTGACTAGACTATTATATTACAAAACATGAGATTGGACAATTTTACCTCTATTCCTTTTATTGATTCTGACTAGTAAGTAGGCAATCAATGGTGATTACAAGATGCAAGGCATTCCAGAGTAGAAAGAAAATTAAATTTGGCTCATCACTTTTCTTAACTATACAAATATAATATCTCAAGATGAACAGCAGGCAGACTTTAATATAAATAAATATACCGTTTAAGGTCCCAAACCAGCAACAAAATTTATGAGACCACTTCAAAATGATGATGCATTTAAAAGGAGATTATATTTTCAAAGGAACTGCTCTATTTAAATTGTTAGCAATATAAGCACATGGTGACACTAATTAGTAGGTGAAAGAACACAAGGCATATTTGTTAAAAGGGAAAAACCATGGAAGGCACAAGACCCAGAACTTCTGGTTACCATGGAAGAAGGGAAAGGTATACAGAGAATTGGTTTAAGCAGTCATTCTGTGGTTTCTTTTTTTCTTTTTCTTTTTTTTTTTTTTTTGAGTCGGAGTCTTGCTCTGTCACCCAGGCTGGAGCACAGTGGCGCGATCTTGGCTCACTGCAAGCTCCACCTCCCAGGCTCATGCCATTCTCCTGCCTCAGCCTCCCGAGTAACTGGGATTACAGGCGCCCGCCATCACGCCCGGCTAATTTTTTGTATTTTTAGTAGAGACGGGGTTTCACCATGTTAGCCAGGATGGTCTCGATCTCCTGACCTCGTGATCCGCCTGCCTCGGCCTCCCAAAGTGCTGGGATTACAGGCTTGAGCTACCGCGCCCATCCCATTCTGTGGTTTCTTTAAGCGTGGGGTATTACCAATATTTTGTTGGAATATTTCACCTGTAAAAACTCCACTGTGCATTAGGCGTCCTTTACATGTTTTTATTCTGGATCTGTACTTGCCTTCATTTGAAAAGATACTATTAGAGTGGAAAGGATCTGATCTTGAAATGTTTTAGTAAGTAGAAAATAAAGAAAGTTACATATTGTGTCCCTTCATTCCATTTGCCTTGACTTAAGACAATAAGGACCAAATGAGACTAACCTTAGAATTTGATCTGTCAAATATCCACATAGTACCAAGCTGCTATCCAGAGTTTCTGAACGAAGAGGCCTTCATTATTCTTTCTGTGTATGGGAAAACCATCCACAGTATAAAATACTCACAGATGTATGGAAAATGCCTGGTAAGTTTCCAGACGGATTTCACTTGAGACTTTCTAAATGGAGGGGTCAATACATGGACTAAATATGTTTCTTCTATTGTAGCCATATGTTAATTTCATTTCATTCTCCTTGGCAACAATTTGCCTTCCTTTCATGGCCCGGCAGTATCCAAGATGGTGAAGTAGACAGAGGCCACCGAGGACCAGCTTACAGATACTGGGAACTGGCCTTCCTTCAATCTGCACACCTCACTGGCCTGAACTTTATGTTTATCATCCAGTAATTCATCAGTTTGGTTATCTTCCCTTCTGTGAGAGGCAATGTAATTTAACAAGTGGTGAAGTTCTCAGAATTGTAATTAATTTGGCAACGTATGATAATCTAACCTACTCGTATCATAAGGAGCAAATCACTAGCCATCTGAGATGAATTAGCCCCAAAATACCATAAATAGTCCTAGAAAAAGTATACAATCTATTGAGAAGACACATTGAATTGTATTTAGCATAAATTACTTATCTGAATTAACCACCATTTACCAGCAGTAAATGGCATTCAGGAGTTGAAGTCAGGCTGCTCAGCTCCACAGTCTGCTCACCTGACCTCTATAACTCAAGACAGTGCAGAGGCTACGTCCAGTACTGAGAAGCTATCCAGTACTGAGTGGGTGCAGTGGTGGGCACCTCTGCCTATTTATGCCAGCAATTGAGCTTATTAATTAGAATTGATTTTTATGATGATCATCACAGCCATCATGGCATTGTATTGATCTTTTATTCTACAGGTAGTTTACATGAATCATCTCTGCATAAAATCTGCAAGGTAGGGATATTTATGTTTGTTCTTCAGGTGAGGAAACAGAGACTCTCAGTCAAGTATTTCATCATACATTTGGTTATTATCAGAAACTGGCTCTAAATCCATCTTTACCTAATTACAAAGTCCAAGCTCTCTCCCATTCTATCACAATACTTCCTTTATTCATTGTAATTCAATATATGGATAACACATTAGAAGCTATCCATTCTAGGGAATACTTCAGGTGGTACAAAGAAAGAAATTCACTCATCTTTGAAATTGGTTAGTATTGCATCTTATCGCTGTATTATCTACCAAGGCCAACCAGGGAGTCAAATGTCAAGTACTCTACATTTCTAGGCTCTCAGCATTAAATATGTGTTCAAAGTTTTTGGCACACCTAGGAATAACTTGTTTTTCTCTTATAGCTTAAAAAGTACATTCCTAAATAATGCATGATTTGAAAATCACAAGGTAAATATTGTTATTAATATTCCCATCTTAAATATAGAAAATCATACCGAAGGTCAAGAATCAAAATGAAAACAAGGTGAAGAAACCAAGGTTTAGATCGTTTGTTTGGCTGCTATGTAAAGAAACAGTATTCAAATCCTATTCTATTGACTCAGTCTTTCCAGAGTCCTAAAAATGCTTCTTTGGGTCCAGCTTCCAGCTGCACCGTACCCACTGTTAGCCTCTTTATTCCCATAGAGCTCTTATCTTCTTATTTGTTCTTATCTGGAACAAATCCTGCAAGAACTGCAGACTTCCTAGGGATCTGTCTGACACAGACTGCCCATCAGTGGACTGACTGGAACCTGCAGGAAAGGGCATCAGGGCTGTCTTTTCCCCCACCCTCATACGGGTGGGGACCTTACATCACTCTTACACCGAGGGATGTCCAGAAGTAAACATTTCTTGTGATATCATTATTTCTTTAGCTTTCATAATTATTTTAAGTGATTATAAAACTAGTACAACAAACAGCCACAATAATCCAGCAAATAATAAGAAACTACACATTTTTGACTAGGTTCCAATATTATCATTTATATATTTAATACTTAGTTTCCTCAATTTATCTTCCATATTTTGCCTCAGTGAAGAATTCTAGAACCAGTCTTTGCCATCTTTACAAATAAGCCAAAATCCCAGAAACCACAGAACAGTGTTTCTAAAAAAAACAAATTCAGTTTTCAGGGTCATTAACATATTCCCATGAGATTACAAAGCAGAGCAACTCTGCTCAGGAAACACATTTCCCTCCTCCAAGAGAGGAACCAATGCATTTTTTTCCAGCTGTCTCTCAGAGGATCATCGCTATTTCCAACAGAATTCACAGTAAATGCAGAAATACTAGGCACTATGACTTAAGTGAAGGAATCACTTGGGACTCTCAAAGGAATATTTTTAAATTAAAAAAAAAAATCCCCAAAAGTTTTTGCAACCTGTCATGGCATAGCAATCTTTAGAAGTGAGAGAAGGGAAGATAAAATATTACAGGAATCAGCTTCCCAACTCCCCACAGAGCAGCCCAACACACTGGTACCTCCATCTCTAAGCATTTTTCCAATTTCTTCTCTTTTGAGAGCAGAACCCTTTCCATAAATTCTCATTTAAAATCAACGAAAAAACTTTGAAATGTATTAAACACATCATAAATTCTGTAGTATAAATAAGTTGCTCTGCACAGACAGGATTAAGAGCCCAAGAGGGCAGCAATGGAATATTCCCATTCCAGCTTTTGCACTTGATCTTAGCCAAAAGGCCGAGAAGCAATCATTCCAGCTTTAGTATTGCTTGCTGTCTTTTATTTTTAGAGAAGGCATACTTGATGAGAAAATGACATCAAGTGTATACAGATGTGGCTGAGAAGGC